>NW_023270807.1:98689070-98996954 GCF_011800145.1 Mirounga leonina | reverse complement strand
GTACCAAAAGATTGGGATCATTCCCTGCCTATTTTCAGACCACAATGCTTTGAAACTAGAACTCAATCACAAGAGGAAAGTCGGAAAGAACTCAAATACATGGAGGCTAAAGAGCATCCTACTGAAGAATGAATGGGTCAACCAGGAAATTAAAGAAGAATTTAAAAAATACATGGAAACCAATGAAAATGAAAACACAACTATTCAAAATCTTTGGGATGCAGCAAAGGCAGTCCTAGGAGGAAAGAATATGGCAATACAAGCCTTTCTCAAGAAACAAGAAAGGACTCAAGTACACAACCTAACCCTACACCTAAAGGAGCTGGAGAAAGAACAGCAAATAAAACCTAAACCCAGCAGGAGAAGAGAAATAATAAAGATCAAAGCAGAAATCAATGAAATAGAAACCAAAAGAACAGTAGAACAGATCAATGAAACTAGGAGCTGGTTCTTTGAAAGAATTAACAAGATTGATAAACCCCTGGCCAGACTTATCAGAAAGAAAAGAGAAATGACCCAAATCAACAAAATCATGAATGAAAGAGGAGAGATCACAACCAACACCAAAGAAATACGAACATATTATGAGCAATTATATGCCAGCAAATTAGATGATCTGGAAGAAATGGATGCATTCCTAGAGATGTATCAACTACCAAAACTGAACCAGGAAAAAATAGAAAACCTGAACAGACCTATAACCACTAAGGAAATTGAAGCAGTCATCAAAAATCTCCCAAAAAACAAAAGCCCAGGGCCAGATGGCTTCCCAGGGGAATTCTACCAAACATTTGAAGAAGAATTAATACCTATTCTTCTGACACTGTTCCAAAAAATAGAAATGGAAGGAAAACTTCCAAACTCATTTTATGAGGCCAGCATTACCTTGATCCCCAAACCAGACAAAGACCCCATCAAAAAGGAGAATTACAGACCAATATCCCTGATGAACATGGATGCAAAAATTCTCACCAAAATACTAGCCAATAGGATCCAACAGTGCATTAAAAGGATTATTCAACCACGACCAAGTGGGATTTATCCCTGGGCTGCAAGGTTGGTTCAACATCCACAAATCAATCAACGTGAAACAATACATCAACAATACATTAACAAAAGAAAGAACAAGAATCATATGGTCCTCTCAATAGATGCAGAAAAAGCATTTGACAAAGCACAGCATCCTTTCTTGATCAAAACTCTTCAGAGTATAGGCATAGAGGGTACATACCTCAATATCATAAAAGCCATCTATGAAAAACCTACAGTGAATATCAATCTCAATGGGGAAAAACTGAGAGCTTTCCCCCTAAGGTCAGGAATGCAGCAGGGATGTCCACTATCACCCCTGCTATTCAATATATTATTGGAAGTCCTAGCCACAACAATCAGACAACAAAAAGAAATAAAAGGCATCCCAATCGGCAAAGAAGAAGTCAAACTCTCACTCTTTGCAGATGATATGATACTTTATGTGGAAAACCCCAAAGACTCCACCCCAAAACTGCTAGAACTCATATAGGAATTCAGTAAAGTGGCAGGATATAAAATCAATGCACAGAAGTCAGTGGCATTCCTATACACCAACAACAAGACAGAAGAAAGAGAAATTAAGGAGTCGATCCCATTTACAATTGCACCCAAAACCATAAGATACCTAGGAAAAAATCTAACCAAAGAGGCAAAGGATCTGTACTCAGAAAACTAAAAAACACTTATGAAAGAAATTGAGGAAGACACAAAGAAATGGAACAACGTTCCATGCTCATGGATTGGAAGAACAAATATTGTGAAGATGTCAATGCTACCTAGAGCAATCTACACATTCAATGCAATCTCCATCGAAATACCATCCACTTTTTTCAAAGAAATGGAACAAATAATCCTAAAATTTGTATGGAACCAGAAAAGACCCCGCATAGCCAGAGGAATGTTGAAAAAGAAAAGCAAAGCTGGTGGCATCACAATTCTGGACTTCCAGCTCTATTACAAAGCTGTCATCATCAAGACAGTATGGTACTGGCACAAAAACAGGCACATAGATCAATGGAACAGAATAGAGAGCCCAGAAATGGACCCTCAACTCTATGGTCAACTAATCTTCGACAAAGCAGGAAAGAATGTCCAGTGGCAAAAAGACAGTCTCTTCAACAAATGGTGTTGGGAAAATTGGATAGCCACATGCAGAAGAATGAAACTGGACCATTTCCTTACACCACACACAAAAATAGACTCCAAATGGTTGAAAGACCTCAATGTGAGACAGGAGTCCATCAAAATCCTAAAGGAGAACACAGGCAGCAACCTCTTCAACCTCAGCCGAAGCAACTTCTTCCTAGAAACATCACCAAAGGCAAGGGAAGCAAGGGCAAAAATGAACTATTGGGACTTCATCATGATAAAAAGCTTTTGCAAAGCAAAGGAAACAGTCAACAAAACCAAAAGACAACCGACAGAATGGGAGAAGATATTTGCAAATGACATATCAGATAAAGGACTGGTATCCAAAATCTATAAAGAACTCATCAAACTCAACACCCAAAGAACAAAGAATCCAATCAAGAAATGGGCAGAAGACATGAACAGACATTTTCCCTAAGAAGACATCCAAATGGCCAACAGACACATGAAAAAGTGCTCAATATCGCTCGGCATCAGGGAAATCCAAATCGAAACCTCAATGAGATACCACCTCACACCAGCCAGAATGGCTAAAATTAACAAGTCAGGAAACGACAGATGTTGGCGGGGATGCAGAGAAAGGGGAACCCTCCTACACTGTTGGTGGGAATGCAAGCTGGTGCAGCCACTCTGGAAAACAGTATGAAGGTTCCTCAAAAAGTTGAAAATAGAGCTACCATATGATCCAGCAATTGCACTACTGGGTATTTACCCCAAAGATACAAAAGTAGGGATCCGAAAGGGTATGTGCACCCCGATGTTTATAGCAGCAATGTCCACAATAGCCAAACTGTGGAAAGAGCCAAGATGTCCATCGACGGATGAATGGATAAAGAAGAGGTGGTATATATATATACAATGGAATATTATGCAGCCATCAAAAGGAATGAGATCTTGCCATTTGCAGTGATGTGGATGGAACTGGAGGGTATTATGTTGAGTGAAATAAGTCAAACAGAGAAAGACATGTATCATATGACCTCACTGATATGAGGAATTCTTAATCGCAGGAAACAAACTGAGGGTTGCTGGAGTGGGGGGTGGGGTGGGAGGGATGGGGTGACTAGGTGATAGACACTGGGGAGGGTATGTGCTCTGGTAAGCGCTGTGAATTGTGCAAGACTGTTGAATCTCAGATCTGTACCTCTGAAACAAATAATGCAATATATGTTAAGAAAAAAAAAAGAAGAAGAAGAAGAAGGTAGCAGGAGGGGAAGAATGAAGGGGGGGAAATCGGAGGGGTAGACGAACCATGAGAGACGATGGACTCTGAAAAACAAACTGAGGGTTCTAGAGGGGAGGGGGGTGGGAGGATGGGTTAGCCTGGTGATGGGTATTGAGGAGGGCACATTCTGCATGGAGCACTGGGTGTTATGCACAAACAATGAATCATGGAACACTACATCTAAAACTAATGATGTAATGTATGGGGATAATATAAGAATAAAAAAATAAAAAAATAAATAAAGGAAAAAAGAAAACAAAAAACAAAAAACAAAAAACACCTTGCTCCTTTATTAAAAAGTAATTTTAAAACCTTGACCTTTTCTTTCCATTTTCCACATTCTTATCAAAGAAGTCAATCAACGTGATGGAAAGGAAAACCGTTTCTATATAGGTGTAGAGACAGTCTATGCAATGACAGACCACATTTGAATATCCCTTGAAAGACATTGCCAGTTTTATTTTGTTTTAGCATACTCTGCTGACATTTCTGGTTGCGACTATCTTAGTAGAGGTAGCATTACCCCCTAAATTTTAAGAGCACTGAAAGAAATAGCCCCTAATTAAAAATACATAATATAAAATTGTTTAAGGATTGCCGGAGGTCAACATTTTTCTTAGACATGTATCAAGAGACAGAAAAGGTAACTTCTGGTCTGGCAACAACTTTGGGATTTTGTCTTGGGAGGATACAGTGTTCAGGCCCTATAGACACAGATGAGTGGAGAGGCTGAGTACATGGATGCTAGAGCCTCAGTCCGGGTCGAGTCCCAGATCTGCCTTTTATTCCCTGAGTGATCTGAAGCAAGCTACTTAACTTCACTGTGCCTCCCTTTTGAGGGGTTTAAACAACAGACATTTATTTTCTCACAGTTCTGGAGGCTGTAGTTCCAAGATCAAGGTGTCAACAGGGTTGGTTTTTTTCTGAGGCCTCTCTCCTTGACTTGTAGATGCCATCTTCTCTCTCATTTTCATAGGGCCTTCCTTCTTCAAGTGTCTGTGTCCTCATCTCCTGTTCTTATAGGGACACAAATCACTTTGGATTAGGGTCCAACTGTAACTTAATTCTTTCTCCAAAGGCCTTGTCTCCAAATACAGTCACATTCTGAGAAACTGGGTGGGGGGAGATTAGGGTTTTAGTGTATGAATTTTGGGGGAAACACAATCCAGCCCATAACAACTGGGTATAGAAGTCTAGTTTTAAAACTATTTTTCTTCAGAATTTTGAAGGCATTGATCCACTACCTTTTAGTTTCCAGTGTTGCTCCTGAAAGTTTACAAAGCCATTCTGATTTCAGATCATTTGTGTGTGACATGATCTACCTGGATGCTTTAGGATCTTCTCTTTATCCCTAGTGTTTTGAAATTTCACAATGATGTAAATCCATTTGCAACTATTTGGCTAAGTCCCTCATAGGCCTTTTCAACTGACAAATTTCTTTTTTCTCAGCTTTATTGAGATATCAACATAAAACATTGTGTAAGTTTAAGGTGTACAACGTGATGCCTTGATACAGGTATATACTGCAAACGATTACCACAACAAGGTTACTTAACACATTCATCATCTCACATCATTACATTGTGTATGTGTGTATGGTGAGAACATCTAAGATCTGCTCTCTAAGCAACTTTCAAGTATATAATACAGAATTGTTAACTACAGTCACCATGCTGTGCCTTAGATCCCCAGCACTCATTCATCTTGTACCTGGAAGTTTATACTCTTTGAGTAACATCTCTCCATTTATCTCACCCCCCAGCCCCTGGCAACCACCATGCTACTCTCTGTTTAGATGAGTTTGCTTTGTTTAGGTTCCACATGGATGGAAATATACACGATACAAGATATTTGTCTATCTTTATCCGACTTATTCCCCTTAGCATAATGCTCTCAAGGTCTATCCATGTTGTTGCAAATTGTGCCTCACTTTTTGCTCAACAAACAGAATAGAACAGTGCTTATTAATTAGGGTTGTGATGAAGATTAAATGAATAATATTTGTACAGCAACTGAAATAGTGATGACACACAGAAAGTGCACAAATAATTTTTTTTGAGAGGAGAGCACAAGCAGGGGAGGGCAAAGAGAGAGGGAGAGAGAATCTTAAGCAGGCTTGAAGCTCAGCACGGAGCCCAACCTGGGGGCTTGATCCCATGATCCTGAGATCATGACCTGAGCCCAAATCAAGAGTTGGACGCCGGAGCCACCCAGGTGCCCCACAAATAATTATTTTTAAAAATAAATACACAAACATACATCCAGCACAATCTGTTACCTGCTGAAGAAACCGCAGCACAGGACAATGGAAGGGATTTCTCGGAAGGGCTTCTGGCAGCTTCAGATTAACCAACACAGAATCCCTGGCAATTTTACCAAATTAAACAAAGTACACAAGACATACTCAGACTTCAATTTAAAAATTCATGGAGCTTTGTATATTTTTCTAGCAGAACAAATACGCAGCTTTATAATCTACTTTGAGAGTAGGCTGTCTTACTCACTGAGGACAAAAGACAAATTTGGAGCTCCAGACTTGTGATGGTCACCACAGATCTACTGCTCGCCCTTGGAATCGTGCGTGTGTGTGCGTGCATGCGAGTGTGTGTGTGTGTGTGTGTGTGTGTGTGTGTGAGGGGCACTTCATCAGTTCTCTCCATAGGTGTTCTGATCACAGAGCCTCCTCTCATCTACAGCATCCGCAGACAGCAGTGTGGTGGCAGGACTATGTATCCCCTGATGCTGGCACCCAACTCGGTCACCCCAGAGCCTGTTGATGACAGTAAGAGTTGCTGGCAGCCAGTTTTCACAAGTGATGGGTGGACAATGATGTGGTGTCAGGAGTGATGGTAAAAGCAGCATTAAATAAATGACACTGGGCCCTGCAGAGGACACAAGATCTATGTTGTTTCAGTCAGAAGAGCCATTGCAGTAGTAATAACAGTCTTGTTCCTTTCCTCTCATGGTGGAAAATAGGAAACTAGCCAGGAATGGAAGATTTGACAAGAAAGTATGGAAAGATGGTTCTTGGATCCTCACAGGAAGAAATGGTGCCTGGACACCACAAAGAATCTTCTTCTGATTGGATAATAAACACAGAAGCAAGTACCCCTTCTTTACCCTTTATTCTAAATCTTCACTGATAATCTTCATTCTCTATACCTTACATGGACCAGGGAATTGTGAAACACATTTTTTAATAAAACTGTTTATATAGACAGAGGTCCTATCAAAAATATTTGCCCAAGGGGTACCTGGATGGTGCAGTCAGTTAAGCAATGAACTCTGGGTTTCAGCTCAGATTGTGATTTCAGGATCATAAGAAGGAGCCCCGTGATGGGCTCCATGATCAGCACAGAGTCTGCTTAAGACTCTCCCTCTCCCTCCCGTCCTCATCCCTCCTCTCTAAAATAGATAAATCTTAAAAAAAAAAAAAAATCTACCCAAGATTCACACACTGGGGACCGTCCTGGTTGAGTGCTGGCTTTGGAGCTAGATTTCCATTGTTCAAATCCCAGCTCCCCTACTCACTAGCTGTGTGTTCTTGAGCAAGTTACTTAATCTCTCTGATCTTCAGTTTCCTCACATGCAAAATGGGGATGATATATCATGGGTTGTTGTAAAAATTAAATGAATTAATGGTCATAATCAATGCCTGGCCCATGATATGAACTCAGTAAATACTATTATTTTTATCATCTCTGATTATTTCCTTAAGATGAATTTCTAGAGGCAGAACTGTCAGCTCAAAGACTGAATCTTCATGTCTTTTGATGGTATTGTGAAAGAGCTTTCCTGAAAGTTTGATCATAACATTTTCAAAGCCTGTGATTTCATCACATCTTAAAGTGGTCTATTTAGATCAACCAAAACAAGATGGAAGAATGGAAAAGAAAAAAGAAAAAGCAGAGAGAAGTAGAGTCAAAGTTGAAAAGGAAAAGAGAGGATATGGGAAGAAGAGGGAGATTTTTAAAAAAGAAAATATGAATGAAAATGCAAAATCATCCTTATCATTTTAAATATTTTGTGACTACTAGTTCATGTGGACTGGCTCCTCTTACTAGAGTCCGATACTTAAAAAGGGGTTTGTTTACATTACACTTCCATCTCCTTTAACCCCCAGGAATGACTCTTTGAGAGTCAGGGACATCTCTACCAGACTCCACAATATCTGTCTGGGATCTAACACTCTCTGATAATTAAGGAGAAGTATTTACTCTAAGTAATCCCAAGATAAAAACATGAGCCTGATAACATTACATTAAATTCTTCAACCTCAAGCTCTAAGTAAAATTTCAGGAAAAAAATTTATCAAGAAGATTTATTTTTCATTATGTATGCTAGTTACAGAATTTTTTTAAGGCAACGAATTTACCCTTTTAATTCACAAAATCTCTCCAAGTTTCCCTGTAATGCAAGAGCTACTGGAGGGCTCTTCTCTGTGGCAAGAATCATAGATAAATATGATTAAATGTACAGGGCCTTAACTCCCTTTTTGTAAAAGGAATGGGACTTATTTATACATACATCATTGAATAATGCCTAAGCTCAATGCAATTAGTAGAAGGGGCAGCTGGGGTTTTTATATATAATTTTTATTTCTGGAAGAAAAACAAAACAAGACTAAACAACAATTCCTTTCAACACTGCAGTTCTCATTCTCAGTCTATTGCAAGCACATATAGCTCAGTCCATCTAAGATGCACCACTGGGATGAACTCAGGGTATCCTAGGGAAACAGGATCTTTTCAGAGGAGATGAACAGAAACTAATTTCCACCATTTCAAAAAATCCTGGGCAACAATAAATATCAATCTCCTTCATCTCCTACCCTACCCCTGCCCAACCTGCAAAATCATGGCTGAACAAAACATTAAATTACATAAATGGGCAAATATTTACTGCCAGGCTCTGCAACGGAAAGTATTTTGAGGTTGCAAACATTACTTAATCCTTGACAATTTCTCTCTCTCTTCTTATTTCTCATCTCCATTTTGTATAGGTAGTACGGATGTTCCTGTTTTCAAGTTGTAGAGCTTCTGGTGCAACTCTTGTTTTAGTGAAACAAGTGTTAATGTGGGTCACCAGCTACCACAAAGCTTCATGCAGACTCTCTACATGAGTTTCACATTCGCTTAGTATCATGTTTGGGCAGCTTCCAATCATTTCCCATTTACGCATACTCATGTCTGCGTCAGCAAAGAGAAGGTCTGGCACCCCTCTTTTGTTCCTTTAATTCTGAGAATACTTTTTCTCTTCTTATCCCTCTATCCTGTCTGGACCTCTGGCAGTTTGGCCACAGTTCTGTCTCAGGTGAGATGTCTCTTCCTTTGAAAAGAACAGACTCCATTTTGGACTTAGAATGTGTGTTAGTCTGTGTTCATCAGGGCCCTCCAGAGAAACAGAACTAGTAGGATAAACACACACACACACATATACATATAAAGAGGCTTATTATAAGGCACTGGCACATGGAATCACAGAGGATGAGAAGTCCCATGATCTGTGGCTTCCAAGCTGGAGACACAAGAGAGCCAGTGGTGTAATTCAGTCTGAATCCAAAGGCCTGAGAAGCAGGGCAGCCAACGGTGTAGAGTCCAGCCTGGGTCTGTAGGCCTGCGACCTAGAAAGATCAATGTCCAGCCTCAAGCAGCCGGGTAGGAAGTGCCAAATTCTTCCTTCCTCTGCATTTCTGTTTCATTCAGACCCTTGATGGATTGGGTGATGCCCACCCACACCTGGGAGGGCAAACTGGTCTACTGAATCCACCGATACAAATGCTAATTTCATTTGGGAACACCCTCATAGACACACCCAGAAATAATGTGTAGCCAAGTATATGGGCATTCCACGATCCAGTCAAGTTGACCCATAAGATTACCATCACAGAATAGGATGGCATATTCCTGGATAGTTTTGAACCTCGTGGCATTTAGAGGCACTGAGGTACCAGAAAGGCAGAAGGAGGGGTGCCTGGGTGACCCAGTAGGTTAAGCATCGGACTCTTGATTTCAGCTCAGGTCATGGTCCCAGGGTAGTGAAATTGAGCTGGGGTAGGGCTCCACCCTCAGCAGGGAGTCTGCTTCCCTCCTTTTCTCTCTCTTCTTCTGCCCCTCCTCCCACTCAAGCCCCCCCCCTCACTAAACTAAATAAATAAATCTTAAAAAAAAAAAAAAGGCAGAGGGAATAGAGAATCCTTAGTCAGGCCCTAAAAAAAAAAAAAACACCTCCACTAACTCTCAGTAAATTAAATTTGCTCTGTTGCTCGCATCTAAGTGAGCACAGGTTGGTGGTTTCAGAGTACATCTGAATGGCTCTCTACCCAACTTATATTTTGTTAAATTTTATATTGAAGTTACAGGTTAGCTTTGACATAGTTGCAAATTTGTTTTCTGAACTGAACTATTCTAGGAATCTTAATTATGGATGCCCAAAGGAAACTGAAACATCTGACACTTAGAAAAATCTACTTGTGGCGCCTGGGTGGCTCAGTTGGTTAAGCGACTGCCTTCGGCTCAGGTCATGATCCTGGAGTCCCGGGATCGAGTCCCACATCGGGCTCCCTGCTCAGCAGGGAGTCTGCTTCTCCCTCTGACCCTCCTCCCTCTCGTGCTCTCTGTCTCTCATTCTCTCTGTCTCAAATAAATAAATAAAATCTTTAAAAAAAAAAAGAAAAATCTACTTGTATTTCAATTTCTGAAAAAGAATATACATATATTATGTATACATATACTTGCCCCCCCCACACACACACCCCCACGTAGGTGGGCCTCATAACATATAGAGTGTATTCTAGAGACCGTCACTGAGATGTGGGATGCTGCTAATCATACTCCTCCTCCTCTGAATTCTAACCAATCTGATATATTCCCAGGTGAGAGAGATAGGGAAAAAATCTGTGTTCTAAAATGGCCCACCGAGCCGAGCCAGCAAGGGAGTTCCAGTCCCTGCCCCGGGGCTCTTCCGGGTTCTTCTCCCTTCCCTGCTTTGTGTCAAGTATGTGGAAGTAGAAGTGTATAAATCACCCCCTCTGTCTGTGCTGGGGGCTCAGACCTTTGGAGACCACTGTCCTCTGAGCCCTCGGGCGTTAAATAAACCTCCGATCCTCCAAGATCTCTGGGTGCCGCTTGGTTCTTCTGTCCGGTGATCCAATCCAGGTTCCGTAACAACAGATGGAGGAACCTAGAGCACAGCAGAGGCAGGAGGGGGCCTCCTTCTCCTCCCCAGCTGAACCTGGCGGCCCCCGTAACCCGAGGCAGTGCAGCCACAGAGCCTCAAACAGGAGGTGCCCTTCCTGCTGCCTTCCCACAGAGGAAAGGGAACCAGAGGAGATAGAAACACACGCCTGCTTTTTTGAGGCCGGGTTCTACCTCTGCACTCCACAGCTGGTGGACTCCCCCGTCTGGCCTATCAAGCAAGTCTTTCCTTCCCACACAAGAGAGCTGATAAAGAGGTGGGGAAAAGTCTGAAGCTTCCTCTTTCAGTAAATCCTGGACATGGTGGACACAGCGGTGGACGGAGGAAGCTCCTTTGTTATGCATTGAAGTGAAGCTGAGGGAAGAAAAGTGCCTTCCTTCAGGACGGATCACTGAAGCTAAGAGGCAAATTTAGCTTCTGAGTATAATCTGATCTAATACTTGAAAGTGGGAAGAGACAAAGTCAACCCATCACTGTCCTGGGAAAACCCTGGCGGCAGATGAAGGACTGGGAAGAGCAGGAAGGTAAAGCCAAAAAGATTGAGCAAGAAGAATCCCTGATACCCAGAGAATGAACGCCAAACATGGTCACATGTCCCCACAAAAAGCATGGAAGTACATTTAAAGGTTGTGAAGAAAATGAAATCAAGTCAGTGATGACAGCTAAATTCATTCTGATTGTTGACATTTTGGGATGTTTACAAGTTGGGCTTTTATAAGCCAGTGGACTTTCCCCAAATATTCCTACATTTCAGTTGTTTGTTTAAGCCTTTATTTTTTTCTTGTTTAAAGACATCTTTTTACTTTTAAAACTTAGAAATATACATTTATGCTCTTATTTTTTAAAGATGTAATTTTACTATGAAACAGAAATGTAGGGAGAAGGAGTAAATCTGCCCTAGTCCAAACATAACCACTGTTAATATTTTAGGACAATTTCTTCAGTCAAGGGCATTGTCTTTCTGCATTAGCACGAGGCCTCAGCCACATGCCTTATGTGATGATGGCCAGATAAAAAAAGAAATCACAGAGGTTTAGAGATGAGGCCAGATCAGGCAAAGGAGATTTTCTTCTGAGTAGAAGCTGCTGCTGATTTTTCTGTCTTCAATTTAATATAATATTCATGGCAAGGAGATAATTGCCTTGGTTGATTTTCTATGTCTGTTCCTATGGACAGGAACATAGTGTAGTGGGAAGATAATGAGCTTGAGCTAGAGTCCTAGCTCTCCCATTTATGACCGTGACCTTGAGAAGGTTGCTTATACACCCGTAGTCTTGGTTTTCTTCTCTGTAAGATTAATAATGCCCACTTTGTATGGCAACTGGGAGAACTAAATATGACAATACACTAAAATCCTAGGCACATAGTACTTCCACATATTTTTTTAAAGATTCTAAAATAAATTTAGTATCACTGGTAAAATCTTACCCATTCATCTTTCCACTTTAACTTCTTATACTTAATCACAACATTTTAAATCAGTATACTTGTATTTGATACCTAAAGAAAGAATTGCTATTCTTAACATGGTTTAGCTGACTTTCACTTAATTACGTATTTTGGGTCACGGAAAACCCTCCTCAAAAAATCTTGATCTATACAAATACAATTCCAAACATCTGGATTAGTAACTATAGGTGTCAGGAAATAGGGAGCATTAAGCCAAGTTTCAGCTGTTCCTTTATTTCAAGAAAAGGATACAGAGTATCACTGAATTATAATTTGAGGATGACTTTTTTCCTAGAATGTCAACAAAAATGAAACTCCTCTTAGCTGCAGATAAAAAAAACAACAACTTAACTGTGCTCTAATTTATATGTATCTCTCCATTTTAAACAAACCCTCAAAATTGAGTGATGAATAAAATGCATTAAAAAAACATTTAGAAAATAAAGTCACTAAGTGAAATTTTATTTTCATCTTGGAGAGTTCACTTTATAAACTCTTTCCAAGGGAAAAACTCAAATATGAAGAAATCAGACATCAGTTGTGAAATCAATTATTTAGGTGTGGTGGGGCAATAAACGAAATATCTGAGCTTTAAAGAACTCTGCTAGCTACACTCTCTCCAGATTATCCAGAGCCATTAAGAAGACTCACTATTTGTCATCGTTTTATTTATTCCTTAATTTTTAAATTTCTGAATTGCCTGGGACCAAGTAAAGTACCAGTGGCCCTCAAAAACCAACCAGCCCAGGGTGTCTGACTGGCTCTGTCCCCTCTGTCCTCTTGACCTCAGAGTTGTGAGTTCAAGCCCCATGTTGGGCACGGAGCCTACTTAAAAAAATAAAATAAATCTAGCCAGTACAGAATGCTCTTCTCAAGGCCTGGGGGGTGAGCAGCTATTATTGAACACAAATGCCTAAAGCAGTAAAAGATGCTATGGCCAAATTAAAATTGTGATGAAAATTCTGAGAAGTGAACCATCATGACCTGTAATATACATGCCTTGTCTATATCATACACAAACCTGACTTTTTCACAAATCCCAATGGTTACATTGCTAGTATTTATTCAAAAGAGAGAAATTTTCAAAGTTCTTCTTTCCAAGAAACATCATAATCCCCTGCATGAGTTAACGGGAAAGGCCATTCAGTGGTTTTACTAAAAGAGGCAGGATCCCTGCAAAGCTGAGTAAGTAGCAGGATAATAGTCATGTTGGATGCTAACTCTAGACAGGCGACATGCTTCTCTGGCCCCAGCCTTTTGCTGTCATGTCTCCACACCGAGGCCTGTTGTCGGCAAGTAAAAAGTTTCTTGGTGTCCACAGTTTGCTTCTCAAATTCTGAGGACTTCTTTTCTTTTTTATTGATAATTATAGTTGAATTTTATCAGAGTGGAAAAGAATGTAATGTGAAAATGATTCACCTTCAGAAAATTCTTTCTACAACGATACATCAAATAAACTATTTTTCAGCTTTATTGAGATATTACTGACATATAGCATATGTCAGTTTAAGGTATACAATGTGATACATTGATATGTGTATATATATATATTGCAAAACGATTACCACACTAAGGTTAGTTAACTCATCCATCACCTCATGGAATTGTGTGTGTGGCGATACCATTTAAAATCTGCTCTCTTAATAACTTTCATTAATATAACACAGTATTGTTAATTATGGTCACCATGCTGTACATTAGATCCCCAAAACTTATTTATCCTATAGCTGGCAACTCATACCCTTTGACCAATGTCTCCCCATTTCTCCCACCTCCAAATCACCATTCCACTCTCTGTTTCTATGATTTTGGCTTTTTTAGGTTCTACATGTAAGTGAGAACATAGTATTTGTCCTCTGTCTGACTTATCTCACTTAGCATAATGCCCTCAAGACCCGTCCAGGTTGTGGCAAATAGAAGGATTTCCTTCTTTCTTTTTTATGGCTGAATAATATTCCTCCGTGTGTGTGTCTGTGTGTGTGTGACATTTTCTTTATCCATTCATCCATCAACAGACACCTCCGTTGTGTCTATGTCTTAGCTATAGTGAATAATGCTGCAGTGAATGTAGGAGTGCAGATATCTCTTCACCACAATGATTTCATTTCTTGTGACTCTTCATTAGCCACCTCTCCTGTCTGGGCCACTGGCAGGGTTCGGATCCCTGAGGGAGATGGAAAAACTATCCTCCTCCCCTTCAGGAGTCCTTGAGAGGTGGGGCAGTGGACTCTGCAAAAGAGGCCCTGGTGCTGCTACGAATTTGATCTTCCAAGTCTAGAACATTATTTCTAATCGTCTCTCCAGTGCCATCCCTATGTCCTTCTGAAGTTGGCAAAAGCTTGCCTAACTGACCTGAGGGCCCTGAAAGAACACATGATGGCACCAAATGGATCCTTGAGGTTTTTCTCCAGAGAGCATCATCTGAACTATCTTCTTCTGGAACTGATTCATGAGGTGGTGCTCTGAATTCACTAATCCAATTACTTGTGATAAATGCTGCCCTAAGGAATAGAGAACAAAGAAGGGGAGGTCTGGAAAAGTCTGAAACACAGACCATTACGTGAGGAGAAAACCCCGTAACCAGGAAAGGAAAGAGTCATCTCCCCAGTTAGAAATTCCCTATTTCTCAGAAGCATCTCGACCTCCCATATTATTGGTTTGGCTCACAGGATTATTCATTCAGCGTGGTATTTCAGGACTTTTCTTCCACACATGAGCTAAATTCCTTCAAGCCAATGACAGTCTCCTGGTTGGCTGCCTCTCTTCTCCAATAATGTAATTCTTTCCTATGAAGATGGATTTGAGTAGAAATTCTATAATGCTGCTGTAATATTTCTCTCTTACTCTCCTCCTTCACACTTGCTGTGACATTTGGGCCATTTTTGTTTTAGCGTAATGCATGATCTTGCCATCCGTAATTCCAAGGGCAACCATGAATGAAATGAACATTAAGCACATTAGTTTTCACTGCTATTAAGGCCATTAAGCATATTAGCAGGCCCATTACTTCATTTTCCTACAGATGTTTTAGTAATAGTGCCCACTGTGATCTCCAGTCATGAAGAGAATGTGAAGCCTCCCCAAGCAGAAGCGGCCACGGATACGGACAGGAGGCAAAGTTCACACGGACCAAATTGGATCATTAAAGGAAAATTATGCAAGCTCCAGCCTGCCAGAGAACAGGGCGAAGCAGGAGATACCACACACTGAAGGGAGACCCTAACCCGTACCCACTTGGCCACCCACCTCATTGTATACAGCTCATGAATTTGAAAGCCAAGAAGAGAAAGAGAAAGTCAGAAGTACAGTCTTGAACTATCTCTCTTCTGCCCTTTAAGTGGCAGCTGTAGAAGGAAAAGAAGCTCCAGAAAAATCTAAAAGTTTCTTGATTTCAGTGTAAAGAAAAAAAAAAGGACCAGAAAGATTTAAAGAAGCCAAAATGAAAGAAACTCTAATTGAAGGAGTCATTTCAGAACAAGCCTTGGAAACATTTAGCACATTCTTTTAATTAATTAGTTCTAAGAATGGTGCTGCAAATACTACCTATCTACCTCGTGACAGAAGGAAAATTCTCCAACCCTGATTTCCGTGAACATTTATTCTACCTTTACTGAAATGTCTAGTTTACTTATCATAGGAAAACCACCAGGCTCAGTTCCTTTCGGGAAATAATGTACCCAAATGAGAAAGAGGCATTCTACAGTAGAAGCGGTGCCAACAGAGTTGGGTGGAAATGTTTTAAATCTTTGCAAGTTACTGTTAGGAAAAAGTTAAACCTAATGTAACATTTCAAACTATGGCTTCAGACTCGAAAATCCTGGTTTCCGACTATTTCATTTGAAAAAGTGAGGAATGCTTATAGCTGTGAATAACTAAAGACCTGTTCTTAACCATAATGACCTTTGTTGTTTACTTAAGAGACTGGTGGTCTCAGTAACAACCCAATAATGTTGTCAGGGAGCCAGACTCTTCCTATTTTCACTCTGCCATTCTTAAATATGTTGGCTTCTTGTTTTTGTGACTGCTACTTCATGGTCACAATATGGCTACTGAAGTGCTGGGCATCACGTCTATAATCCAAACCAAAAGAAGAAAGAGCAGCCCAATAGGTGAGGACCTACTAAAAAGAACAGGCCCTCTGCACTAAATTGCAGAGTCTGTAGAATAGAGACAGCATCTATCTCATCTTTGTATCACCACCATCCCTGGACAGATCCAACAGGGACACATGAATGCTCAAAAATCATGGATTTAAAAAGAAAACCATTTACTATACCTAATCATGCTTGTCACCAACTACTAGTCAGTAGGTTTTTAATTTGGATCACACCTTGAATGCTCTACCCACTGCATCCATCTCACCAGCTTGGGACAGACAGCCACAGAGATGCCACTTATACGGTACATAGCCTGGCAAACCACAGACTACACAGTGTCAGCCTGATGAACAGACATGCTGAGAGCAAAGTACCTCCAAGAGCAAATTCTGCCCTGTTTAAAAATAAAACTCATGAATTAACACAATGCATTGTCAGTTATTACCATGGCTTAGTGCTCGAGGAGATGTTCTTACTGAGAAGCATAACCAAAATATCTTTGTTCTCAACTTAAAATATTTTTTTTATCCTCAAAGAGTTATAAAATAAATACGACCAATCCAAAACCGAACTGTGAAAATGCTGAAAAGTTATGCTCCCTTTCTCCATTTTTAGGCAGTTAGGTCCCATGGTTTGTATTCCTAAATGACTTTTGACATATATTGTCAAATGGCCTTCCAGAAAATTCTCTGTAAACACTGATAAGAATGTCCCTAAACAGAAAATCTGTGTATGGATCATTTACTCCAGTCTTTGGTGTCCCCATTTTTCTTCAGCAATATGCTAAATTAGGAAGAGTGATCCAGGGATAGGCCTCACTCTAGGTGGTAAATACTTATTAATGGGACTTGTCTGGGTAGTGGTTACTTTTAGTTTTCTGTACCTCTACTCCCCATATCTGTCACCCACCAGCAGCATGAAGTCCTGCCTTTAAGAGAATTACCCAAATTCTGTATTTGTATAGCATTGCTCAGAAACAGAAAGCCCTCTTTTGCCAGTGTCTTTCTTTTCCCTCCCACAGAGACCAAGCAGATGCTCTCTCCTGAACTTTGAATCTTCTCTGACCCCTGCAAAAGCAGTGGGTAGTCTTGAAATCATTTGTTCAGTGAAAATAGTGGTGTGTGGACCATCTGGTTCTTGCTGTCTAATCCTTCTGAATGTTCCTGGTCCCTGACTATTATATCAACTCAGCAAAACTTTAATGTCCTTCCATTAAATTCCTCTTTTTCCTTAAGATATCCAGAATGAGCTCCTACTATTTGCACATGTGGATTTCTTTTTCAGATTAACAACCACAAAATCTCCAAAGTCCATTTCCCTGGAGCAGCCCTCATGCAATGACTGAGCAGGTCAGTGCAAAGGTATAAAGTCCAATCTACCTTGCCCCAATTTGAGACGATTCTGCAGGGCTACCCTAGCTCCAGAATGACCCATAAAATAGGAGAAGCTCTTTATTAACTGCATCACAGTTCAACTTTTCTCTTTGCCAAAATCCTATTTCCTCCATTTCTAAGAGATGCCCTAACATATCTATTGTCAGCAAACTTCTTATCAGTCTGCTTTCTGAGGAACCTGACCAGCAGCAGCTAATGCTGGAAGTGGTCTGAGAGAACAGATTTTAAAATGAGATTTTGGAGTTGGATCACCTGCTGGCAGCTGGCAATGCAGATCCCATCAGTGGTGGTAGTGACTGGTAGATCCTGGCACGCACTAGCATGCAACTGTTAACATTTTCACTGTGATGAATTGAGATGTTCTACGGATGGAAGGAAATGTGCTGGCACCTGCAATGTTGGAGGCATTTGGGAGACAGAGGAAAGGGGTATAAGAAATAAGAGGGCTATTACTAGGGACAATCAGTGCTTTGGAAAGACAATGAAAGGCTGAGAGTAAAGTCATCAGCAATTGAAGGCTACCTGTGAGAGCCAGGGGGCTGCAACTGAGGTTGAATTCTCAACTTCAACAAGTCTGTTATGCCAAAGTCAGCGTCTCCTTGAAAAGGAATGGGACGTCAAGGCCAGACTTGAACATTTTGAATCTCTAGACTCTCCTAAACCCTTTGGGTCTCTGGAAATGGACCATCTTGTCTGTTAAAGGTTAGCACTTCTCTCTTGCTTTAGGATGATGCAGCACCCACTCCTCTGCAAAGCAATATATGCCTCCCTTAGCGTCAATTTAAGGAAGACATGGTGCCAGAAAATTGAAGGGGAGGGAAACTTTCCTAAGTTTATATATGAGTAAAGCATTTCCCTGATAGCAAATATCTGTATCCTCCTTTAAAAAAAAAGATATTACAAGAAACAAAACTATAGACCAATATATTTCATGATCATAATGTAAAAACTGTGAACATTTAACAAGATGAATCCAACAAAATATAAAAAGGATAATATTACATGATCTGAGGTTTGTTTCAGAAAAGCAAGGTCAGTTTTTAACATTCAAAAATCAATTTGGCAACCTACTGAATGGGAGAAGGTATTTGCAAATGATATGTATGATAGGGGTTAATATCCAAAATATATAAAGAACTTATACAACTCAACACCAAAAAAACCCCACCAAATAATCTGATAAAAAAATGGGCAGAAGAATTGAATAGACATTTTCCAAAGAAGACATACAAATGGCCAACAGACACATGAAAAGATACTCATTACTAATCATCGGAGAAATGCAAATCAAAGCCACAATGAGATATCACCTCACACTTGTCAGAATGGGTAGAATCAAAAAGACAAGTGTTGGTGAGGATATGGAGGAAAAGGAACCATTGTACATTGTTGGTAGGAATGTAAATTGGTGCAGTTGCTGTGGAAAATAGTATGGAGGTTCCTCAAACAATTAAAAATTGAAATACCATATGATCTAGTAATTCCATTACTGGATATATACCCAAAGAAAATGAAAACACTAATTTAAAAAGATACGTACCTCTATGTTTGTTGCAGCACTATTTACAGTAGCCAAGACATGAAAGCAACCCAAGTGTCCATCAGCAGATGAATGGACAAAGATATTATATATATATATATATATATATATATATATATATATATACACACACACACATATATATCTATGTTTGTATATACAATGGGTATTCACTGTGCACACGCGCGCGCACACACACACAGGAATATTACTCGGCCATAAAAAAGAATGAGATCTTGTCATTTGTGACAACATAGATGGACCTAGAGGGTATTATGTTAAGTGAAATAAGTCAGACAGAGAAAGACAAATACCATATGATTTCACTTGTATGTAGAATCTAAAAAACAAAACAAGCAAACAAAAAAACAAAAAGCAGAAATAGGCCCACAAATATGGAGAACAAACTGGTGATTGCCAGACGGGAGGGAGAGTAACGGGTTGGGTAAAATGGGTGAAGGGGAGTGGAGTATATAGGCTTCCAGTTATGGAATGAATAAGTCATGGGGATAAAAGGTACAGCACAGGGAATATAGTCAATGGCATTGTAATAACATTTATGGTGACAGATGGTAGCTACACTTGTGGTGAGCATAGCATAATGTATAGACTTGTCAAATCACTATGTTGTACACTTGAAACTAATGTAACATTGTGTGTCATTGTGTGTCAACTATACTTCAATTAAAAAAAATGTTATTCACTATACTAACATACTAAAAAAAATATGATTATCTTGATAGATGCATAAAGTTCATTTAACAGTATTCAACATCTATCCATGATACATACTCTTACAAAAACTAAAAATAAAAGGGAACTTCCTCATCCTGATAAAGAGCGTCTACAAAAAAAATCCTATAGATTTAGTAGTGGTGAAAGATAAACAGCTTTATCCTTAAGATCAAGAACAAAGCAAGGATGTCTGCTCTCTCTGTTTCTATAAGACATTGTATTTTAGGTCCCATCCATTGCAATAAGTCAAAAAAATAAAATAAAATAAACAAAAGGCATCCAGATTAAAAAGGAAGAAGCAAACTATTCTTATCCACAGATATGGTCACTTATGTAGAAAATTTGACAGAAGGTACAAAAAAAGCTACTAGAATGAATAAGATTAGCAAAGTTGCAAGATAGAGATCACTATACAGAAATTTAAACCATATTCCCATACAGTAGCAATGAACGGTTCAAAATTGAAATTTAAAAAAATCGTTTACAAAATACTTAGGGATAAATTTGACAAAAGATGTGTAAGACCCGTACATGGGAAACTATATAACATGGCTGAGAGAAATAAATGAAGATGTAAATAAATGGAGAGATATGTCATGCACATGATTTAGAAGACTCAGTACTGTTGTCAGTTCTCCACAAATTGAACCATAGGAACATAAGTTCAATGCATCTTAATCAAAATTCCAACAGAATTTTTTGTAGAAATTAGCAAGCCAATTCTAAAATGTGTATAGAAAGGCAAAGGGTCTAGAATAGCCAATTTTTTTTTGCAAAAAAAGAACAAAATTGGACTATTTACACTGCCTGATTTAGATTTCTTAAAAAGCTAAGGTAATTAATACAGTGTGGTACGGGTAGAAATACAGATCAATCGTATCAGTGGAATGAAACAGAAAGTCCATAAATAAACCCAACCATAGATGGCTGATTGATTTTAGTATATTCACAGAGTTATGAAATGATTCTAGGTTTAGAATATATTTTTCACCTCCAACAGAAATCTTATACAGATTATCAGTCACTCCCATTTCCCCTCTTCCCCTACACCTGGCAACTAATAAGTTACTTTTGTCTCCTTGCATTTGATTATTCTTGACATTTCATATAAGTGGAATCAAACAATATCTAACCTTCTGTATCTGACTTCTTTGACTTAGCATAATGTTTTCAAGGTTCATCCCTGTTGTAGTATGAATCAGTAGTTTATTACTTTTTATTGCTAACTAATATTCCATTGTGTGGATATGTCACATTTTGTTTATTCATTCATCAGTTGATGGACATTTGAGTTACTTCCACATTCTGGCTATCGTGAATAATGATGTTATGAACATCTGTGTACAAATTTATGTGTAGACATGTCTTACTTTCTTAGAGATATATACCTAGGGATGGAATTGATGAATCATGTTAACTCTATGTTAAAACTCCTGAGGAAATGCCAACTGGTTTCCAACGTGGCTGCACAATCTTACATCCAAACCAGCAATGACTGAGGGTCCCAATTTCTCCACATCCTCACCAACGTACCTTAATGTCTGTTTTTTTTTATTATAGTCATTCTAGTGTGTATGGAGTGGCATCTAATTGCGGTTTTGAATTGACAAAGCAAGAAACAACAAATGTTGGAGAGGTTGTGGAGAAAGAGGAACCTCTTACACTGTTGGTGGGAATGCAAGTTGGTACAGCCACTTTGGAAAACAGTGTGGCGGTTCCTCAAAAAGTTAAAAATAGAGCTGCCCTATGACCTAGCAATTGCACTACTGGGTATTTACCCCAAAGATACAGATGTACTGAAAAGAAGGGCCACATGCACCTCAATGTTTATAGCAGCAATGTCCACAATAGCCAAACCGTGGAAGGAGCTGAGATGCCCTTCAACAGATGAATGGATAAAGAAGATGTGGTCCATATATACAATGGAATATTACTCAGCCATCAGAAAGGATGAATACCCAATTTTTACATCAACATGGATGGAACTGGAGGAGATTATGCTAAGTGAAATAAGTCAAGCAGAGAAAGACAATTATCATATGGTTTCACTTATTTGTGGAACATAAAGAATAGCATGGAGGACATTAGGAGAAGGAAGGGAAAACTGAAGGGGGGGAATCAGAGGGGGAGACAAACCATGAGAGACTATGGACTCCAGGAATCAAACTGAGGGTTTTAGAGGGGAGGGGGTGGGGGGTGTACTGTATGGTGACTAACATAACAGAATATAAAAAATAAACAAACAAATAAGAAAAAAATTAATTGTGGTTTTGATTTGCATTGCCCTATTGACTAGAGATGTTGAGCATCTTTTCTTGTGCTTATTAGCCATTTAAAAAATATATTTCTGTGCCTATTGAGGTGGACATGTGGTTTTTGTCTTTTATTAGATGAGTAGAGCATATTATATTTGATTTTCATATATTAGATCACTCTTGCATTCCTGGGAGAAATCCCTCTTGATACTGGTGCATAACCCTTTTTATATGTTGCTGGATTCTGTTTGATAATATTTTGCTGAGGATTTTTGCCTTCATACTGATAAGGAATAATCTGTAGATTTCTCTTTTTGTCATGTCTCTATCTGGCTTTGGTATCAGGGTAATACTGGCCTCATAGAATGATTTGGAAAATATTTGCTCCTTTTTTTTATTTTTTAGAAGGGTTTATGAAAGATTGGTATTTATTCTTTAAATGTTTGGAAGAAATCATCAGTGAAGCTATCTGGGACTGAGCTTTTCTTTGTGGGATTGTTTTAAATTAGTAAATCAATTTTTTTATTTCTTAGAAATCTATTCAGATTATCAGGTTTTTCCGGGGTCAGTTTCAGTAGTTTGTATTTCTAGCAGTTTATTCATTTCATCTAGGTTATTTAACTTGTTGCCATTCAGTTCTTAAGGCTTGCCTTTCTCTTTGGGCAGAAACTGTACCACTGCACAGGAGCTGGGGTACAGATAATGACTTCCTTATCTGGCAGTGACATCCTTGCTCTATTAATGGATGCTGAAGGGGGCAGGTGCTAATTTCTGGCTTTCCTGGCTTGCCTGCTCCTTGCAGAACCTCTGCCCTTATGAGCAAGCTAGAGGGGAGGCTCCAGTGTGCAGACTACTGGTCTTGAAATAGTGTTTCTACCTTATGAGTACAGTCAAGGAAGAGAGCCTCAGTCTCTTAGGCCACGTATGATTGGAATAGAGCTTCTGAAGCACAAGGCTGGGTTGGGAAGAGAAACATGGGCAGCCTGCCTTTCCCAGGGTGAAGTTACAGCCATATTCGAGGACAAGGTGGGGAGCAAGAGCCCCTGTATCATTCTTGGCTACAGCTGCCTGAAGTAGAGCATGCAAGGCAGTGTTTCCATAAGATGTAGCTTGAAGGTGGGGAGGAAGGAAGCAAGTCATGACTCAGATGCCACAGACTCTTGCTCTCACCAAGTTTAGTAGATTTCCTTAAATGAGTATTTCCTCATTTGCTGTGTACCCTTAGGATAGTTCCCAGGAACTAAATGGTTGAGTTGTTAAGAAATAATTTTCTTCAGTAAAATGACTGTTATACTGGGTAAAGGGACCGCCCACTTCTCACTTCTTCATTCTGGAAGTCTGTTGCCCATCACCTTCTCTCCCTACCCAGTCAATTGATTTGATTTTTTGGACAAAGGTACCAAAGGACTTTAATGGGGAGAGAGGAACCAAGGATAATCTCTTCAACAAATAATACTGGAACCATTGGCTATCCCTATGCAAAAAAAAAAAAAAAAATTACCCTTGTTCCTTATCTCATACCATACACAAAAATTAATTCAAAATGACTGTAGACCTAAAAGTAATAGCTAGAAGTATACAATTTCTAGAAGAAAACATCAGAGAAAATCTTGGTAACCTTGGGTTAGGAAAAGTTTTCTTAACCAGGACACTAAAAGCACAAAGTATTAAAAGAAAAAGAAGATAAATTGGATTTCATAAAATTTAAAAATTGTCAGTCTTCAAAAGATATTTAAGGATTGAAAAGGAAAGCCACAGACTGGGAGAAAATATTTGCAAATATTTTCTCTTAAAGAATTTGTATCCCAAATGTATAAGGAACCCAGACAACACACTGAGAAGATACAAGGCCCAAATACAAATGGGCAAAAACTGGAACAGATATTTTACTAAAGAAGAAAAACAGATGGCAAATAAGCTCGTGAAAGATGCTCTACATCATTGGCCTCTAAGGAATGCATATAAAAACCACCATGAGATACCACTCTACACCTATTAGAATGGTTAAAATGTAAAAGTCTGATCCTACTAAGTGTTGGTGAGGAAGCAAAGCAATTGGAATTATCATACACTGCTTGTGGGAATGTAAATTGGAACATCATTGGAAGACTGTTGGTTTCCTAAAAACATAAACCTACTTGATCACCCTGCCATTCCACTCCTAGGTATTCACCCAAGAGAAATGAAAGCATATGCCCACAGAAGGACTTGTACACAATGTGCATAGCAGCCTTACTTGTAATAGCCCATAACTGGACCAAACCCAGATATCCATGAACTGGTAAAGGAACAAATAAATTGTGGGAGAGCCTTACAAACAAGTGCCACTCAGAAATAAAAAAGAGTGGACTACTGATAAACACAAATGAATAAGTATCATAAGGATTATGCTAAGTGAAAGAAACCAGAGACAAAAGCCTAGATATATTTCTATTTAGGTAAAATTCTTTCAAAGGCAGAACTATAGTCATAGAAAGTGAATCAGTGATTGCCAAGGGTCAAGTGATAGGGAAGAGAAGGGAGTAAGGGGGTTACACAACTACATACATATATCAAAATTCATTAAAATGCACACCTAAAATGGATTAGTCTTATTTTGTATGTAAATTATACCTTAATATAGTTGATTAAAATGAGTATGTACAGGGGCACCTGGGTGACTCAGTTGGTTAAGTGTCTGCCTTTGGCTCAGGTCATGATCCCAGGGTCCTGGGATCGAGCCCCACATCAGGCTCCCTGCTCAGCATGGAGTCTGCTTCTCCCTCTGCCTCTGCCCCTCCCCCCTGCTCATGCTCCCATGCACTCTCTCTCTCTCAAATAAATAAATAAATAAAATCTTTAAAAAAAAATAAAATGAATATGTACAGTATGTCATTTATATAAGAGTATAAAACACCAAAATAATACTATATATTATGCATTCATATGCATATGTTACAAATGTAAGATGATACATGGGAAAATACACCAATTTTAGGAACATGGTTACCTCCTGGGGTAGAGAGAGGAAGACGGGATGGGTTTGGGGAACTTTGTAAGGGTAATGGTTTGTTCCTCCTGCTTTTCCCATTCCTCCTTCCTTCCTTTCTCCTTTTTTGTTTAGTTGGCTTCATATTTTATAATAATTTTAGATTCACATAAAAACTGAATAGATAACACAGAGAGTTCCCAAAGAACTCTGTCCCCTTCAGTTTTCCCAATTATTAACACCTTGTACTTTGGTTGTACATTTGTTACATGGACCAATGAACATTTGTAAATGAACTAATGTTGATACATTATTATTAACTGAAGTCCATAGTATAAATTAAGGTTCACTTTTTGTGTTGTTCAGTTCTACAGTTTTTGACAAATACTGTCATGTACCCACCGTTATAGTATTATACAGCATAGTTTCATAGTTTGCCCTAAAAATCCCTGTGCTTCACCTCTCAGCCTTCCCCTGAGCTGTGACAAACATGATCCTTTTACTGTCTCTATAGTTTTGCTTTTTTTTCTAGAATGTCATACAGTTGGAATCATATAGTATGGATTCTTCTTTCAGATTGGCTTCTTTCACTTGGCAATATGCATGTGAGTTTCGAGGGAAACTTTTGAGGGGCTTGGGAGCTCATTAACTTTTATTATTGAATATCCCATTGTCTGGATGTACCACAGTTTGTTTATCCATTTGCCAACTGAAGGACATCTTGGTTGCTTCCAGTTTTTGGTAATTGTTAATAAAGCTGCTCTAAGCACACATGTGCACATTTTTGTGTGGACATAAGCTTTCAACTCAATAGCATATGTATCTAGAAGCATGACTGCTGGGTTTTATGGTAAGCCTATGTTTGGCTTTGTGATAAACTGCCAAACTGTCTTCCAAAGTGGTTGTACCAGTTTGCATTCCCACCAGAGATGAATGAGAACTCCTATTGCTCTGCATCCTTGTCAGCATTTAGTGTTGTCAGGGTTTTGAATTTTAGCCACTCTACTAAGTGGTATCTCATTATCATTTTAATTTCCAATTCTTTGATGAAACTTGCCACCTGTATATCTCACGTGGTAAAGTGTCTCTTCAGACTCTTTGCCCATTTTTAAATTGGGTTGTTTGTTTTCTTATTGAGTTTTCAGAATTCTTTATATATTTTGGATACAAGCCCTTTAAAAGATATGTGTTTTGTAAATATTTTCTCCCCAGCGTGGCTTGTATTTTCATCTTCTTTACAGTGTCTTTCACAGAGTATACGTTTTAAATTTTAATAAAGTCCACCTTATCAATTTTTTTCTTTCATGCATCATGCTTTTAGTTTTGTACCTAAAAACTCATCACCAAATCCAAGGTCATCTAGATTTTCTCCTATGCTATATTCTAGGAGTTTTATAGTTTTCATATTTTACATTTATGTGCATATTGGATTTGATTTGCCAACATTGTGTTGAATAGTGTTGCATCTATGTTCATGAGAGATATGGTCTATTGTTTTCCTTTCTTGTGATGTTTTATTTGGTTTTGGCATTACAGTAATGCTAGCCTCATCAAATGAGTTTCCATCTCACTGCTTTTATTAATCATCAGTTCTTACATGTTGTGTACTTTTTCCATTAGAACCCTCAACATATTAGCCATAAAATTTATTTTATTTTATTTATTTATTTTGAAGATTTTATTTTTTTTAAGTAACCTCTGTACCCAACATAGGGCTTGAACCCACAACCCAAAGATCAAGAGTTGCATGCTCCACTGACTGAGCCAGCCAGGTGCCCAGATAAATTGGGTAGCTGGTAATTCCAAATCTGTAACATATCTGAGTCTGGTTTTGATGCTTGCTTTCTCTTTTCAGATTATGTTTTTTCTTGCCTTTGAGCATGCTTTGTAATTTTTTGTTGAAAGCCAGACATGATGTATTAGGTAATAGGAACTGAGACCATTGGGCTTTCTGTGTGAGGTCCTATGTTAATCTGGCTGGGAGCTGGGCTGTGTTTAATGTTTTCTGTGGCTAGTGGTGCTAGTGGCTTCAGTTTCCTCTAGTCCCCTTGTTTTTTTCTCTCCTCTGTTATCTTTGGGTTTCCCTATGAACTCCTTCTTAAATAGAAGCCCTTATAGCTCTCTTAGTCATAATCCACCATTATTATACTGGAGTCCTGCTGATGTGGTGTTAAGATGTTAGGGAGGGGAGGGCGCCTGGGTGGCTCAGTCGGTTGAGCGACTGCCTTCGGCTCAGGTCATGATCCCAGGGTCCTGGGATCGAGTCCCACATCGGGCTCCCTGCTCAGCGGGGAGCCTGCTTCTCCCTCTCCCACTCCCCCTGCTTGTGTTCCCTCTCTCGCTGTGTCTCTGTCAAATAAATAAATAAAATCTTAAAAAAAAAAAAAAAAGATGTTAGGGAGGGGAAGCATTATTTAGCCTTATGATTAAATCTCAGTCTTTCAGTGGGTTGGAGTCCCTTGGCCTTGAGCTCCAGAAGTGTTTCTTAGCCATTTTTTTTCCCTCCCCTACAAGAGGGGTAGGCCTTTGGAGAGGCCTAGAGTTATCTAATTGCCACTTTTCCAGGTCAGATAAAGCTCTGGTAAAGTAGTTCACCTTGGAGGACAAGTCTTTGTCATGGAGAATATTCTGTGTGTATTTCAAAGTGATTACTTTTCCTCTGGTCATAATTTAAAGGATTAGTTTCTCCCTCCTCCTTCCCAAGACGAGAGAATTTTTCTCTGCTCTTTACCAGGAGAACCTGGGGGACTCCTGGAAGTAAAATGCACAGAAGTGCGAGCCTTCCTGAAGATTAACCACTCAGGAGTGTTTAACTCTCAAGCTAGTCCACACTTCGCCTGCAGCAATTTGTCAAAATGATCATTTAAGTGTTCCTACCAGTTACTGGCTCTAGCCACCTCTGCTCCCAGTAAGCAAAGTGTGGCTGTGATTTTCTTTATTTGCCTATCTCTCCAGTTTTGTGGAGGCAGTTTGCCCTGTGGCCTCAATTCTCCAACGGATCCAAGAAAAGTCATTGGTTTTCAGTTTGTTTGGCTTTTTTCTTGTTGTGAAAATGGGAATGGTGACTTCCAAGCGCTTCACATGTTGGAACTAAAAGCACAAGCTCTCTCTCTCTCTTCTTTGTTCTCTCTTTTTGTTCTATTCCCTTCTCCCATCATTCCTCCCGCCCTTCCTCCTTTCCTTACTGAAGCATTGTTGGCAAATGTTAATATCTGTCTAACCTCAGTGGTTTGAGTTCCCCTAAATTCAGGCTAGAGGCAACAGTGGTGGCATTCCTTGAGGAGGCAATGCTGTTCACTGAGAGCTTGAATTTACATTCCAGACTCACTTCGCAGTTATTAAAATGAGCTTCAGTTTCCGTAAAAAGACCCACAGTAATCAAATCAGCAAGAAAGCACATAGACCTCCAAAGCTCACTTAATAGTCCTTTGGCACATTAGAAAGGCATTTTAAAGCATTCCAATAGCTAACACTTAAGTGTGTTCCAGCAGGAGGTATTGCTTTGACAGTCATTCCTGGTGCATCCTATTCATCTGCCTTTCATCCAGAAGCAGCAAGGCTCTTGAGGGTTTTCAGGGAGTTAGACTGGTAGAAAAAGGCCCTCAGAATGAAGACTCATGTCCACTCAAGGTTCAAATTGAAGCACTTTATGAAGCCAACACACCTGGGTTTGTAAGCTATTTAAGATTTTGATTATCACTATTAATCATCTTTATAATAATAGCAACAATAACAAAATACTTTAGTCTCATCCAGCATATAATTCCAGTACTGCCTGGTTTTATGTATAAATGGTTTAACATGCCCACTATTACAATTTTTATTTTCCCTTATTCATAAGTAAAAGTTTATGTTTTACCAGAGATTTACATCATGTTAGGATCTTGTTGACCAGCTTCACATTCAGAGTATTTGTTTTCCTTCACATAAGTACATACCAAATGGTTTGGCATGAGTTCAGGTGTCCCTAGTATACTGTTACCTACCAGCCACAGCTGCTTCTGGATGTTAGATTTCTCTCCCTGCCGTGGCCAGATTTTGCCATGTGCCCTTCTGCTGGAGGTTGGGTGGTGGTTAGTTATATGATATTATATTAGTTAGATAGGGCTGCCATAACAAAATACCACAGACTGGGTGGTTTAAAAACAGAAATGTATTTTCTCATAATTCCGGGGACTAGAAGTTCAAGATCCAGGTATCAAACAGTATTGATTTCGTCTGAGGCCTCTCTCCTTTGCTTGTAGATGTCTGTCTTTTCCCTGCATCCTCACATGGTTTACCCTGTGTGTGTGTGTCTGGCTCCTGATCTTCTCTTATTGTATGATACCAGTCATATTGAATTAGGACCCACCTTAATGCCCTCATTTTAACTTAATTACCTCCATAAAGACCCCATCTCTGAATACAGTCATATTCTGAGGTGCTGGGAGTTAGGAACTCAACATATGAATTTGGAGGGAAACGTTAAGTAACCACACTGGAGGCAGAGAGGGAAAGATCGTTTTTTTAAGTTGCTCACTGTATTTGAGGCACTTTACAACATTATCTCGTCCTCACAAAATCTTATGAAGGAGGGGTTATTAGTTCTGATTTACAGATGAAGAGACCGCAACAGAAAGTCAGGCTGTTAGGGAGTGCTGGGGTCAAGATGAACACCTGGGTCCGGCCAGCTTCCAAGCCCATGTTCTGTCCACCAAATCACACTACTTGTCTTTGCCTGATGTCCTCTGTGTCTTGCCTCCTTTGGCCGTCTCTACTGAGTGACTTGAACTCTTGGCACCACCACGGCCTACTCCCCAATCCAAATTATCAGTCAAGAGATTTCAGGAAATAAACACGACTTGTCACTGGAACAGGTGATGGGCTCTTGTCCTAGAGTAATCCAAAGCCTCAGGCCTCCCTTACAGCCTCAAGGTCAGCACAGACTCAGTAATTAGAGCAATACATTTACTGGGCAGTTTCCCTTACTGTATCTTCCCATCCGGGGGTGCTCCAGGCATCACTTACAGCAAATCACTGCTCAGGGATCTGGGAGCATGTTCTGAGGCAGTTGCTGTAGGAATGCCTGTTATCACGAGGCACAATGTCCTAGAAATACCTCTTGTGAGCTTAGCACATTCCTTGCAACTAGGACTCATGGCAAAATAATCCTTTAATACAGGCCTATCATACACCAAACATGTTATTGAAACATTTGCATTGCTTCTTTTAAAACCTACAAATAGGACCAGCCTTGAATGTAGGCCAAGGGGACAGCTGCCTCTGGAATGATTTCAGGACACCCAGGAAAATGTCCTTGATTAAAGAACTTTGTCTCCCACTGGATATTGCTTTTCTGGCTTGTGTTCTGTTTTTCTTTTTAATTACCTACATTTTTCACTCTACTATTGTGAGATGAATTATTTTTGTATTATTGAGCAATTAACTCATATTCTGTTTACAGCTCTTAGACAAAATGCTAAGCAATTGCTCTCTCAGAACTTCCCCATTTGCAAATAACTGAGGTTGATTTGCAAAGGTTTCGGAGCTAATTCAACGATTTGATTAGTACTGATGCTGACAGAAAGCAAAAAGAGAGTCGTTGGACTTGAGTCTTCAGCTCTGCCACTCAAGTACGTATCATTTCACATTGATTTTTGCAGGCACTCCTCCTGGGCTGATCCACTTCAGTTTACAGAGACAGTCTTGGTACTTGTAGTAAGGAGTAAATACTAATCTATAAAACTTGGGAATTTGCCTCTATACAGAAGAAATTATAAATATAGGCAAAAATCGTAAGAACTAGAAGGGAATTCAGAGATCATTTATTTCAGTCCACTGATTTTGTGGCTAAGAAAACCTAAATTTAGTAAAATTAAGCGATTCATCCAAGGCTTCACAATAAGTTAATGACAGAACTAGACATTGACCCCAAGTCCTGGCCTCTCCCTCCATTTCCTATTTATACCCTGAAAAGGTATGTACGTCTCTACCGGCCTCCAAAATTGGGTTTCAAAACAACACAGTTGTTTTTTTTTAAAAAAAACAACAACATAGTTTTTTAAAGACTAACTATAAGTCAGGAAAAATCCATGTGTTAGTCTTTGAAGATATTCAAATAACTAAGTTATGACTTCTGCCAGCTTAAAAAAGAGGAAATGTGATATTTAAAATGGCATACTAAAACATCATCTATTTCCTAAGTTTTATTTCAATTTACAGTATTTTTAAACCCCTATGTGTAGTTCCTGTACTTCTATGATGTAACTCTAAGTCTAAACTAACAGCTGAAGATGAAAATACGAGGCAGTAGATGCAGTGCCAAAATCAGGGTCATTTACAGAAAACGCCCTAAAGCGTTCTGAGGGGACACTGTCGAGGATTGTAGACCTACAAGTTAAACCTGTTTGGTTCATGGGCTCATACTGACACAAATTATGTTCTTGCTCTTCTGCCAAGTTAATCTAACCTTCAGGTAGTCTGCATCATTCTTGGGAGCAGGTGTTTATGAGGATGCAAAGGGCTCCTCTCAAGTCCTGCCCTCTGGGGTCTTTCTCATCACCCTTGTACTTTATAGTAATCATTATCTGTGACCCCCCACACACACCCTATTGATCATATATACTGACTAGTACCATACTTATTTATGTTCCTGTCCTAGCTCCCTTGGATCATAAGATGACCGTTTTCAGGTGTTTGTGCCCATTACAGGACCATACTCTGCATGCCATGTGTGGCCCAGAAATACTTGCTGAATAAATGAGTAAGTGCGTAACTGCCTAAGATGAAAAGTCACATCTGTTACAAACTGGTTGCATAAGAAAAGTGTTTAAGAATTTAAAAGTTTACTATGAAAGGAAATGTCATTTCTTATAAATGTGTATGGATGGCCATTATTCTCATTATTTACACTTTTCTGTCCTGTTGGTGGATTTATCTGTTACTTTTGGATCTTGGCTTGCATTAGTGAATATAAGTTACACTGAAGATGTCTATGGAGATGCCTAAAATAGTCATGCATCTATTGTGGCAAGAGAAATTTAGAATAGTCCAGGTTTCTTAATTTACAGATAAAGCAATCAAGGCTTAAAACATTATATGTGTTCAAGGTCAAAAGTAAAAGCAAAGTGATGGTAGACACTATATTTGTTATAGATATCAAATAGGAATTCTCTTTTTACATATTTGTGAACTAAAAAAATGCATGCACTTGCACACACCTCAGTTTTTCGGTTCTATGTGGAAATTAACTTTTAGGAAAGAATCCAAATTATTTGTTTGGTTGTTTGTTTTTTTAAAGTTTAATTTATTTATTTGAGAGTGAGAGAGAGCACAACTAGGGGGGCAGAGAGAGCAGACTCCTCACTGAGCAGGGATTTTTCCCCCCTCCCAAGGTGGGGTCGATCCCAGGATCCTGAGATGATGACCTGAGCTGAAGGCAGACACTTAACCAGCTGAGGCACCTGGCGCCCTGAAAGAATCCAAATTATAATTGGAGTAAAGATCTGACATAAACATGCCACTAGCTTCGCTTAACTTTGTGAAGAATGTCCTAATATTAAAGGGAGCTAAATATTGACATGGCTTATTGGGATGGGGAGGAAGAACAGCACCAAGGAGCAGCCGGGTATTCTAACTTCTCACGATGCTGTAGATTTTTTTTAAGTAAAAAAAGTAGAAGCGTGGACAGGCTGTCATCACCAGCAATACTAATTTTTTTTTTTTAAAGCTTATCACTTGGGGGAAAAGTGAGTCTTCAGTAATTAAAGAAGAGTCATTCATAGTTGACTTACTTTTCTATCCTTTCTTACCTCAGGGGCTAGTGGCTCTTTTCTTTCCAGTTGATCTATTCATTTTCAAACCCCTGCTTTTCCCTGTGCTTCCCTCCCTGGGGTACCTGACAAAGACTCTTCATTCTTCAAGTCCAACTCAAATGTTCTCTCCCTTGAAGAATTTACTCTAATCCTCCATGTTAGAAGCATACACTCCCTTCATTGCATGTTCACAGATTTCTTCCACTCATGGTGGCTTTCATTAGAGCCTGAGTCCCTGAACATGATAGGACCCTCACCAGCTCCTATCACTCTAAGTTTGGTCATTGTCCTGGATTTAAGTCCTGACTCTGAGCTTCCTCTCTCCTGACCATTGTTCTCAATTGTTTCCTACCTTTTCCTTTTCCTCCTTCCGAAATCTTTGCACTGTATACTCTGGAAGCCATAATGCAGTAGTTTTGAGGATATTTTGATCATGAAACAAAAAATAAATCCTTTTCTTTTTCACAACTCAGAAAACACATGGAATATGTATATATTTTATAGAACAATGTGGACTGCACTCTAGAATCTTCCATTGTCTTTTTAAAAAAATACTCATTGTTGGACAATTGTATATCCACATAAAAAAAAAATGAAGTTATATCCTTACCTCATACCATACACAACACTTAACTCAAAATTAATCATAGACCGGCATCTGGAATCGGGCTGCAACCTCAGCCGCACCTGCCGCTGGCCGCCTGCCACTGCCTCTGGACCATGGACCCCCGCAAAGTGAGCGAGCTTCGGGCCTTGTGAAAATGTGTAAGCAGGATCCAAGCGTTCTGCACACCGAGGAAGTGCGCTTCCTGCGGGAGTGGGTGGAGAGCATGGGGGGTAAAATACCACCTGCCACTCATAAAGCTAAATCAGAAGACAATATCAAGGAAGAAAAAACAGACAGTAAGAAGGCAGAGGAAAACATAAAGACAGGCGAACCATAGTAATCTAGAAATTGACAATGAAGGTGTGATTGAACCAGATACTGATGCCCCTCAAGAAATGGGAGATGAAAATGTAGAGATAACTGAGGAAATGATGGATCAGGCAAATGATAAAAAAGTGGCTGCCATTGATGCCCTAGGTGATGGTGAACTACAGAAAGCCATTGACTTGTTCACAGATGCCATCAAATTGAATCCTCGCTCGGCCATTCTGTATGCCAAGAGAGCCAGTGTCTTCATCAAATTACAGAAGCCAAATGCTGCCATTCGATACTGTGAGAGAGCTATTGAAGTAAATCCTGATTCAGCTCTGCCTTATAAGTGGCGAGGGAAAGCACACAGACTTCTGGGCAATTGGGAAGAAACAGCACATGATCTTGCCCTTGCCTGTAAACTGGATTACGATGAAGATGCTAGTGCAATGCTGAAAGAAGTTCAACCGAGGGCCCAGAAAATTGCTGAACATCAGAAAGTATGAGCAAAAACGTGAAGAGCAAGAAATCAAAGAAAGAATAGAAAGGGTTAAGAAGGCTCGGGGAGAACATGAGAGTTAAGAAGGTCCAGAGGGAGGAAGAAGCCAGACAACAATCAGGAGCTCAGTATGACTCTTTCCCAGGTGGCTTTCCTGGAGATGAATACCTGGTAATTTTCCTGGAGGAATGCCTGGAATGGCAGGGGGGATGCCTGGAATGGTAGGGGGGATGCCTGGAATGGCAGGAATGCCTGGGCTCAATGAAATTCTTAGTCATCCAGAGGTTCTCACAGCCATGCGGGATCCAGAAGTTATGGTGGCCTTCCAGGATGTGGCCCAGAACCCAGCGAATATGTCAAAATATCAGAGCAATCCAAAGGTTATGAATCTCATCGGTAAATTATCAGCCAAATTTGGAGGTCAAGCATAATGTCTTTCTGAAAAATAAAGCCCTTGCTGAAGGAAAAGCAACGATTACCTAAAGGATGTCGCAATAATACAAACCTGTGTACCTCTGACCTTCTCATGAAGAAAGCTGGGGTGCTGTGAAGAGAATCCCTACCCCTCTGCCCCACATGCAACTGAAACATTCTATAGTGGTTTGCCATTAGGGTATTCATTCAGATAATGTTTTCCTACTAGGAATTACAAACTTTAAACACTTTTTAAACCTTAAAAATATTTAAAAACATATTAAAAGGGTGTGTTAGTCCCTAAAAAAAAAAAAAAAAAATTAATCATAGACCTAAATACAACAGCTAAAACTATAAAACTTCTTGAAGAAAATATAAGAGAAAATCTTTGTGACCTTGGGTTGGACAGAGCTCTTAGATAAAATACCAAAAGAAAAATCCATAAAAGAAAAATTGACAAATTGTATTTCATCAAAAACTATGTGCTTCAAAAGATACCATTAAGAAAATGCAAAGACAAGTTACGGGCTGGAAGAAACATCTGCTAAGGAAATATTTGTTAATCTTATACCTGATAAAGAAATATATCAAGGCCCCTCATAATTCAATAAGAAGGAGAAAACAACCCAATTACAAAATGCACAAAAGACATGAAGCTATATGAATGGTCAATAAGCACAGCAAGGTGTGCTCAACCACATTAGGGAGATTAGAACCACAATGAGATACCACTATAGACCCCACAATAAGAGACATAATCAAAAGACTAACACTACTGACCGGAGAGTATGGAGCAACTGAAACACCTATACATTGGTGTTGGGAATGTAAAATGGGACAGCCATTTTGAAAAATAATGTAGCCATTTCTAAAAAGTTAAACATAAACTTGTCATATAATACAGCAGTTCCACTCCTAAGGATACATCCGAGAGAAATAAAGACGTATTTCCATCCAAACACATATACACAAATGTTTATAGCAGCATTATTTATATTAGCCCCAAACTGGAAACAATCCAAATGTCTATCAACTGGAGAACACAATATGGTATATCCATATATTGAACTATTTAGCAATAAAAAGAAAATATCAATATATGTTCAATGTAGATGAGCCTCAAAAACACCATGCTAAGTGGAAGAAGCTAGACACAAAAGACTATTGTATGATTCCATTTATATGAAGTGTCTAGAAAATGCAAATATAACGAGACAGCAGATCAGGGGTTGCCTAGGGCTGAGGATTTGAATGAATTGAAGTAAAACTTTGTTGGAAATGTTCTAATACTGGATTATGGTGATGGCTTTATAACCATAAATTTGCTAAAAATTACTTGTACACTTACAATAGGTGTATAAATTATACTTCAACAAAGCTGCTTTAAAAGTTAAAAATAATACTGGACAAAACCTGCTAAAGTGACTTCTTGGCCCACTAATGAGTCATGATCTATTGTGGAAAACATTGCCTTATTGTATAGTAAGCTCATGTCCCTAGATCCTTAAACTTCTCCCTGAAAATCCCCTCCACTTCTTGCTCTAACTGGAACCAGGGCATCAGTTTTATTTCCCAATGTCATACCCAGCTCTCCCCCAAACATGGGCTTACCATTTTCTCCTGTGGAGTTCGTCATAGGGCTTTTCCTTCTTATACCCCTTCCTCACATCTGATTAATGGTCAAGTTCTCCAGTGGTACTTCCTCAAACCTGGTCACATTTCTCTATTTCTACTCCACTGCCTTAGTTCAGGCCACGATCCTCTCTTGACTACTGATTATTGAAACAACTTCCATTTGGTTGCTTTGACTCGAATCTTGCCTCTTTTAAAGCACAATCTTGTGCTAGTATCTGTTTAAGCATTTTAATTGTTTCCAGTGCCCATAGGGTAAAGTCTGAACTATATGCCTGTCTCCCCTAAAAACCAATCACTCCTCTAGGATAGAAATTTAAGTGTTTATACTCATTTGTCCTCTGTAGCCCCCAGAACAATGGACTCCACGTGGTTGGTCGTAATCTGATATGCATTTGTGAGTGAATGAATGGGAAAGGGCTTTTCAAAGAACTGTATTAGGACCCAAGAGTTTCTGGTTCCCCAGGAAGTTCTTGGCTTTGGTTGCACCAGCAGAGCAAACAAGAGGCTCCTGGTAACAACATGCAAACTCACCAAATGTTCTACATTCCTGAAATCTGCCTTGGGACTCATCATTCAGACACTTTTTTGACTCAGGAGAGTTGATTAGCTTGGCTCTGGACTCCAGTCAGCAGCCTCTTCTTGCCAGGCACTCCTAGAATCTTCCAAAGACGAGGAAGAACACATTTGACATTTATATCGAACATAGAGATTTGAAAGATACTCTGCACATGTGTGGTAATAGTTTATATCCCAAATGTCTCCAGAAAAGTTTAGTTCGCATCATGATTGAGCCTGGTGAAGTGACAGATCTGCTTTACAGGAAGTAGTACGGGAAAGCATCTCACTGTCCTTTCCTGTTTGCCAACGTGAAAATAAACTCTGTCAAAGTGCACCTTCTTGGTTCACTGCTGAAACAGAGCTGGGCACCTTTAGGGATTACTTGGCTGCCTATGTCTAAAAAGGTTGTTTTCGTTTGATTCTAAAAGTTCTGCTGCATTTTTCAGAAGAAGAGTTGGATAACTATTTTTTACCCAAAGCTCTTATTGAAAAGAAAAATCACCATTGCATTCAGCCAAATTAAGGCTGCTTTCTGTTATGAAAGAATAGAATTTTTACAGAGGACTTTACATGTAGCCATTTTGACACTTACCTTGGTCTTCAAACTTTAATTAGATCATGTTCTTTTCTTCAGAGAGATAAAAAATAAAACAAAAGAGCCAGGATTCATAGAGCAAAAATCTTCACTGAACTGACTCCTCAGAAGGGACCATTTTTAAATAATTAAATTACCTTTGGGGTTATATTTGAAAATGTTTTAAGATATTTTTACAGTTATATTTCCCCGCGTTCTCTGTTCTTGCCATCTCTTTGTTTTACATGTACACTTTTGCTTTATTCTAGAAGACCATTCTCTCTCTGTTCTGGCCAAGCCTTCTCTTCCTGCGTGCCCAGTTTAAGTGCTCTTTCCTCCAGGAGGCCTATCCTGGACTTGAGCCATCACGAATACTTTCCCGGAGAACTATTTATTACATTTTGAGCAAAGGTTACCAACTGGGGGTAGGGGTTTGGGGAGGAAAGCACATAAGAATCTTAAATGTAATTTTAAAAGGATGTCATAATATATTTTGAAATAAAAGAAAAAAAGCTATTAATATGGATTTAGGGACATGAAAAAGAAACAATCTTTTTGAGAGTATAGAAAGTAACCTCTCTTGTACCCACCTAGAGATTCTCCAGGTGCAATGCTTTTTGTTTAACTGAGAAAAACTAACATGGAGTCTACACCACACAGAGCATTTAACATGTAATACTCAACATGTGTAAAGTTCTTAACAGTTTACAAGTTGTACACAGTTCTCAGTCCTTATTCTAACCTCACAGGTAGGATCAGAATTATCATCTCTTAGGTAAGATAGCTGAGTGTCAGAGAAATTAAACCTAAGAAATGACACAAGGGTAGTAAGGGGGAGACCCAGAATAGGATCTCTATTTAGTTTGCTTTCTTTTGCACCATGCTAATGAAGGGGATCAGAATATGCCACCCCCAAAATATGCCACTATGACATAAGGATTCTTTTGAACTGAAGGCAATTAAGAAAACAGCAGACATAAGAGGAGTTCGCTCTCCTCCCCCCTTTCAGCCTCAAAGCAAGCATAAATGTCCCTTTGTGAAAGTGGCCCCTCTCCCCTCTCCCAAACCTGGAAGAGAACATGACTCTAATCACTGGAGAAAACGCTGACTTAAGTCTGCATAACAAACCTTATAAATAACCCTTACTTTCCGTTACTTTCTCCCATATATTTTCCTTCCCACAATTTACTGCCCTACAAGTCCACATCCCTTTTCCTTTGTCTTGTCACTTCTATGCAATTTGTCATCCTTTGTTAAAATGGTACATAAGCTCCCAGGCCTAACCACTCTGGGGGATTTTCACTTCTTTTCTGTGAGGCTCCCCATGTGCATAGGATATAAACCTGTTCTGTTAACAGTTAATTCCCAGGACCTGTTAATTCCCAGTACCCAGCCAAAGGGAGTAACCTAAGAGGGCAGAGGAAAAGGTTTCCCTCCCTTACATTACCATCTGGAATTTCTCACATCTGGGATCTCCAAATTCTTGAGAGTTCTTTTCCCCTAACCTTTTGATGGTGTCCAGTACAATTATGAGTGAGTGGGTGGATGGATGGATGGGTGGATCGATTTGCTACAAGAGATATTTAAGTTTAACATGTAGGTGTCACAGAATTGAAATTACAGGGATAAATATTTTGGCTTCCCCAATACCTTGTTACTATTCTCTAAATTAAGAAATCTATAGAAACCCTGAAGCCATTTAGATGTTAATCATGATTATTAATTTGATACAGCTGGAAAGAGTAAGAGCTAGATTTTGATCAAGGTCACAAGTCATTGGACACAATCATTCATTATTGTTCAATGAACACTTACTGTTCATTAGAAATTATTCCTCTTCTCAGTACACAGGTGAGCATGTTTATTTGCCCTTTAAACAGACTCCTCAAATGAAAACAAACAAGGTCTTTGATAAAGACATTAAAAGAATCAGTAAACTAGTTATCAGTTATTTTTTCTTTTAAATATAGAATTCCTTTATATGAAAGGAGAAAGATGGGACAAAGTAGCTGGGCCAAGAAGGTCTGTACACAATAGAATTATCTGACATTTTTGCATGTGAAAATGGAGTACCTGGGCAAATCTAGCTGTGGCCCCCATGTGAATTTACAGACAGTTGATTCATTTGGTAGCTTTGCCTCCAGATCACCATATCACTGAAACTGAAGTAAGTATTGCAAGTTAATCAAAGCTGACTCCTCCTTTCTTAGCTGAGACTAAGAGAACTAGGTCCCTTGTCAGCTCCTGCTAATGAAGACAAAATAAACCATGCTTGCTGTTAATCACTGGCACGGGAACCACACTGCTATGGGAAGATAGCACGTGGTTCCAAGGTCTCTTCAAATGCATAAGGACACAATGTATGTTGGTTGAAAGTTTGGAACCAAGGAAATTTTAAGATTTTTGAAAGTAAAATTTCTAAATAAATTCCTTTTTTCCATACATTTCCAGCTCCATGAAGAATTTAATACTTGATTATTGAGGGCCTCCTATGTGCCAGGAGCTTTCAAGAGCATTGTTTTATTTTTCCTCAGTTATTACAATAACCTCAGGCTCTTGCCTCAACACTACACAGTTTGCAACTACTAGTGATTGGCAGAAAAAGTGCAGGCATATTTTTAAAAATTAAAAACATTTAGGAGGGCTCTGTAAGTTTTTTTTTTTATTGTCTTATTTGATGAGTGTGTTCTATAAAGGAGAAAAATCAGAACTGCTTAATTTTTAAAATATGAAAATTATCTTTATTAGAACAATTGGTGCAAATGGAAATGCTGTCAAAATAAATCCTTTAGCCCCTAAAGGGGAGCATGTATTTATCAAATTCCCTGCATTTACTTCATGCTAATTATTTTATTTCAGGCTGGATGAATCATAGAAATCACATGATAATTATTTTGAAGTCAGATAAAGAAATTCATGCAAGTTCCCTAGTGTTACAAACATCTAATTTTTCTCTCTAAATATTTTAAAGATTTAACATTAATGTTTAGAAAGGTTTTTCAAATGTCATATTTAAGTACTTTCTTCCCAAAGACTACATCATCCTTTTACTAATTAACCAATGTGACGGCTTCTGGCCAAAATAAACTCTTTAGCAAAACTACATTTGCGTGTTTACCATGGTGTAGTTATTTAAGCATTTGGATGCCAGGAAATGGCATTTTAAAACCCAGTTAAGTAAATATTTTTTAACATTATCCAAGTGGCTCCGTTAAATTGATTTACAAAATTGTTAGCAATTTCTGTTGCAGACCTTCATTTCTAGAAGGCTATTCTACCAATCTCTTAGGAATAACTCGCTGTGGGTCATCTCAATTTTGTTCAGCTCTGAAGAAATTTAAAATCGGCCTAAATAGGGGCACCTGAGTGGCTCAGTCATTAAACGTCTGCTTTCGGCTCAGGTCATGATCCCAGAGTCCTAGGATCGAGCCCCGCGTTAGGCTCCAGCCCCGCGTTAGGCTCCAGCCCCGCCTCGGGCTCCTTGCTCAGCGGGAGGCCTGCTTCTCCCTCTCCCACTCCCCCTGCTTGTGTTCCCTCTCTCGCTGTGTCTCTCTCTGTCAAATAAATAAATAAAATCTTTAAAAAAATAAAATGAAAATAACAAAATAAAATCGGCCTAAATAATTAATATACAGCTATTTCCCAGGGATATGGACAGCAGAGCTAAACTCCAGATAGTAAATTCAGAGTAAGGATACTTGAGTTTGAACAGAAACTTTTAGTCACAATTGAGATTCTTGGACATGACTGGGCAAAGATTTACAGGCCTCTTTGAGGCGGCAATTCCATAATCCAGGTGAAAACTCTTCATACATAGACATTCAAAAATTATTTGCTTCACCAGGGATGAGAGCATCCACAGTTGTTGACTGAGCAACAGGCAAACTACAGGTTGAAACTCATTCTTCCAATTTGCCCTTGAGTTGGGATTTCTGCTTTGCCTCAGAATAAGTCAGAGCCTATTCCCTCCAAAGCAGTTACTGACGCCACCGCCTGCCATGCCTGCCCCTGGAGCCCCTCTATGTGCTGGTAGCCAGATGCTCCCTGAACCCCCCTGTTACTAACTGGCCTCCACCCCCACCCCCTGCTAGCTTCTCGAAGTCCCCAAGAAAACACAATCTTCCTCACCTGCATTTTCAAATTCGTTCACTTATATAAAAGTACTTATTTTCCATAAGCTTACAGCTGATTCCCCTGATAAGATTTTTTAGTATGATCGCAAAAAAAAAGGTACTGTAATAATCACTTATGAAATAGTAAAATTCAGCACCAAGTCACACACACACACAAAGATGATAGAACTATTTTTTTCTACACCAAACCCCAAATGCCTAAAACGGTATATTGAAGGATGTCTCACTGACCATCTGTCTCAGAGCCATATAGGGTGTCGTCTAACAGGCAGATTTATCTGGAGGCTCAGTAACCTGCAAGCCATTTAAACTCCCCAAGGAAATGCTACCACGCTGGCATCTGAGAATGGTGATGAGCATTCAGTCAGCACTTAAATGCATTTGGATTTACTGAGGAACCAACATATGTCAGTCAATACAGTGTGACACTTCTCCCTTGCATTTCTCCTCCTCGTGCCCAGAACATCCACTGTTGCTTTCTAGCCCATCCTTACCCTTGGAGCCCCTTGGCCCAACCCCAAAGCACGTGGTGGGGGGCGGGGTCCAGCTTGGAAAGTCAGTCTTGAGCTACATGTTTCTCTTGGCTCCTCAAGCCTCACCCCATTCGGCATCTGAACCTCACTGCAGAGGAGGGAAGTAAATTAATTCTGGAGGGTGGTGACAGGGAAGAAGTGACAATTACTCATAATAGTAGTGGCAGATCTCTACGTAAGAGGGCAGAGACAGGGCAAGACTGTGGTGAGAGATTTCAGGCTAGTGTTCCTCAAATAGCTTACATGTTTTGAGTAATGGGAATGAACACATTTATTTCCACTGTGCTCTTTCACCAATAATACCATCCCTGCATCTCCCGGGAATAAGCAAAAACGAATGCTTTTAGGACCTCTGAGGTAAATATTGAAAAAGCAAAGTGTCAAAGTATACCGATCCAAGAGCCAAGTTATTTAAGGTGAGATGAATTAATAAAGTATCATTTATCTCTCAGCTGATTTGGCGAATTTCTCTGTAACATTGCTGGCTCTACGTGGCTCTTTCAGCTTGGTTATCAATTCCAGATAAATAACCACCAGTTAAGTCTTTGAGCTTCCTTCCTTCATGATTAGATATGGACTAACTAACAGGCATTCGTGCTTCCTGAAGTCCTTGGCTGGGCCTCAGAAATCAAGTACAGCAGTGCCCCCTTTATCAGTGGGGGATGTGTCCCAAGATCCCCAGTGGATGCCTGAAACTGTGGATAGTACCCAACCCTATATATACTCTGTATGTGTGTGTGTGTCTATGTGTGTGTATGATAAAGTTTAATTTATAAATTAGGCTTAGTAAAAGATTAACAATAACTAATAAGATAGAACTGTAACAATGTGATGTCATAAAAGTTATGTGAATGTGGTCCCTCTCAAAATATCTTATTGAACTGCACTCACCCTTCTTCTTGTGATGATGGGAAATACAAAATGCCTGTGTGATGAGGTGAAGTGAGGTTAGTGATGTAGGCATGGTGACATAGCATTAGGCTTCTATTGACCTTCTGATGCTACGTCAGAAGGAGGATCATCTGCTTCTGGACTGCGGTTGACTACGGGTAACTGAAACCACAGAAAGCAAAACCACAGATGGGGGGGGGTGGGGAGGGTGTTCCTCTCCCGAGACCTGCACGGTCTCTCTATAAAAGCAATAGCCAAGATTGAGCTGATAACAACAGATGAAGTTAAACTTTGTACGGCAACACTGAAGGCCTAAGATCACATTTGCACTGAGTCTCTAAATTCTTATGCATTTGTTTATTCCTTTATTTGGAAGTTCTGAACTGAGTTTCATTTTGAGAAAATTGCCACTAGAAGAAATGAGCATGAGCAGAAAGGATACCATCCAAGTAGAGATGGCACAAGGGAAAAATCACTGCAAAGAGCTCCTACATTTTGTTTTTATTTTCTATCTCCATGAAAAGCATAATACAAAACAAATGCAAATACAAAATGCATGGGATGTCATGTTTTTTTGACAAATCTATTAGGACCTTATCCATATTTGGGAGCTGACATTACAGCTCCTTCTCTATTTCTGTTCTGTTCTTGTCCCCCTGGCTTGTTGCCTTCCCAGCCATGACCTTGGTCCAATTCTCTGCACTGGCTGTGCTATTTCCTATGCTGATTTGGCTCAGGACCTTCTTCCCCTGAGACCATTTCAGGAATGACTCTCACCCAGAACCCAGGTCACTATCACCATTTTAGAACTGTTTCCAGAATATTCACTGAAAGTCATTGTATTCGGCACAATAACATTTATGAAGAGTAGATTAAAACATGGAGTAAGAAATATAAGGAGGAGATCAAACAGACAAATGGAAATTCTGAACACATACTTTCATAGAGATTCCAGATGTCATATACATAATTCATGATAACTTAGGGAGATTACTTTTTTTATTGAATTCTTAATCTACATAAAATCACTCAGTAGTACCTCAGAGGCATGAAAAGATTAATTATAAAGATACGAATGCCCCTGAGTGGCCAGGTGCTTCATTTTCTTCTGAACAGGACTAAAAATACAACAGAGTTGTTATAAGGCGTAAGACACTCTAACTAGATAAATCATGGTCACTGATTTTCACTTCTTTCTCCTAATCCTTGTCAATTCTTACATAAACATATGCTCCAGGAAAATGGGACCTGTCATCCCAGCAAAGAGTTGGCAATCCCCAAGTGTTCCTGGCAGCAGAAAGTAAAGAAATTCTGTTTTGTGGGGAGTCCCTGAAAACCCACAGGCCAAGAGATAATAGACTGTGGTATTCCCCAAGGAGCTAACAATTTGGAGACAGAGCAGGTGAACTTGGGATTTTCTTCTTCCCACTCTCTGGAACCCAGACACTCACGCCACCAGCTATGCCCCAGACCGGCAGGAGGCAGTGTGGTAGAATCTTCCCCAAAGAAAAGAAAATGGTTCATACCAGAGTCCAGGACCAATCCAGACAGGGGTGCATTGGCCATTCTGGATTCTGGGATGTGGGAGACAGTAAAGCACAAGTTTTAGAGGCAGATTGACTCCAATTCTGATTCGCTACTTGCTAGCTAGAGCACATGACCTTGAATAAGAGACTTCTTGATATTCATTTTTATCATTTATAAAATGGAACTATTCATATCTTCTTCATAGGGGTGCTATGTGATTTAAAGACGATAATACATATGAAACCATTTTTGGCACACTGCAATACTGCTTCTTACAACTGAATGAACTTGGCAAGTTATTAAACTCTGTACCTCCATCTGCTCATTGATAACATGACAATATCATAGTACCTGCCTCAAAGGGGTCTTATGAGTATTAAATGAGATAATACATGTGAAGTCGTTCGAATCATTCCAGGTAAATGAGACCAGCTATTTTTATTAATAGCAATGAATGTTAGCTATTAATATTAGCAGTGAGCACTCAATAATGAAAGCTATAATCATTATGATTATCATTATCATCAGTCAGAAACTATAAGTAAATTAGAGAATCATTTATTATGGAATTTTCCAAACTCACCAGATCTGCTTGTTGCAGAAAACAAAATTGATCTTCCTTCCTCTTAACCAGTTTCCTTCAGTCATAATGTGATCAAAGTGTTTATAAATAGAAATCTCCAGGTCAGGGTATAGGGAGCATTTCTGAGGCTTCTTAGTGCTTAAACTTAAGCCAAGAAATGCAAAGTAACTCCTCAGAAGCTACCCGGGCCTTTCCAGGAACAGAAAATACATTTATACAAATGTTGACACGTACCTATGTGTACAGGCATTCCTAATCAATTTAGTCAAAGGGTTCAAGTTTCCACGGTCTTTGGCAGTTTGAAATAGCTAGATTCCAATGAGGCTGTCCAGGCAGTGCATTAGATGCTTGCTATGCCATTTAAAGATCAAAGAGTTACAGAATCTGAAAGATAAAATAGATACCTTGGTGGTCATCTAATGCAGCTTCCCACGCAATGGAAGGTTCTTCATCAGCAAGGATTCCTGCCAGTCCCTCCCTTTGGGAAGAGCTTGCTGGGTGACTAACCATGCTTGGACAACTTAAGTTGTTATAAAGTTTCTTCACATATTGAACTAAAGTTAGCTTCCCAGCATCTTCTATCCAACAATCTTATTTCTGTCCTCTGAATCTAAGAAATCAAGTCAGTCCCCTCTTCTCCATGAAGACTGTTCATTTACTCTCCACAAACTTTAAAACAGCTCTCATGCCTCCCCTTGGTTTTTTCATCTCTGGTTCTTCTAGCCATATTCCATCCAGTCTTATCTAGTACCACCATGAATAGTACAATGGGAATATTTCCTCCAGGGTGGACATCTGTTGTCTTTGCCCATCTAGTATCCATTTCCCTCTGCTTCTATTCATAGGGTTCCTCTTTTATATGGGAACTATCTAATGTATTTGGGACAGAAATAGTTCTAACCTACTGCTATTAACCTCTCCAAACCGAAAATGGGCTTGTGATCTACATATGGCCATCCTATCCTGTCCACAGTGATGGGTTTAGGAATGTGACCCAAGTTAAGTTAAGGGGAGCCCAACTTAGGGCTCTGTCAGAACCAACGGGGAAGGGGTTTTCATTGTGCTAGTTAGTTAAATGTAAGTCCTAGATGTCAAAGGTCATGTGTGTCACCATTTGGTAAGAACATGTCTTGGAATGAATGAATGAAACTAAAAGTCAAGAGATTGAGAGAGGCAGATTTCTCCCTACAGGGAGCACTTGGCTCCAAATATGCTGCAAGCAGGTTTATCTCTGGAATTTGTAAGTGTGACAGGCGATGTCTTTTTTTTTTTTTGCTTTGGAGTTTTATTTATGTCAACTTCAACTTCGAACAAAATTGATTAACACACCTCCCTTACTTCTGTCATGGTAAGAGGGTAGACCAAGGCATGGGGTCCAACCTGCTCCCCTTCTCCAGTCCCTAGCAGCTGCACAGCCCTCCCCCGCTGAAATTAGGCCCCATGAGAAGTTGTTATCAGCTGTCTTACTTTTGATCCCTTGCTGTAGGAAGACAAACTGACATAACCAACACAAACGGTAATGTTTATCTGAAGGATGCAATGTGCTATCATAAATGAAGGCGTCCTCCCTTTTAAGTTGGATCTGATTTATTTTGATGCAAGTAAAACATATTAAGATCACTATAAATATTGATTCCATCATCATTTGAATTAGTTGTTTCTGGCAGGTGTGTATCTTATGCATACTTTTATGAGTATGCCTTCTATGATTTACTAAACCACTTATACAAAAGCTAAATAACACAAGGCCTCAGAGCCCATGGTCCACCACTGGAAATCTCAACAGGTTAACCTGCCTATTCATTAATATCCTTTGGGTCTAGTTAGCCAGCCAGCTGTAAAACTATGTAACATTTCTCTAATCCAGCTCACATTTCACCATCTTAATCATAACCTATCTCAAAGGAGATTGTGAAAAATACTTTTTTTAAAAGAGAAAGTAATAACCCACTGCACCTGGCACCCACCATCCCCTCACTACTTTCCAGTGGTAATTGGTACTAAAGACCTTGTCATTCTGGATCGCGATTGTCTGTCTTTCCAACAAGACCATGAGTTGCTGGAAGTGGCCAAGCTCCGTGTCTGGATTAACATACTGGTGTTCCTCTAGTCTATTAACTTGTCACAAGTTAGATTTTAATTTCTGTCGCTTATAAGCCACCCTATGGTATTCTGGCCCAGCAGCCCATACCGAGTAAGACACCACTATTTGGATTTTGTAACTTCGAGAGTTAAATGTAGTTCAGATGAATTGGAATATACAGTCATATATGTGAGAATACTTCGACCAGCAAATTATTGAGCTTTTATACAGTATCTATTTTTAATTTCCAAATAACCCTGAGGAACTATAATATCACTGACCTTTTTTCTGCAAACTGAGGTTTGGAGGTATTAAATAGCAGTCTTTGACCAATGACTCATTTGTAATGTCTCCAGAATGTGATTCCACGCCATTCTTCCCAGAGCTCACGTGACGACCCTGGGCTCTGAAATTCAGGCCTTGATTTACAGCTCACCAGGGACTAACAGGTTAAGTGCGTTTATCATTACCTATTTTTAAAGATATCTGTATTGTTTTTTTTTAAACCATGACATTGAACTGTATTTTCTCACTCACTGTTTTTTCAATAAGGTTTTTTAATAAACTTCAAGGTTTGGATTCTCACTTTAAAGCAAGAAGCAAACCCCTTTGTAACTGAAGGTGATATTCATCACTGTGAAGTCTGAAGGATATTGGCTTGCTCACGTGTTGAAAGGCAGTGCAGCTGCCAGCAATGAATCCCCAGTCACAGACAGGGGAGCAAGATGGTGAAAGGGTCTGGTCGAAACAAATGGAACATCTGGCTGAAGAATTCTGATTTCCTCCTTCGGTTTTTCCCTCTCTCGAGTACCATTGCATAACCTCTGATGATCACTTATGATCCTTGGAAGTAAGGTCAAGTTGTTGTTCATGCTGTCAATATTTCTTCAGCACTATCATTTTTATTGTGAAAGCCATTATGAAGCAAATAAATAAATAAATAAATAAATAAAAATAAAAATAAAAAGCTCACTTCTTCCAGAAAGTTTGCAACTTACAATACTTATAAGGGCAATTGGTGGACTCTAGAACTGGATGTTACTTCATTTCTTTAATAATTAATCAAGTATTAAATGAATCTATTATAATGGATAATTATTTAATGAAACCATTAGTATAAAGTTCCTAAAAGCAAAAGGCAAGCACTTAAACTGTAGCTCAAAGGATGTGATTTTCCCACAGAAACTACTTTATAAACAAGCTGGTTTGCTAAAAAATAACACTTTCACCCTAAGAAAGCAGCACATCAACTGTGATTTTTCCCCTCTTCCTCTTTTGGGTTCCTATTTCCCCTCTCTGTTTCACTACTTCTCAAACCACTCCTACAGAATTTGATAGTAAATGTAGGGCCTTATGACGGGTTCTGACTCTGAGCATTAGATGCCAGGCCTGAGAACTGCCCCTGGCAACTCTCTCATCCTCAGTGTGGGGAAGGGGCTGGTTGGTTCTAACTCTCGGAGGAATTCAGGCGGCTCTCAGCTGCCCCGAAAAGTGGTCTAAGGGTTCCCTTCATCATCAGATCCCAGAAGCAAATCAATAATGGGGTTCCAAATCTTTCGTATTTTTTGGACTCAGTGTGGTCTGTGTCCGTCGGAATCACTGTCAACCAAGAGCCCCCAAAGTACAGGCCCAAACTCAGATGCGGGAGACAAGGTGAAGGCCAGAGGTTCCCTGAGCCTAGTGTCTCGCTATGTTGTTTGCTTAAGAGTTACCTTCTTGGATTGTTCTTCTTCTTCTTTTTTTAAAACACTTTATTTATTTGTTTGTTTATTTGTCAGAGAGAGAAAGATCACAAGCAGGGGGAGTGGCAGGCAGAGGGAGAAGCAGGCTCCTCACCAAGCAAGAAGCCCGATGCGGGACTCAATCCCAGGACCCTGGGATCATGACCTGAGCCAAAGGTAGATGCTTAACTGACTGAGCCACCCAGGCGTCCGTTGGCTTATTCTTCTTAGTCTATTTTGTTCCCTAAAGACATGTGGAGTATGAGGAGTTGTGTGACATGTGAGAACTAATGAAGCAGAGAAAAGGGTCAATGAACTATGGGAATACAGTGGTTAAAAAAATAAAATGATTGTGAAAAATAAAATGATTGTGAACACTTCATGACAAAGGAAAGGGGACATCTGCTCAGCAGGTAGAAGGGAAAGAAGATTCAATCCAAGTTGTAAAGACCTTGAGAATAAGAAGCAAGCCCATGGAGATAAGGAATAAGGCAAGCCACAAGCTCTATGTGCCAAGTGCCAAGGGGCCATACCAAGCCCCCAGGAGCAGAGTTGGTATAATGCCAGGCTTCACTCCTCCACTTTCTCAGCAACCCTGTCCGGACAATGAAAGAAAACTAAGAAGAGGTCTTCCCATCAGAGCTCCGGATTGCAAAGAAATAGAAACCCACTGAAGCTAGACATGGCGGGACACTGAGAAGCGTCACAGAATCTAGGGTTGGTAGACAAAATACAACCCTGGCTTCTAGGGTCTGTAAAACCCAGCTGAGTAGAACTGCCATTTGTCAGTGGTGGTGTAGCCTCTCACCTCACTTCTCTGCATGCCTCCTCCCTCTCTCCTCTCTTCAGGTTTGCTTCCTCAGCTTACTCATCCACCGCCCACTCTGAGTCCCTGGTTTCTAGTACCATCCTGCTTCAAAGCTCTCTTGACTGACAGAATTCTCTGTACAAATAATTAAATTTTGAGGAAAAAAAAACCCTGAGATACCTCATTGGTCCAACCCAGACAGTTCATAGCTCACTGTATGCTCAGGATGCTTTTAGAGTGTATTCCTGGCTTTAGCTGTGTGGTGTCATATGGTACTTAAGGCGACTCCTAGAAGTCGTGGGTGGGATGGGCATCATGGCTCAAGGATATTATGGTGTAAACCTAGAGAGATGAGAATAAAAGAGAAAAGAATTTGCATTCTTTCAATGAACATGTGTTGAGATCTTTATGTGCCAAGTACCATTCTTGGTGCTTGGCATACAACCTGTAAAGGGCTTATCAGCTAACTAAAGTAATAAACTTATAAACACTCAGCTACAATATAATGGAATGGATGCTTTAACAGAGGTTTGAATCAATTGCTATGTGAAAATGGAGGGAAGAGAATTAATTCTTCCTGGGAGACTCAGGAAAAAATCTTCAAAGGAGCTGTTATTACTGCCAGTCCTGGAGAAACCTACAGGATTTTTACAGGTGAGTATGGAGAAACCTTTTTTCAAAGCACTATATTATATTTGATCTTCCTAAAAGTGCTGTGACGAACCTTGAGCAGATTATTTCCATTACATAAATGAGGAAACGGAGTACTACAAAAGTTCAATTAATTGACTAAGGCTACATACCCACTGTGGGGTAAATTCCAGATAGATCCTAAATCTTCTGACTCCTACGTCACTGTTTTTTCTTTGTTTGTGATATGTCATGTGCAGAGACAAAAGGATGACCCTGTTCCTTTGCCATCAATAGCCCTTGAACCATAATATTACTATGATTTAAAGCTGCCTTGCCTAAGTTCAATTTCCATCATTTACTTTGTAAAAATTCACGTATTTGGAACATATATCTTTCCAAGTCTTGATGGGAAACCAATGGCACACTCAAGCAATATGATTTGGAGAGAGTTTAATAAAGGGCTTCTTTGCAGACATGTAGGCAGGTTTCAAGGGAACCAACAGAGGGCAATGTTCCTACACTGTCCCTGAACTGGCAACAACAAGGGTCCATTGTCAGCATTACCACCCACCCCTAGGTTTGAAGGGCAAAATGGTAGCAGAGTTAGGAGAACCCAGATAGAGCAGCATGGGGAAGCCACATTGGCAGGCGCTGCGGCTTTCACAGGAAGACACAGTCCACCTCTGCCAACCACAACCTTACTCTCAAGTTTTCAGAATCCCCACCAATGCCTTCCATTGACCAAACCCACTAGGAGTCAGAGGGCACAAGAACCCACTGATGAGATCCACAATGTGTCAGCTTTCCAGGGCAAGTTCACATTAGAGAAGGCTGGAAAGTGAATCTGATGGGGCAAACAAGGAGAATCTGGCATGGGGACTCAAGGGGAGATTCCATGTGGGGGGCCAGGTGTGGTTTTCAATCTGTTTCATTTCACTCCTTTCCCACTCACGCACATCCCTGGGGACACACACACTATTCTCTTTTCTCCTTTTTCCCTTGCTATTTCCTTTTGTATTTTGGAAATCTGACTACTCAAGTCAGTGCCCTGGGTTTTCGGCCAGGAATCCACTCCCGGACAATGCAGCCAAATCTACTTCGTCCCAGTCTCTTGGTCATTGCAAGTCCTGAGCTGAACTTGAGGATCTATGCCTGCCAAGGTGAAGAATGAGTTGTAATGGAAGCACTTATATGATTCTGAGGTGTTCCAAAACCCGGTCCTTTTCGGGACCTTCGTGGTACAGTCTGAATGGCTGATCTATGGGATCATTTTGAGGAAAAAAATCTTGGATATCCCGGCTAAAGTGTTTCATAAGGTCTGACTGGACGAGCCAGTGACTCTGTTTTACCAGCTGAAATCAATCTGCTCTCTTCTGTACTGAGAGGAGAGGGCTAAGGTGGGCCAACCTGGATGCAACAGATGAGTGCATCACAGCAGCCAAAAGACTGTTCTTAGAGGAGATTACCTGGGGAAAAATTTTTTTATTTACGTCATCAGGGCATCTAGAAGTTTATTTTTGTGGAAAAACAATTCCTTGGTTTCTTTTGCTAGTGAATGAAGTTTGCCTTGATTTCCACTTATGAAAAAAATTCATAGGCATGTGAATTATATTTGTAATCTTATTCAGTGATATTTTCATCTCAGAGACTTGATAGGAAAGCCAATTTTATTGTACGGTAGAAAAATGAGAGTTTAAAGGGGGCGGGAGGTGGTAGTATTTATTTTATATTATGAAGGTGAATTTTACAAAAGCTGACGTTTAGACTAATAACTACGTGCCCATTAAAGTAAACCAAAATCTTATGTTCAGATGATGTTGAAACTATGCATCCCAAATCAACAATGGGCAGTAAGATGCTTCTAGAGAATCACTTGATGTGGTCCATTCTTGTGTGTCCCTCTCCTCTACCTTATGTTTGCTCAACGGAGCCCCACATACTGCTTCTAGCCAGTTATTCATCCATTGGGAGGCTACCCACTCACATTAGTCTCCATCATGAACTTTGCCCTAAAATACGTCCAAATACCATTTTAGTTTTCCTGCCACAGGCAATAAGGAGGTCACTTGTCCTGCAATTATTTTATCCTAGAGATATCACAGAGGAGTGCAGAGAGGATTCCAAGGGGATGTTAAGGTAGAAGTACAAACTATTCCATAATAGGGCAACCTTTTGCAGAAAAGGAGATTTTTAAGAGAAAGAAGGAAGTTGATTTTTTGAAAACAGCATGTCTGTTTTTTATTTTCCCCTCTGCCTTGCCTTTTCAATTCTTTTTTCTTGGCTGAAATTTTAGGGAGTTGGGAGGAAGTTTTGAGTAAGTTTCTAATGTGTCAATGGCAAAGCTAAAGGTCTTCACAAAATAATGGCTAGGCTCTAGTCTAATGATATCTGGTATGTGAAGGTATGTGTGTCAGGCCAGATATGAGCAAAGTCATGAAGCAAGAAGGTTCCTCCTCTTCCATATCATCCATCTTCCGCCTCATTACTATGGCTAATTTCTCAGAACACATCCTTGAGATACTTCTAGCCAGCAGTATCTCCTGGTCATAGCCTTTGCATTTTTGAACCCATCAAAACAACCAACCCAATTGACTTCAATGCCCTCAGTATCCAAACTGAGGAAGCTAGCTAGTTCTTACAGATGTGAGCACAGAACTAAGGGGTTCACAGGTACCAATTCCAGGCAATGCAGTTGCATTTAATGGAACTTCTCAGAGATGCTGCTCAAATATACAGAAATGACTCTAATGATAGGGATTTGGAGAACTCTAGCATGTGGCTAGGCAATTGTGTGGTGGACCACGCCTTTTGGAAGACTTCAACTCTTGTCATTTTGGCCTAAATTATGCCTCTTTTGCATAGGAGTGACCCTTAAAGTTTTGCCACAGAACTGGTTGAGAATTGGGGTCATAACCTCAGGCTCAAATACGGGAGACGTTTGTAGTTCTTCAGCTTTGTTTGTTTGGTCTTTCAAATACACAAGCCAGATGGCACTCGGTAAGATCCAAGATTAGTGGCACTGCTGCTTGATGACTAATGCAATTAAGTCAGTCTTGGTGCTGGCAAAGCACTACAATAACAAATCCCAGAGTGTCAAATGCTCTTGCCAGATGGATTGCTCAAACCTTTGGAAGCATTCTCAAGCACACATACTTCATCCCTGCAGGCCGAGTTCATGGAAAAATGACATGGTACTTGTGTGGGCGGAAGGTTCCTGTCACTTTCTTTGGGCAATCAATCCCCTTGTTAGCTTCCATAGCCAAGAGTGTCCTGATTTCCTCTGTTGTAGGCTAGTGACATTTAAGTATTAAAAACACAATGAATTTAGGAGATCTAATGATTTTTTCCAAATACAATAAATTTTTCTAGAACAGGCCTGTTGTCAAATATCCTGTCCCGTTGCCTTTTTTTTTTTTTAAAGATTTTATTTATTTGAGAGAGAGGATGAGAGGAGAGAGAGAGCACATGAGAGGGGGGAGGGTCAGAGGGAGAAGCAGACTCCCCGCCGAGCAGGGAGCCCGATGCGGGACTCCATCCCGGGACTCCAGGATCATGACCTGAGCCGAAGGCAGTCGCTTAACCAACTGAGCCACCCAGGCGCCCCTGTCCCATTGCCTTTTAAAGTACATTCTGGACTCACCAAACCAGGTCGTAATTTTTCCTTGCATAAGTAGGTTATAGCATTTCCTCTAGTCACCTTATTAAACAAGTCAATTTACCTGCCCAAAAGGGATGTGCGTATTGAAAAGTAAAGTGCAGCCTTGTCAAAACCTGACTGAATCTATTGTTCAATTCATTTATCCCAGTAAATCAACAAGTCATTCAATTTTTTCTTCAGTCAATATTTACCACATGCAAGGAACTTGAGAGAGAGAGAGAGATTCAGCATGATATGCTATCTCTCCTCAGGGAGTTTATAGTTTAGTGGAAGAAGCAAAACTGGCCCTCAGGAATGATGGTGAACAAGAAGTATGGGGAAAGAAGTGTGAGAACTGCATGGCACAGACTGTTACTGTTCTAGAAGTTCAGGAATTAGAAAACAAGTACAGAAAGGCTGAGACAGATGAGTCTTAGAGGGTGGCATTTGACTAGACCTCTAAGGTCTTGTCTGATCTGGACAGACATAGAAGAGTGTCCATGGAAAATACGCAAGCAAAGCCAACTGTAGTAGGCCTGCATGCCAGGATTGGGCGGAGGGAGTGGAACACCGGCAGAAGCATTCAGATTTAATGGTGTCATCCCCAGGAAACCAAAGAAAGGTTTTCAGGAAAAGCTTAATCTCAGGACCTAAAGGCTGGATTTCCACTATGATTCAAGAGGTAGTAAGGAGGCCTTAGACTAACTTGGTGTCCATGAAATGGAAAGGGGAGGAGAGATGTGAATCATACTAAAAAAAAATCTATCAAGTCTAGATACAGGAATTAAGGGGGAAGATGGGGTCACAGGTTCTAAACCCAGCCTATGGTGATCACTGAATAAATCCAGTTACACCGAATTGAGAGAACACTGATGCCACTGACAGGAGACTTTAGAAGGGCTTCTTTTGGGGAAAGGAGATAAATTGCGTTTTGAATTCATGGACTGTGAGATGATAAAGGGAAATCCAAGTGAAGATACCTTTCAGATAATCAGAGGTGTGCTGATCTCAGGTGAGGTCCCAAAAGTCACCTGCAAGTGATCCTGAAGCCATGGTAATGACCACTCACAGGAGGAGAGGCTGTAGCAAGAGAATAGGAGAGGCCCAGAGAAAAGCTTTACTGCTATTATCCCTTAAATCTGATGACTAGTTACGTTCTGCCCACAGGGCTGAGTTCTGCCCAGGTCCAAGACGTTAGAATAACAGAGCTGTGTGCATAAGCCCACCATACTCGATCAAATGGCATTTCATTACTGAAACTCTGGGAGAGAGCGGTTTTTGAAAATGCACTGGCTTCTGCTAAATTAAAAATCAGCCTGAAGCGCTATGTAAACCAACCAGAAATATGATATGTGGTGCAATTCATGTCCTTCACCATCTCTGCTTCTCATCTGACATAGATCATCACACAGCTACCTTGCTAAATTGCACAGTCGTTATTATCCTGATTCTTAGATGAGAAAACCAAAGACCACGGGAACTTTGTAGCTTGATCCAGATCAAATAGTAAATAGCAGAAACATGACTGTTACCAAGGTTTTCTGATTCCAGATGTTGTGTTCTTTCTGCTATGTGATGAGAAGTCATGTTCAACAGCAACGCAGAAAAGATGGGACCTCTTCCACAAAAGCCAAATGAACAAATTCCTGCCATGCTAGATCTTCAAGAAGAATCTTCAAGGGAAGCAGACTGCTAACTCCTCTGCACTTCCTACGTCCCACGGTGCACATACACATGCTCATCCATACGTACCCAAGCCTCCTTGAAAGACCTGTCGAGGTTTGGAGTTGAATTATAGTCCTTTGCAGGTGGATGGGTGTGAGATACATGGGGAGTAATTATGCTGCTACATATTCACACTTCATAAATATAAGTGCTTCTCCGTTTACAAACTTTCAACTCAAAACCATCCATACAGAGGAATGAAACTCCCTTTCAGAGCAAAAGCCCACCATCCCTGCTCTTCACCAACAGAGGGCACCATGGTTGTGCGCAGATATTTTAGCCTCGACTAAAGTTTGTTAGTCTGCGGCCAAAATCATAAACTCAAGGCAGGTAAAGTAAATAAACGAAGTGAGACCATTATAAGACAACAGGGGAGCAAAACTTGTGATGGACTGAGTAGCAGGTGCTTGGTCAAAAGAGGGCAGCCAAATCTCAGCTCTAGCCAATTGATATCATGAGGGACTGGGGACCCACGGTTGCAAGATACTCAAGACAGTGTGAAAATTCTGATTTTTATGTGAAACCTCCTGGTTTTCAATTTTGTAGCTAATTCACATTTTATAAAAGCAGTGTGCAGACTAAACACACCCCCATCTGCAGGCCAGATTGTGTTGCTGTTTTCTGAGTTAGTTTATTAACATTATTAACTCTGTCATGTCCCAAAAGTGCAAAGCTTTTGGAGAGGGATGAAATGATAAGAAGAGCGCCAAAAAAGATCCCAAAGTCTGAACTAATACCACCAATATGCACCATTCCCTGGAGAAAATCGACTTTACGTAGATATGGATACATGAACTGTTGGACGCATGAACAAGTGGACTTACACACAGCTTTTAAGAACCTTATGTGTTCATCAAGACAGAAGCAGCAAACATTTATATTGCGATTCTCCCAACATGTTTGTAAAAGTAACACTGCTCTGTGATCCAGGGAGATTGAAAGCCTCTGGGAGTTAAAAAAAAAAAAAACCAAAACATCAAACATGAGTTTTGAAGGCAAGAGGGGCTGCAGGAAAGACACTGTGGTGTCTTTGAGAGGACTCCAGGATTTGGAGTCAGAAGACTTTAAGGCTTTAGTTTTAGCTCTGTTATTAACACATGCCTGACCTTGGGCAAGTTTTATAACATTTATATAGTTCAATTTCATTTTCTATAGAGTCGGAGTTAATAACTACTTTCATCACAACACTGTTGTAGTCATTATAATAATGTAGCAGAGCTTACAAATTGCAAAGCTGAAATAAATTTTTCAATGTCACTATTAAAATGATAATGAAGGAGATGAAGAGAATGTGGGGAGGAAAGAGTAAACGTATCAGATAAAGTGCACAAAGCAGCAATTATTTGTACTCTGTGGAAAAAAGTCTCCCCTGGCGCCTTTTAGATTGAAAGAGAATGCAGACTTCTCTGGAGGCTTGCTGGAAGGGACTGTAATTCCAAAATCATGTGAGCATGGGGAGATAGCTGCATCCCACCAAGGCACTTGAAGCAAAGCTATCTTCAAGGCTGGGCCACTGTAAACCCTGGGTCGTGGTTTAGAATACTTTATTCTTACTTATATAATTAAAATCATTTCTGTTGCATTGCAAAAGCTTGCCCTGGGTCTGGAATGTGTACTGGGGTGCACACATGTGCATCAGACTTGTAGGCAGAAAGGTGCCAGAGATAAGAGGAGGCCAACTTCCATTACCTTAAAGTCCCATGCTAGGAATATGGTAGTAAGTGAGGGAATAATAGAGAAGTAGATAGTACGGCACCATACTTCTATCTTTTTATTTAAGTTGATACTCATATCAATTTATAACAGGCATTTGACAGCATAAATGTCTAGATTTTCGTAGCTAATTTATTTAACTTAAAGAGATTTTACAGGAGCCCTCCACTCCTGCCATGGTGAATAACGGATTACACTTATCCTCTCACCATAAACAAGAAAACTGGACCAAATACATGAGGGAACAGTTTGAGGATATTAGACAACAGGCAAAACAGGACTGTGATCTCTCAAGGAATGGAAATTCATGAGGTGAACCCAGGGGTCACCCTGGCTATCTGTTTTAAGGCTTTTTTTGGGTCATGAATCATGGAAAGTGAGATCCCCAGTTGTATGGCAATCTTACTTTATTTGAGGAGACAGAGCTTGAAGGTGGAGAAGACTGAATTGGCTAGAACTGGTGGGGCAGAGTACTGCAGAAGGTGGGGGACAGGACATGGAGAAAGAGAGCCAGAGAACTCCATAAGGATTGATAATCACGCTAAATTAAAACAGTCTAAACACTCCAGTCAAAAGGTAGAGATTGTCCAATTGGATAAAAATGAAGGACCCAACTATACGCTGCATGCAAGAAATGCATTTTATGTATAAAAACACAAATAGGTTGGAAGTAAAAATATGAAATAACATATATCATGCTAATACTACAAATAAATAAGAAAAAGTCTACGCTGGAGTTTCTATATTAATGCCAGGCAAAACAGATTTCACAGCAAATATCACCAGAGATAAAAAGGTTAGTTCATAATGATAAAGGTTAATTAATCAAGAGAACATAACAATCCTAAATGTTTGTGCAATTAATAACAGATCTTCCAAATACATGGGACAAAACTGATAGAACTGACAAGGAGAAAAAAGACAACCTTCAATTATAATTGAGAGTTCAACATTCCTTTCTCCGTAACTGATCAAACAAGTTGACATAAAATCAGTAAAGATATAGAAAATTTAAACAGTTCTATCAACCAAATTGACCTAATTGGCATTTATAGAACACTCTCCTGAACAACAGCAGGATGAATACTCATTCTTCTCAAGTGCACACAGAATATTTACAAAGACAGACTATATTCCGGCTACATAACAGAAATCTCAAAAAATATAACAGTGTGCAAGTCATACAAAGTTCTCTGACTAAAATTAAATTAAAAATTCATAACAGAAAGTTATCTAGAACAGTCTTCAAATATTTGGAAACTCAAAGAAGAAATAAAAAAGTAAATTAGGAAGTATTTTGAAATGAGTGAAAGTGAAAACACACTATCCCATACTTGTGGGATGCAACTAAAGCAGTACTAGAAAGCATTCAGAAGGATAAGGGGTTATTGTGAACTACCTTATAGTAATAAATACCATGCCAAAAAATTTGGTAACTGAGATTAATTGGTCAAATTCCTTGAAATAGAAAATTTATCAAAATACACAAACACACACACAATAGATAATGCAAATAGCTCTAGATCTCTAAAGAAATTTAATTTGCATTTTAAAACTTTCCCACGAAGAAAACTCCAAGGTCAGAGTCCTTGCTGGGGAATTCTAGCAAACATTAAGAAAGAAAGAATACCAATTCTACCCAAACTCTTCCAAGAAACTGAAGATGAGTGACTCCTTCTCAATTCATTCTCTGAGGCTCACATTACTTTGACAGACACTTCAAGGAGAAGAAAAGACCCATACATATATGCTCAATTCATTTTTGACAGAGTGCCAAAGTAATTCAGTGGAGAAAGACATTTTAAACACATGGTGCTAGAAAATCTGGACACTCAAGTGAAAAAACAAATTCAACTCTTATTTCATACCATATACAGAAATACAAACAGGAACTCAAATTGGATCATAGTCCTAAATGTAAAAGTATATAACTTCTAGAAAAAAATTTGGAGAAAATTCTTGTGACATTGGGATGGACAAAATGATAAATTATACTATGTCAAAGTTAAAAATTTCTTTGAAAGATACCTTAAAGAAAATAAAAAGACAAGCAACAAAGTAGGAGAAAATATTTGCAAAACACATCTCTAAAAAATGACGTGGATCCAGAATATATAAAGAACACTTACAACTCAATAATAAAAAAAATAACCCCTTAAAAAAACAGGAAACATTATTTTTTAAGATTTATTTATTTATTTTTGGAAAGAGAGAGAGAGAGAGTGAGCAAGGGGAGGGACAGAGGGAGAGAATCTCAAGCAGACTCCCTGCTGAGTGCAGAGCCCTACGCGCGGGGCTCGATTTCACAACCCTGAGATCATGACCTGAGCTGAAATCAAGAGTTGGCCACTTAACTGACTGAGCCCCCCCAGGCACCCCAAAAAACAGGGCAAGTTTTAAACAGGCACTTCACTAAAGAGATGTTAGCAAATAAGCACTTAAAAGATACTCAACTTGGGGTGCCTAGGTGCCTCAATTGGTTAAGCATCTGACTCTTGATTTCAGCTCAGGTCATGGTGTCCAGGTTGTGAGACTGAGCCTTGCATCAGGCTCCATGCTGGGCGTGGAGCCTGCTTGGAATTCTCTATCTCCCCCTCCCTCTCCCTCTGCACCACCCCCCACCCCCAAAAAGATACTCAACGTCATCAGTCATTGGGGAACTGCAAAATAAGACCACAAGGAGACGCCATTACACACTTACTGGAATGGCTAAAATTTTAAAAATTAACAACACCCAGGGCTGATGAGGCTGTAGAACAAATGAATTTGTTTCACAAATTCTGGTGAGATGGGGCGCCTGGGTGGCTCAGTTGGTTAAGCGACTGCCTTCGGCTCAGGTCATGATCCTGGAGTCCCGGGATCGAGTCCCGCGTCGGGCTCCCTGCTCGGCAAGGAGCCTGCTTCTCCCTCTGACCCTCCCCCCTCTCATGTGCTCTCTCTCTCTCTCATTCTCTCTCTCAGATGAATGAATAAAATCTTAAAAAAAAAAAAAAAATTCTGGTGAGAACACAAAATTGTATGTATAGCCAACTTAGAAAACAGTTTGGCAGTTCTTCTTCTTCTTTTTTTTAATTTATTTTTAAGTAAGTTCTACACCCAATATGGGGCTTAACTCATGATCAGAAAAGCAAGAGTCGCACACTCACTCCACCAACAGCCAGCCAAGCACCCCCAGTTTGGTAGTTCTTTAGAAAGTTAGATATACCATTTGATCCAGCAATCCCATCCTAGGCATTTATCTAAGAGAAATAAAAATATATATTCCAGAAAGACATATGCAACTATTTACAGCTGCTTTATTCAGTTTCCAAAAAGAGAAGTTACTCAGAGGTACATCAACAGGTGAGTGGATAAACAAATTGTGGTACGTTTATACAACGGAATACTACTCAGCAATAAAAAGAAACAAACTACTGATAGACATGACAGGAATGAATCTCAAATGCATATTGCTAAGTGAAAGAAACCAATCTGAAAAGGCTACATACTAGATGGTTCTAATTATGTGACAGTCTGGGAAAGGCAAATCAGATCAACGGTTCCAGTGAGGGAGGGGATTGACCATAGAGGCAGGGGAATGTTTGCAGATGACAGAAATTGTCTATATTTTGGTTGTCATGATGTTTATAGGACTACACAGTCATTTGACAAAACTTACTGAACTCTAGCACACCGGAAAAGGGTGAATGTTACTATTTGTAAATTACATCAAAATAACATGGCTTTAAAAAAAAGACGACTTATGGAAAGAAAATGGTTAGTACATGGAGTGATAGGTGCAGTACAGGAGCTGGTCAGGCTCAGAGTCACAGGATCTTTATCATGGTATCTGTGCTTTGATGACCTCTCATCTTATAGCTGAACAAGTCCAGACACTCCTACTAAACAAGGTCTCCATTTAAACCTACACACGCTAACTTAAATCCCACACTTGAAGTGACACCCTGAAATGTGTTATCTGCTGATACCTGGTCTTTCTCATCCATTCCAGGAAATGAAACAGCTGAAAGTCTTAAGTGACAGGGAAAACACTGGAAACAAAAGCAGGCTCTTTGTACCTAAAACAAAATAAAGCCACACCATGAAGAGATACCTCCAGGCACTCACTAGAGTACCTTTCAGCTCCTGCGAAGCCACTGATTCTGGCTCACAGCCCTTGTGGGTGAGGATGTAAAATGGCAAAACAATAGTTTGTGTGATTCCATTTATTTTTTTTAAGATTTTATTTATTTATTTGAGAGAGAGAGAGAGTAAGCTCAAGCGGGGGGAGTGGCAGAGGAAGAGGGAGGAGGAGAAGCAGGCTCCCCGAGGAGCAGGGAGCCCGATGTGGGACTGGATCCCAGGACCCCAAGATCATGACTTGAGCCGAAGGCAGACACTTAACTGACTGAGCCACCCAGGTGTCCCTGTGTGGTTCCATTTAAATGAAATTCCTTCATAGGGAATCTTAATCTATAGCGACCAAAGTCGGATTAGTGGCTTCCTGGGGCTGGGGGTGTAGAGGGGGGTCTGACTGAAAAGGGCCACAAGGGAACTTTTTGGGGTGCTGAAATGTCGTTGATTGTAGTGGTGGTCACATGGGTGAATACGACTGTCAAAACTCATTAAACTCTACACCTAAATGGATGTATTTTATTACATACAAATTACATTACAATAATGTGTTTTTTGAAAAAGATTTTTAGTGGCTTCTATCTCCTGCAGTACAATGGAATGGATACACCCTACTGATGAAAGCAAGTAAAAATATAGGTTCATATTTAATGCTTACATTATTTTGATTACAAAAGTGCTACTCAAGCCAAGTCTTATAGATTATCATTGCTCTTTCTTTCCCATGCATTTAAAAATTGTTTTGTTTTGTTTTGTTTTTGGCTTGGGGTTTGTGGAAATAATCAAAGACCAGCCAAATGAGAACAAGCAAAGACTATGTATTTAGAGTCGCTACAGCGAAGGAGTCATTCACCGTGACTCGCGTCTGGGCAGAAACTGGAAGGCAGGCAGTGAAGTGGGAAAGCTTGATGGTGGAAAAAAGCGACAGAAGCAGGGGATACATGTGGTTGGTCGTGGGGCACATATTTGGCTCTCTCTGGTTGGCCCAAACTGGAAGCAGGAACAAAAATGAGAGAAGCTGTCAGTTATTAATCAAGTCCTGCCTGTTTGGGTCTGACTGGTACAGGGCTTCTGATTTGTCTTCCGGAACCAGTTGCAGGAGACAGTGGTCTGACTTTCTACAAGTGTGACTTACAGGTAGCAAACTGGCTTCCTGGGCTGGTTACTGTAGCTAACGAGTTGGTTTCCTGGGCTGACTAGTGCAGACTGTGGGTCAGAGTTCTATTTTTATATCTGGTCTGGCCATTGTCTATCTGTATATTCAATTTCTCAAGTTTCTATGACCTTATCCTTAACTGAAGCCCCAAATCATCATCAAACAGTTAAATCTCTTTTCAGGTATTCTATCACTTTAATATCTATAATGAACACTACTGGGAATCTTTTAGTCTGCCTTTTTTAAAATTCATTTTTTTAAATTATGATATTGTCATATAACATTGTGGAAGTTCAAGGTGTACACATGTTGACTTGGTACGTTTACATACTGCAATATGATTACCACCTTAGCATTTGCTAGCACCTCGGTCACATCACATCATTATTATTTCTTTTTTGTGGTGAGAACGATTAAGATCTAGTTTCTCCGCAGCTTTGAAGTTTATAATACAATATTGCCGACTATAATCATGATGCTGTATATTAGATCTCCAGGATTTATTTATCTACTAGTTGCAAGTTTGTACCCTTACACAACATCTCCCCAGTTCCCCCAAACCCTAGCCCCTGATAACCACCATTCTACTCTGTTTTGTGAGTTTGGCTTTTTTATATTCCACATACAGGTGAGATCATACAGTATTTGTCATCAAAACTTGTCATCTGAGCTGGCTACAGCTGTGATATTGGAATTAACATTCCTTGTCCTCCCAGAGACTCCTTTTTCTTCTTTCCTGTATTGGATCTCCTCATTCTTGTATTCTAGCCCTCCTCTCTCTCAGTTCATTCCCTTATTTTGGTGGTACATGTTAAATTCTTGAGAAGAATCACATGGGAGGTAACATCTGGGGGGGACTTAGAACATCCAAAACTCTCTTTAGCCTAACCTCACACATAAATGATAGCTTGGAAAGGTAGAAATTCACTATTAGAAAAAATTTTTCTTCAAAAAAAATGTTCCTACAGGAATTTAAGGCATGGCTCCATTGTCTTTTCATTTTCAATGTTGCCATCATTATGGTTCCTCATTCTTTTTAAGATTTACGTATTTATTTTAGAGAGAGAGAGAGCATGAGCAAGCGCGTGAGCACATGCGAGCCGGGGGAGGGGCTCAAGGAGAGGGAGAGAAAGAATCCCAAGCAGACTCCCCGCTGAATGCGGAGTGTGATGCAGAGCTCCAACCCCAAGATCATGACCCCTGCTGAAACCAAGAGTCAGACATTTAACCAACTGAGCCACCCAGGTGTCCTGATTCCTCATTCTTTATATGCAACCAGTTTCGTTCTTCTCTGGAAACTTATGGGATCTCTTTTTGCCCCTAACATTCTAAAAGTTCACAATGATGCATCATGGCATTGAGGCCTTTCGATCAGTGGTACTGGGCACTTGGTGGGCCCTTTTAGTCTGGAAGCTGCTGGAAAGTTATCTTGATTTATTTGGTTGTTTAATTCCTCCTCTCTATATTCCTTGTCCTATTTCTAGAACTTCTTCAGGATATTTGATTTCAGGGATTACTTCTTTAATTTTGTTATATTTTCTCCTTTTTTAAAAATATTTTTTTTATCTATTTAAGTGATCTGTACACCCAATATAGGGCTCAAACTCACGACCCCGAGATCAAGAGTTGGACACTCCACCAACTGAGCCAGCAAAGTGCCCCCCTCTCCCTTTTTTTAAAATCTCTTGGTCTTTTTGTTCTATTTTCCACTAGATTTCCTCAAATTTATTTTCCAACCATTTAACAGAGTTTTTTTTTTTTTTCATTTCTGCTACTCAAACAATATCTGTTTTGTTTTTTTTTTAAAGATTTTTTATTTATTTATCTGAGAGAGAGAACGGGAGACAGAGAGCATGAGAGGGGGAGGATCAGAGGGAGAAGCAGACTCCCTGCCGAGCAGGGAGCCCGATGCAGGACTCGATCCTGGGACTCCAGGATCATGACCTGAGCCGAAGGCAGTCGCTTAACCAACTGAGCCACCCAGGCGCCCCACAATATCTGTTTTTTAATTCTATGTTTGCATCCAGATGTCCATGGTGTTGACAAATCAGAAACATTTGGGGGAGTTTTGTGATGTAAATTGGGTTGCTTCTTGGATTTCCTCACAGCCAGGTAAAGAATTAACCTTCTGGTCTACTAACAGTTTCTGCTCTTTTATCTGCTGTGCAATTTCCGTAAGTTTGTTAATATTGTCTCTGTTCCTGTGCTCTTTGACCTTGTGGTTTTAAGCCTTAACAAAAATATTTTTGCTAGCATTTTATAGGGGGTTTTAAGAGAGAGTGAAAGTAAATACATGTGTTTAATCTTACTTCTTTGCCAAGAGGTACTGACCAAGACAACCTTACCGTTCCCCTCAGCTTGACTAAACTGTATACAAGACTTCTTCCTGGGGCGCCTGGGTGGCTCAGTTGGTTAAGCGACTGCCTTCGGCTCAGGTCATGATCCTGGAGTCCCGGGATCGAGTCCGCATAGGGCTCCCTGCTCGGCAGGGAGTCTGCTTCTCCCTCGGACCCTCCCCCCTCTCATGTGCTCTCTTTCTCATTCTCTCTGTCTCAAATAAATAAATAAAATCTTTAAAAAAAAAAAAGACTTCTTCCTGGCTCTGGACCCCTGACCTTTTGCTTAGAGCATTTACTTTAGAAACTTCGCCATCATAAATTCTTTCCCTCTCCATTTGAGATGTAAATCTTCTCCTAGCGGTTTGCCACACCCAGGAATGTCTTTCTCAAGGACAGGGGAGCCATTCCTTTGAAATGTAATCATTAAGAAATATCGGGTCTCTATATGCCAGTTTTTGTGAGAGAAGGCTAATAGCAGACCTAATCACGTTGACCAACCTCCCCACTAATATCCTCTAGTACTTGTTCACTAGCGTACCCTAGTGTTTAAAAATTCTCCCCGCCTTTGTTTCAATACAGTTCAATTCAATCTCACTCCCCTATTAGTCTGAAAGTCTTTCTAGACTGTTTGATTCACTTTGGTACAATTTTTCTTTTACAGTATACATGCCTTTTTATTTTCAAAAATTATTTGGATCAGTAACTGCTAAAAGCAAGTATTGTATCTGGAAATATGCTTTTGACACATTGTCCAACTCAGTAAATGTTTCTTGAGCGCTTGTATATTGTGCTTGCATTATGCCAGGCACTGAAGATACCAAAAAAAAAAGGGGGGGCAATAAATTAAGGAAAAGAGCAACCACATCCAAAAGCATCTATTACAGTCATTGAGTTTGATTTGTTTACTTATAACGGAGACAAAGTCTGGCTTTGTGATCTCAGGCATATTCACTTTCTTCTCTGTCCCTCTGTCTTATTTTGAAAAATAACGGTATTGGGGACACCTGGGTGGCTCAGATGGTTAAGCGTCTGCCTTCGGCTCGGGTCATGATCCCAGGGTCCTGGGATCGAGTCCCGCATCGGGCTCCCTGCTCCTTGGGAGCCTGCTTCTCCCTCTCCCTCTGCCTCTCTCCCTGCTCATGCTCTCTCTCTCTCTCTCTATCTCTGTGTCTCAAATGAATAAATAAAATCTTTAGGGCGCCTGGGTGGCTCAGATGGTTAAGCGTCTGCCTTCGGCTCAGGTCATGATCCCAGAGTCCTGGGATCGAGCCCCACATCGGGCTCCCTGCTCGGTGGGGAGCCTGCTTCTCCCTCTTCTCCTGCTCCCCCTGCTTGTGCTCTCTCACTAAAAAAAAAAAAAAAGAAAAAGAAAAATAGTGGTATTGGACTACATGGTTTCTAAATTTCCTGTTTGACTCTTGGATTCTGAGAAGAGTTTGAAGTAATTCAACAACTTGTTTTGGGCAATAATTTTAGTCAAATGGTTTTTAAATTGTTACTTTAGCCACAATTTATTTAAATACGTTACTAGCTTATTTTAAATAGCGGTAGAATTGGATAGGGACACTATGGGATTCAACTAAGCATAGCTGAGTTCTCTGAGATATACTTACAAATCAGTATTTCAGCCCTATCCGAAATCCTAACGATTTTTTTTTTCTCTTTGCAGGACGTCGTTTTAAGGTCCAAAAAGTATCTCCAGAGAGTATTACATTTTGGAGCTTGCTAAAAGTTCTTCTATAAATGCTCCAGCAAAGGAAAGAAAACAAGTCATCAGCAATCACTGTGACAGGAATTTATCGAACGGCCCAGAGTGCTGGACTTTGGTCCTAACTGCTGTCAGGGTTCTAAAAGCCCCAGGGTCATCTTTCAAATGGACCTAAGTGCCCAGTGTGTGTAAAGACCTTCCTCACCTCTTACTGCTAACAAGTTAAGATGGATCACACCCAGAGTCTCTGAGCCTTAGGGGGTGCTTGGCACAGCAAAATTCAAATACAGTGATCACTTCACTCCAACTCCTGGCTGAGTTTAGCTCAAAACTAGTGCTGAGGCTGTGGAGAAGCAGAGGTAATCTGAAGTCAGAAAGAACTGAGTTAGATTCCCAATCGTTTCCCATTTACTAGTTGTAGGACTGTGGGCAGTGATTACTTTGGGTCTCAGAGATGCAACAGATTATGTGACATGCTTAGCATAGCACCTGGCATATAAAAATGTGCTTAGTAAATATTAGCTGAAATTTTTAATAGTAAGAGCTAATAGTAGAGGAAACAATGGTAGTTTAGTTTACCTTATGTGCATTGTAGGGGATAAAATACACTCCCCCAAACAGGCCACTTTAGCATAAGAATTACACTTAAGAAACAGCAGATGCAGGGAGAATTCTCTGATCTCCCCCTTTCTACCTAAAAGTAGGACAAAAATTTCCCATGAGAAAGGTGACTTCCCTATACCAGGAAGGGCAAAATGACTCTTATCAGCCCAGAGATGGACTCTACCTAGCAAACCTTACTAAAAACAACCCTTATCTTCCATTAGTTTCCTAATATAGATATGTCTTCCCACAGTTTGCCACTCCTAAAAGCCGAAAGCCTTTTTCCTTTGTCTTGTCACTTCTACATATTTATCATTCTTTGTTAAGATGTTATATAAGCAAAAAAAAAAGATGTTATATAAGCCACAAGTTTGAGTTGCTCATCACTGAGTTTCTCCCATGTGTATAAGCACTACACAAGTTAATAAACTCTGTTTTTCTCTTGTTAATCTGACTTTTGTCAGCTTAATTTCCAGAGCTCCAGTCACAGAACCTAAGAGGGTAAAGACTTTTCCCCCCTCCCCTACAATGTGTATGTATGTTTGTATGTATATATGTGAATACTGTGTATATCCAGAGGGACATTGATCTCATCTATTGACTCAGGAAGGCTTTATGGAGGAGGCAACAAGTATCAGGATAGATGGCTTATTAGAATAGGAGGAAATGAGAAATTTGAGGGAATCCTCAGGCAAGAGAGGGATGAACACCCAAAGTTATGTCTGAGATCCAGTCTCTCTCAAGTGGGGTTTCTCACCTGAACCATATAATACAGAACATGATCTGCATAACTATTTTCTCAACTCTTCCAAAGGTGTTGTTACAGAAAGAGAGTGGTTCAATGGCCTTTAGGAATCATTTTCAAAAAAAAGTATACTGTAACCTTCCTATACAACCATTAAAAGAGATGAAGAGGGCTTGTATATAACATGGAAGCATATCCATGATTTGCTGGTAAATGCAAAAGAGAATGTCTTGAATAGTAAGCATAGAACATCCCATTTTATTTATTTATTTATTTATTTTTTAAAGATTTTATTTATTTATTCATGAGAGATAGAGAGAGAGAGGCAGAGGCAGAGGGAGAAGCAGGCTCCCCGCGGAGCAGGGAGCCCGATGCGGGACTCGATCCCAGGACCCTGGGATCATGACCTGAGCTGAAGGCAGACGCTTAACCGACTGAGCCACCCAGGCGTCCCCATCCCATTTTATTTTTAAAAATCCTATGTACAAATACTTAGAAGGAAAACAAATCCTGGAAGAATCTACATCAAACTGGGGAAGAGGCCACCCTTGGACAATGAGGTTTGAGTGAAAGTAATGGGTGAGCAAGGACAAATTTTTACACTTCATTTTTACTCCTCAAATGTCTTCAGTGAGCATCTACGTCTTTTGCAATTAAGAACACTTTTTCTTCTCGAATCCCCAGTTGATACATGACTCAAAAAAATTAGATAAGAAAACTTACCAGGCATATGGTAGTGAGAAGAAAGTGGTAGAAATAAGCGCATGAGTGATTACAGGTGTTTGGAGAAGCGCTGAGTGATCAGAAAGTATGCAGGCTGAAATATTACGGGCTGGCAGTGGTCCAGAGACAGGCTGGAGCTGGATGGGTCATCCAGGAGGAGGATTCGAGTGCTCTTGAAGATTGCCTCTCATTGAGCGCAGGGAGTAGCCATCTGCCTCCATAACTTCATGCCCTGGATGAGAAGGTACAATCAAGGTCTCCTGGCCCCTCATATCAGTAACCAGATCAGAGCATCCCAAATGTCAGTCATTCTCGTAGCATCTTCATGATGGGTACCATACCTTCAAGGGAACTCTCCAATCACTCCTTTCTAAAATCTAAATAAATTTGGCTCCATTCTGAGCAATAACAGAGTTTCTATGTTAGTTATATTTTCTATATAGTTATATTTTCTACTTCACATTATCTATTAAATATCTATTAAAATAATTTTAATGCACTTAATCTGTATGCCATCTAAAATTGTCAGAGCATATTTTGGGAAATACCAAGTTATGATACATATTAGATATGTTATATTACATTATTATCATTGAAGTCATGCTACTTAGAAGAGGAAGGCGGGGGGAGAGGGGACATGGGTGGCTCAGTTGGTTGAGCACCCAACTCTTGATTTCACCACAGATCATGATCTCGGAGTTGTGAGATCAAGCCCCGCATCAGGCTCTGTGCTAAGCGTGGAGCCTGCTTAAGGTTCTCTCTCTCCCTCTCCCTCGGCCCCTCCCCCATCCTGGCTGTGCATGCTCTCTTTCCCTCTCATTCTCTTTCTAAAAAAAAAAAAAAGAAGAAGAAGAGGAAGACAGGGGTATCAGGTACTTAGACAAAAAGTATCTGTACTTTAAACAATGTTGATAACTGGAAAAATAATCATTAATCTGCAGACTGAGTACATGATAGTCTTCATGTGTATTAATGAAAGTCCCACTAGGGAAGAGGGAGGGGTGCTTGGAATAGGACTTTACAGGAATTAGACCCAACAAAACTACAGAAGGAGCTGAGAGGTAAAGGTCTGATGAGAAGAGCTGGAGGTTCAGGAAGAATCCCCTAACCAGCCCTCCTGAAGCATTGGTGCAGATGGACAATCTGGAGCTTGCAAGGACCCAGGAAGCCAGGCATATCCAGCTAATAGAAAGGAATCACAGTGGAGAGCTGGTGGGGAAGTCAGTTGTCTCACCATCTGGTGGTGGGCCAGGGGTGCTGTTGGTTAGCACGGCCAGCGGGGAGGAAGAAGAGCTGAACTCAGAACAGGGAAACATGAAGCAACTGGCGGTAACTGACAGCTCAGCATCTGTTTCTCTCAGAGCATGCTTTGGTCAATTTTCTTTTTTTGACCAACTCAAACTCAGAACCACACAAGGAAGGGGATTCTGGGAAACAGAGTTTCAGCTAAGACACACTGACACATCATACAGCCAGCATACCATGCGAAGAACATGTAGGGCTAAGGAACAGGAAATGGAAAGTTCTGACTCAAGGCAAGAATGGGGACCAGAGGTGCAACCATAATGCTGTGGTTAAGACAGTGAACTTAAATCTAGGGTCACAATGAGTTACCTGCTGAGGGGATGTTTGGCTCATTCTTTGGGCCGGCCTGAGCTTGAAAAGGACAGAAATCCAGACGTTGTTAGACCTGAACACAACACAAGCAGCTGACAGCCAACTGGTTCCACTCCTCCTCTCCACGCATTTATGTTCACTGCATTACCCTGCAGGACTGTGAGTTTGTAACCTTGATGTTCATGCACAGGCAACTGCTTAGGTCATCTGGCCATTCATCTGACAGGTTTTCATTGAGCACCTACATACCAAACACTGTCCCAGAAGCAGAGGATACAGTAGTAAACTCAGTAGATCAAATCTCTGCTCTCCTGGGAAGCTGCAGAGGACAGGCAATGGCCAATATATGTACCCACTCTATGGAGGATGGAGATGAGAGCACAGAAGTAAGAGCAGGGTACAGGTCTAGAAAGGGGCTGGGATGTCTTTTTAGATAAGGTGGTCAGGGAAGCCCCCGAGGAGGACATTAATTAAGGATGGAGTCATGCAGCTCTCTGGAGGGAAAGTCTTCCAGACACAGAAACAGCATGTGAGAGGAGATGCTTCAGGTGTTGGAGGAACCACAGAGTCAGGTATGACTGTGGCAGCAAGGGCCAGGAGGAGAGTGATAGGAGATGAGGTCTGAGGCCAAGGAAGTCTTCGAATTTCATCTCATTCGAAGTGGAACGGCCCTGAGGGTTTGAGCAGCAAAGTGATCTGCTCTGAATATGAGGGAAATGGAGCAGCTCTTCCCCAGTCAGAGCTGACTGGAGTTTTGTGGATGGTTTATACCCGAATAAATAAGTAGAGCGAGAGAAGAAAATATGAGTGATAATTGAACTATTAACTGAAGGAAAGCACTGAAGTATTGAGACAGCTCATTTTTCTTAATATAGATTATTTTGTTTTAAAACTATGCCCTGCAATTAGCCAAGGGTCTTATCTGTCAGAAACTTGGCTTCTGGCTTTAGTGTGGGTCCACTGCTCGTCTAGAGGCCAGGCCCCAAGATGAGGCGTGAGACAGCTGGGCAGTGGCATCATGTCAGCTTCCTGCTCTAGTCTCTCCCCATGGTAGAAGCAGATGAAGGGAGGGATTGTTCCCTGAGACAGGGGGTCTAACTGGCGACAAGGAAAGGCAATGATGGAAGAAATGTGCTAAGTCAGAAGAGGACTTAGCATAGGGAACAGGTTGTGTGAGTGTAATTTCAACTTCAACTTCTATTTCATGGCTGAATGCCAGTCCTCATGGTCATGAAGTATTAGAGCTGGAACAAAATAGTTTAGAGAACTTCAAGTCCTATAAACGATCAAACTGTGCCGAGGAGGCCTAGGATTCCACAGAGGCGACTCAGAGACAATTTGGAGAGGGGATGTGACGGAAAGCTAGCAGGTCTCCTCCATCCTGACCTCTATCCCACTGTTCCCATCTAGGTTAGATTAAATGTTTAAGATTATTCTTGAAGGAAGAGTTTCGCAGGTAAAAAAATAAAAGTTTTGAAAATCACAATCAAATCCAGCTTAATCATCTCATTGTGGAGATGAAAAAAGGGTTCAGAGATTAATTACAAACGTTCTGGACAGCCCTTCTCAAACCTGGCCTTGTCATCTCTTGTTGCCTAGCAGCAATGTTATTTAATGAGCACTTACTATGTGTCAGTCACTTGACTGAATTTTGTACAATCTTTATCTCATTAATCCTCCAATAAACCTTTGAAGTAGGTACTAATGCTCCTATTAATGAGAAAATTGAGATTTAGCGAAGTTAAGTAGTGTTTTAATGTTTCACAGCTAAAGAGTGGCAAAGACAAGATACGAACCCAGGCCAACCTAATGACACCCAAGCTAGAACTCATAAACGCTATGCTATCTTAAACTAAACCAAACCAAACAAAACTACCAGCCAAAGTGATTCTCATGATCATCCAAAGAAATTTGTTAAAACGTTTAGAACAGCCATAGAGCCTAATATAACATTTAGAGAGCTTTTAATATTTTATGAAATATTCTTTATATAGTGTCCGCTATAAGCAGACCACTCTTACAGGGGACTTACAAATATTAACTCACTTAATGTTTCCAGTAGCTCTAAGAGGGTGTTTCTGTCAATAGTCCCGATCTGCAGATGAGAAGACCAAGGCACAGAAGAATTTAAAAATTTGTCCCTTTCTGGTAGAGGAGGGATACGAACCTATCAAATGCTACACAGAAAACGAAGTAATTCAGGAGACAGGCTACTTTCCAACCTGTGCACTCTTCAAGCCGTGCTTCCTAGGTCACCGCGGAAGAGAAAAGAAAGCGACAGGCGTTTCGCGCCAGAGCCCGAGGTGCCGGCGTTACTTCCTCTCACACCCCATTGGCTGGGACCCAGTCACATGACCACAATTAACTACAAGGGAAACCCGGAAATGCAATCTGCGCGGAGGAGGAAGAGGAAAAAGTCGGTTGCGTCTAACAATCCCTTCTACTACGGGGAAAGACACAGTAAGTGATATAAAAATATTCACTTGGAGGGAAAAAAAAAAGCCAATTTTTGTATTTAGTTTTTTTTTTTAAATTACACATCTAGGAGGGCTAAATGAATATAGGTGGTGGGTTCCTTTGGCAAATGGCATTTTTTGAGTGGCCTCGTCCCCGCAGGACGGTTCACAGAATCGACTGCTTTGTGCCTGGGCCGTGGGTGGGCAGTGTGGGAAAGCAGTGAGCTTCGCCTTTCTTCCCCCACCCCTCCCGCCATGTGGTGTGTGCCCGTATTCCTTCCCTCTCGGGCCCCCTTTCCTTCACAGGCTTGTTTTGTTCCCCTCAGACCCGATTTAGGCGTGAAGCCGGGCAGGGTCCCCTCACTCCGGTGGCTCTGGAGCAGCAAGAGAAAGACGCTGTTTCGCTGGGGCAGAGAAAGCTGGGGACATACCCATGCCCCGCTACCCTCAGCCCCAACACCTGCCAGCTCCAGTTGAGCCGGGACAGCCCTGCTGCTCTGAACCTCAGTTTCCCCGCTGGGTACATCCGGTTTCCACCAGGTGTTCTCCCAGAGTCTGAGATCGCAGGTGGGTGATCGGAGCTATTTCCGGAGCCTGGGGGGATGAAAATCAAGGCTACTTGGGGTAAGAGGTGGTTCCACCTCAGAAGGTGGCAGAACAAAGTGATGACGCAAGGATAAGCGGGCCACAGAAAAGAAGTGTTGATCCTTCCCCAGCGCACACAGATGTCCCAAAGCCACTAAAGCAAACAGGCTGCCGGGCTGGGCAGGGAGTGAGGGCCCTAAGGGAACACCGTGGCGCAGGCACACTCCCACGCTTTGGGGACCAGGGAAGCACCTGGAGATCCTGGTGGGCGCAGCGGTGAACCAGGGAGCCCTGGCCCAGTCCAGCCCCAGCTGCTGCCTTGTAGGAATTTGGGGCCATGGCTGCAGGAATACTGATTTTTCTTTTTTTCTTTATTTAAATTTAATTTAATTAACATATAGTGTATTATTAGTTTCAGAGGTAATTTAGTGACTCATCAGTTGCATATAACACCCAGTGCTCATTACATCCCGTGCCATCTTTAATGTCCGTTACCCAGTTACCCACCCCATCCCCCACCTACCTCCCCTCCAGCAACCCTCAGTTTGTTTCCCAGAATTAAGATTCTCTTAGGGTTTGTCTCCCTCTCTGTTGTCATCTTGTTTTTCCTTACCTTCCCCTATGTTCATCTGTTTTGTTTCTTAAATTCCACATATGAGTGAAATCATAGGATATTTGTCTTTGATTTATTTTGCCTAGCCTAATACCCTCTAGTTCCATCCAAGTCATTGCAAATGGCAAGATTTCATTCTTTTTGCAGAATACCTGTTTTTCAAAAGGAATGGAAAATCGGGACTTTCTTTTTTTTTTTTTTTAAAGATTTTATTTATTTGACAGAGAGAGACACAGCGAGAGAGGGAACACAAGCAGCAGAAGTGGGAGAGGGGGAAGCAGGCTTTCGATGCAGGGCTCGATCCCAGGACCCTGGGGTCACGACCTAAGCCAAAGTTAGACACTTAATGACTGAGCCACTCAGGCGCCCTGGAAAATTGGGACTTTCTGTGATTCTTCATTCTAAATTGCTGGTATCTATTTTAAACCATTTAAAAAACACTGCAAGTTAAACAAAACATGTGCACAGGCCAGAATGACCCCAGGCGGACAGTATGTGGCTCGGGATTAAGTCCACGGGACACAGCCCCCCACTGAGAACTGTCTTTGTGCAATCTGGAGCCGTTGGGGATGCTGTCCTGGTGTTTGCAGATGTTCTGTGTTTGTGGCCCGGGAGGAGCAAGGCCCTGGACTCACTGAACAGGAAGCAATTAAGATGAGGATCAAGTGGTGATGGTTAACCGCCATGAGCACTTTCCAGCAGGAGAGAGTAGTCCTCATTCTTCCTGATGGCCACGGAGCTCAGAGCCCTGGACTCAGCTGCACAGAATGACGTGCTCCTGGGCAGGCCTCAGCCTCGCGGACCCCCACACCCCCGCCCCCGGCATGTCAGCTCCCCCGTGTGGTTGAGATGGCTCAGCATTTGCAGTAGTCGGTGGGGGTGCCCCTGCCTGGAGACTCCAGGGGTGTTAAATTTATGATCATTGGATTGAACTAAAAACACATAGAAAGCTTGATGTTTGTACAGATCCCATGGGGAAACCTTTGTAAGCCAAAAGAATCTTGTGGCAAGGTGGATGAACCATGCCTTACCTCACTTAAGCCCTCCTAATTTCTTGTACGCATTCAGAATGTGAGAATCCGGCTTTCTGAAATTGAGGCTCATGTGAACCTCAAGCAGGAGAGTTGGGGGACACGTTTGGACGCTACTTCAGGGGTGGGAATGCTCCTCACCCATAACCCTGTGATCAGCAGGGTGGGGCCGGAGGAGAAGGTTGAGAACCAAATGCAAGTAAAAAGACAAGACTTTGAGAAAAAAATAATTGTATTTGTAAAACTATTCATTATTTAAAAGCATGACTTATTTAAAATGGTTGAATTTATGTAATTATTAAAATATATTAAATTGCAATTATATTTTAATGTCTATCAACATAATGAATTCATTAACATATCAATTTTTATGATCATTAAAATTATTTTTAAGTTATTAACAACAGAAAACAAACTATAGATATGATAAGGGATAGATTTCGCTTATAATAATAAATAGATACCATGTTGAGAAGAAGGAAACAAAGAATTGGAAGCGAAATAAGAACAAAAGACAAGAAGTCCTGGAAGAAAGGACCCAAATAATTGTTGACAGTTGACTCTTCCAAGCTGTTGAGGCTGCTGACCAGCTATGGAACTCCCAGGAAGCCATTAAACCTCTCTTTGTACCGGGGAAAGAGAAGCGGGAATTACACAGCCAGCCCTATTCATCTACCTTATATCTACCTCATATGCTGTTCAGAGGTCTTATGGGATTGTTGTGAAATCATTGGAAAATTACAAAGTTCTATAAGACAGTAAAATAGTTATGATAATATAAATTTTAATAATGTAAATGACAAAAGCATAGACCAGACAAAAGTAGGCGAAGAGTGTCCAAAGAATGGGAGAGTTGGAGGAGTGGTTCTGTTGGTTCCGCCTGGCTGGTAGATGTGGCGGTCAGAACACATTTTCTCCTGCTCTCTCTGCCCTTTGAAATTCAAATCGTCTTTGTAATCTTTTGAATGGCCCTGATTGGCCTTATTTCCAACTTCAGGGTTTACATTTTAAATAAATGCTTGCTCTGACATGGATTTTGTTCAAGTGCAATATGTGAAGAAATTTTGAGATTTACATTGGCTTGACCATGAATTCCTGGACACTGAAAATTCCTTGTCCTTGACCTTTTATCAGAGATTGTTTCCTTCCCATCATAAGTGCCTCAACATTAGATTTGGGACCAGCATGTGTTTAATTATTCCAAGTCATATTTTTTATAGTCTAAGTGTATGGATGGTGGTTCGAAGGAAGGAGAGGGTGCGGCTATGAGCTGAACCTGAGGAAAGACAAGTTCTCCTTGACCATGAGTTGCTCTGGTGTAGTGACTCTCTCATCCTTTTGTCACTTCTTATGGTTCTCCAATAACTTAATGAAATCCTAATTCCTTTTTGTCGCAAACCAGCCCCTTGACAATCTTGCTGTAATCCCTTTTCCACTTAGTCCCCCAATAAGCCTAGGATAATACAGGATGATGCAGTGCAGCAGGCTTAAAGAGCAAACAGTCCAGATTGTATGTGGAGGATGGAGGGTGCTGGGGGGGAGCGGTCTCCAGGAAAAAACAACAATAATAAAATGATACACCATCTGATATGCTTAAGCATAAAAAAGTTGGTTAATAAATAATCTGATGGGGGAAAAATGAAGTCTCAGTATAAAGAAAGCAAACCAATGAAAACTACTGGAAAACAAAACATTTTGCAAGAATGAAAACATAATAGTAGATTACTTGGGTTTTGCAATGAGTATTATTTACAAGAACATACTAATGTCAGTACCTTTATTGATTTAGCTAACAATGGGATACAACTATTGGGAGGATGGCAAGAAAGGACGTGGGGGTAGGAAATATAGGAGCACGAAATCTTCATCTAGCATAGCAGAAAATCAATAGATAATGTCCAAGTTTTTTTTTTTTAATAGTTCCATAAACATACTACTTAGAACTCTAGAAATAAATATCACTCCCTTCAGTATACCAATTATAGAGGTCTGTCTTCATGTTCTAAATGCTCAGTTTAAAAATGTCTTGCTCTTCCAGGAAGCAATTATAGCTCATTACCAATCCCCAAGGCACAATATACACTCTTGTTAAGGTTCATTATTACAGATGATGGATGTGAATCCCTCTTTTGAGTCTTTTTTGAAATTTTTGAAATTTTTTTTATCAACTTCTTACAGGATAAAATTAGATGATCGTAATTTTTTACCTTATCATTCATTGTAGGGACGACAAAGAAAGCATCCCGAGATCACATGTCCATTTTGCCACTTTCTGGTTGTCCATGGCACTTACATTATTAGTGCTCACCTGTCTATTCTGTGAGGCTCATTTCAATTCAATTTGGTGGTATATCTTGAAAACTACTTTCAAGTTGTTGAAATGAATGGGGGTCATTGTCATACACACACCCGCTGCCAGGTGTGGAACTGCTTCTCGGGGCTGTAAGTGACACGAGGCATCTGACGGGAACTTGATGATGATGTCAGTGACAACTCATACATAATGTGAGTCATTTAATTACTTTTAATGTAAAAATTAAATACAGAAGTTCTAATATGCTTACCCTTTATTCTAGTGAGTTGTGTGTCGTCCCCCCACCCCCTCAGGGTCAAAGGTGAGTCCTTAAAGGGTTCACATCAATGTATTCACTTTTCAGTCTTTCCTAAAATGTCTCTGAGGCACCAAGGCGAGAGCGTGGACCATCAGGCGCACTGAGGGAAAGAGGAGCTTTGGCCAGTGCAAAGCAGGTAAGATAATTCCTTGAGTTCTTTTTTTTCATTGTCACGTTTTATGTATATTTTGTTTGCCATTTAAGAACATTATATACCTTTGCAGGTTTAATCAAACACATTTGCATCAAGGTCAGGTAATTATACTCAACTAATGAATCACTGAACATTATAACAAAAACTAATGATCTACTATGACTTGGCTAATTGAATTTAAAGAAAAAAGAAAAAAAAAGTAAATCTGACAAAAAATGGTAGTTCTGGCAGAGGTCTGTGTTTAGCTCGTTGTTCAAGTACCTTGAATTTTTAAAGCGCATTAGTAGGATAAAGGAGTAATGTTGACTTGAATTTATCACTGAAGAAAGCCAGCTATTGACCAAAGTGTTCATCCACATGCTTCCTAGGAGCCTCTAGCTTCCCAGCAATATTAATAAGAACTCTAAGCTTCCAGGTAATAACTTTTAAAAGCTCCTCTTTTCACTATAGAATAACCATGGGTAGCCTTAAGCTTTGATAAGGGTGGTTGGCTGCTTGTAATAACTCAGCAATTGAAAAAATGAGTGTAGAATATATAGTGAATGGGGGTGCAAAGGAGGACACGTATTTGTAGGAGAAAGCTGCTAATTGGAATACAAACCTTTCCCTCAAGACATGGACATAAATAATACAAGACAGAAGCTTAAAATTTCATAAATGAAGTGTGGATCCAGGGCTGTGGGATGTCGAGTGGGAGGGAGGAGTGAAAGTGGAGCCAAGACATTAAAATCTTGAAGGAGGAGGCGTTGCAGGTGTCCTGCGGGACAGGACTAAGAAATCCAGAAATGGGCAGAAATAAGGAAGAGGCTGTACCACCAAAGGGCCACAGCAATGATTTCTGAAAGGTTTGGATATTTTTTTTAATGGGTAATTTAAATAGTCATTTATTTGTGTATTTCCAATCCATTTTCGTTCCCATAATTGACTACACATGATATGGTAAAAACATTTATTTATATATTCATCACAGTGGTAGTTTATTCTTCAAATATACATATGGCCATAAATGTAATTTTAAAGCATGATGCAAAAACTCGGAAATGCTAGTTGCTAGTTCTTAGGAGTTCTACTTTATACATATTGTTTGAATTAGACTTCTTTTTTTGTAGGAGCAAGGAAAATTAAATAGTACTAAATGGTTTATAGCAAAAAACAGTGGTCTCTGCCTCACCCCTCCACCTCCCATGCTTCTGGTTCTGATCCCCAGAGGAGATCACTTTAAATTCAACTGTTTTGTTTGAATATTGACTTCTAGTTTTCTAAATAGTATGCTTGTGTGAGTTTCTTAAAAGTTGAACGTTGCCTATTGATTTTCTGTTATGCTAAATGAAGATTTGGTACTTGTATATTCCCGTCCCCCATGTCTCTGGCCATCTTCCTAATACTTACGTCCCATTTTTAGTTAGGTCAATAAAGGTATTGACATTAGTATCTTCATATAAATAATATTCACTGTAAAACCTAAGTAGTCTACTATTATTATGACTTCTTGCTTGCAAAATGTTTTGTTTTCCTGGGCTTACACAATTGCCTTGTCCATTTTTCCCTTTATAGTTTTCTATATGAGGAAGGCTTGATCTTCTCCTATAAAGTTGTTTATGTATCAACCAATTTTTTAAGATATGTAAGCATATCGGATAGTCTTTTGCTTTCCTTTTTTTTTCTTGGAAACCTTCCTCCCAGCATTCTCCATCCTCCTCATACAATCTGATCTGGTTCCTTCTTCACCCAGCTACATAGTGTCATCCTCTGTTACTTTGCTGAGTTGGATTCTCTGTTTTCTGAGTGTTCCGTTCTCTTTTTTCCCCAGATTACTCTTTCATTTTTCTGCCACATTCTGCCATAGTCAGTCTCGCGTGGTCCCCAGAGATCCATGCTGCCTGAGGTTTTTGCTCTTATGGAGCCCCCTCCTCCACTGAATCAGGGCACACCTGCATTGAATGCAGTGAAAGCGATGATGTGTCACTTCCGAGGCTAAGTCACGAAGGGCACTGCAGCTCCTGCCTCACTCTCTCGGATCTCGCTGGCTCTGTGGGAAGTCAGCTACCATGTCACAAAATACCCAGCCTGTGATGGGGAACTAGTGCAAAAGTTCATTTGTTCCCAGGGATGGCTGGGGGGCAGCAGCACAGAGAATTTTTCATTTCAATTTTGCACTGAGTTAATATCCTTAGATTTGTTGAGCATTGAACACATGAATTCACCCTAGTTTTATATGTATTTATTCATTTCTGGGCAAGTCTAAGGAGATGGGCCATCGTTCGATTGCCCTCAGGCACCATTTGGCCTCCCTTAGTCACTGGCGACTGTCATAATTTAGTGAGCTGAGCCAAAGACGCACTTCTTTCATTTGGATTACTTAGCTGCTAATGGCATTAAAAGCAAGCTTATAAATCGTCACTGTATCACAAAATGTAAATCAAGATTTTCAGAAACCAAGTATATATAATCAGAGTGCTCTGACAGAAAATGGGGTTTCTGGTTAGTGATAGGTCAAGGGCTCTTGGCACCACTAATAAAACAATTTATTTAAATTGTTTATTTTGTCTTTATCTTGTACTTTCCCATTTTGTTTATGTTTCATAATGGGTATAGTATGTTCATGGAGTAATAATACATTTACAGAATCTGTTAATAAGTGCATACACCTATATTTGGGGTGTGCATTCAAAACTTTGTAACCGACAAGCATGCAAGGTCAAAAAAGTTTGCAGAGCACTGATACAATGAAGCATCCCTTTTCAAGAATTGCTCAGGAGAGGGGTTGCTTGGGGACTCTTCTCCAGGCTGGCCCAGCAAAGAACCACACTGTGGCCCTTCATGCTCCCCCTTGCTCACAGCTGTTGTCTTAAGATCCAGTGTGGGTTTTACATATTTTATCTTGTTCTATGAGGTGAAAAATTATCCCCATTTTCCAAATGAGGACACTGTGACTCTCTGGGCTGAGTAACTGGCACCACATTATATAACTGTAAGTGGCAGAGTTTGCATTTGAAACCCAGACCAGACTGACTCCAAAGCATATGTTCCTTTTATCATTATGCTGGCCAGACCTTCCACACACGTGGCCTTTCTACAACTCCATTTTCACTTCATGAATCTTCTGCTTTACCATTCCTAAGATGTGCAATTCTTTTACACTTGAAAACGAAAAATCAGGCTGCGTCTGCGGCCAAGGGGCAGTCCTAACCAGTGGTCACTGTGCTTGAGCGCGCTTTGCCAGCACCCTGGGATCGAGTCTGGCCTCTTGCAGCTACGCATAGTTTCGGACCACAGCAATTTAACGATTCTGTGTATTGAGAAGCATGACCTTTTCCCCAAGTTTAACATTCGCACTCCCTTCAGCCAGTGAGGTATGGTTTCCCTAGCAAATCATGCCTGGTTCTCTTCATACCTTTGTTTCTGCTCTTTCTTCTATCGGGAACATCCTTCCCTCGTTTTCTTCCTGGTTGGCTGTTTTCCAAACTTCAGTTCAAGCCTCACCTTCTCAGAGATGCCTTCTGACAGCCTCTGACATGTTTCTCCCTCGACAGCCTCACCATTATTCTTGTTGCTCTTGGAAATCAGGGCTTCAGCCACCTCTGTGAACATTAGCGTACAGAACTTTGCATAGGGTAGTCAACATATGCAGCAAATATTTGTTGAATGAATACATGAGCAAATGAATGAATGAAGGCAGCATTTCCATGGGATGGAGACAGTGGCCATCACGGTGGGGCCAAGACCAGCTGGAGATCCATGCGGTCATCTTTAGTCTGGAAGCAGCACTGTGCAGTAGAGGGCACTCAGCCTTTGGGAAAAAACCAAAACAAAACAATAAGAAAAAAACACTGAGTTTGAGTCTCAGCATGGGCACTCACCAAAATGAGACCATTTTTCTCTCCCAGGCTGGTAGCTGGAGGCCTCCTCTGGGAGCTGGTGGGCAGGAAAGGACAAATGGAACGCACAATTGTGGGGCGCCACTGAAGCTTGATGGGGGTGAGCACCATCGGACACTCACCCCCATGCCCCTGGTGGCCATGCAGTAGGAGCGAAAAGAAAAAGGAAGCAGGCTGGCTTCCCGGAAGAGAAGCGTCTCTCTAGCGCCCTCTACTGGCAAGGTTCAGCACCATACCAGCAGCAAAGGAGAAAAGCTTACCTAAGAGCCCAGTTCCGTGGCCCAACATGCCATGGAAGGAGAATTTAGAGTTGAGGGGCAATAAACTGATAAATGGCATACCCCTCCCTCCCTTAAATGTATTGAAAGAATGTACAACGAAATGTATAATTTCGAGAAGGATTCATTTCCTCCCAGGAAGTAGCCAGAGGCTAGTGGCCACATGGGAGCGAATTTATTCTCACAGGGGTTCTTAACATTTTTAGCTGTTGGTATGTGGTGAAACCTGTCTGTTTCTTCTCAAGATAATGTTTTAAAATACGTAATGTAGGGATGCTTGGGTGGCTCATTCAGTTGAGCATCTGTCTTTGGGTCGGGTCATGATATCAGGGTCCTGGGATGGAGCCCCGCATCAGGCTCCCTGCTCCGTGGGGAGCCCACTTCTCCCTCTGCCTGCTGCTCTCCTTGCTTGTGCGTACTCGCTCGCTCTCTCTGAAATAAATAAATATTTAAAAAAATAAAAAATACATAATCTAAAGTGCACAGAACTACAAAGAAACCAATTACATTGAAATACAGTAATAAAAATACTTTTTATTTATTTATTTTTTTAAGTTTTTTAAAATTTATTTAAGAGAACATGCAGAGGGAGAGGGAGAAGCAGACTCCCTTCTGAGGAGAGAGCCCAATACAGAGCTCGATCCCAGGACGTTGAGATCACGGTCTGAGCCGAAGGCAGACACTTAACCAACTGAGCCACCCAGGCGCCCTGTAAAAAATACTTTTTAAATGACTAAGTTTGCCATATAGTTTGCTGGTTAATTTTATGTGTCAACTTGACTGGATCATGGAGTACCCAGATGCTAGGTTAAACACTTTTTTGGGGTGTATCTTTGAGGGTGTTTGTGGATGAGATTAGCATTCAGATTGGTAGAGTGAGTAAAGCCATTGCCCTCTCCAATGTGGGTGGGCCTCATCCAATCCATTAAGGGCCTGAATAGAACAAAAAGACAGTGGAAGGGTCTGTCTGACAACTTGCACTGGCATATCATCTCCTGACCTCTCCTGGGACTTCTCTCATCCGCTGCGCACCTCCCCCCCCCCATCTCTGAGGACTATTGTCACCGCCTCTCCTGGGTCTCCAGCTTGCAGGTGGCAGACCATGGGGTTTCCCAGCCTCCCTAATCATGTCCATCAATTCCTCATAATAAGTCATTAGTTTTGATTCTGTGGAGAACCCTGCCAAATACCTCAAACGCTTCTTTATTAATGCATTAAAAAACAAGATCCGGCATGGGTCTAAAAGCTACATCATTTCTAAGTCGCAGTGACTGGAAATGACATTGTGGGATCTCTGTAACCACTTTGAGGTGGCCTGAAAATAGTTTGTATCAGAGGGTGCTATTCCTGGTGGTGTTGCTGACACTCATAATCGAAGAACATACTACATTTCAGTGAGAGGTTTTGGGGGGGAAAGGAAGATGCAATTCTATATAAGTTTGTGGAGTCTCTGAGTTCAGAACCCCTGTCAGGAGGTATTTCCAGCATTAGCGCTGAGGTTGACCTAGACCTTACTGCACACCAGGCAGGTATTTTTTTTTTTTTTAAGATTTTATTTATTTGACAGAGAGAGACACAGCGAGAGAGGGAACACAAGCAGGGGGAGTGGGAGAGGGAGAAGCAGGCCTCTCGCGGAGCAGGGAGCCCGATGCGGGGCTCGATCCCAGGACCCTGGGGTCATGACCTGAGCCGAAGGCAGATGCTTAACGGCTGAGCCACCCAGGCGCCCAGGCAGGTATTTCTGAAACACACCACAGGCTCGAATCACCTCACCCCACCCCACCCCAGCGTTCCGGTGTGCACAGAGTACTGTTGTGGAAGCTTCAGGCTCTTCTCTGCACGAGCCCGTAACCGAAGGCCACTGCTGTTCCTTGCGCAGCCCCCCCCCCCCCCCCGTATTTACTGCCTCCTGCTCTGGAAGCCGTGCAAAACACAACTGCCCGTGACCTTAAATGTGAGGAAGAGGGAAGCTCCCAGCTCCACAGTGCTCCGTCCCATGAAAACACGACACCTTCATAGTTTTTTTTTTGGGGGGGGGGGTCACATGGTTCTGCTCACGCGCAGGCCAAGTGAGTCAAAGAGGACACACTTGTCTGTTTGCTTGGGTGGTGCTAGGTAGGACAGCTGACCCACTGACCACTGGGCTGGCGAGGATGAAGACAAAGCTGACTTCTGTCGTTGTGTCATCTAGTTTGGAAACCTAAGTCCTAAAAGGCAGGCCCAGAAGATAGGGCAGAGTGGCCCAGACTGGCCAGCACAGGCTGGAACACAGCCCTGAAGTCCAGGGGCTGCCTGTTTGCTGTTTGCCCAATTCCACTCTCCCTTGGGGCAGCCTCCTAACAAATGAAAAAAAAAAAAAAAAGAAAAAGGCAAAGATGCTGGCATGCTTTACTGGTGTGTTCTCTTCCTCTGGCATATGTCTGTCGAGCTGCGGTGTGTCCCAGGCACTGTGCTGGATGCTGGGGAAATAATGATGAAGTGTTCCAGGCCTCTGGGAGCTCAGTCTAGTGAGAGAAACAGACAAGGAGGCAAATAATTACCGGGTAGCGTGATAACTATAGAGGCTCAGAAATATATCCGGTGCTGTGGGATCAGGGAGCCAAGAGGGCCCAGTCACTCCATTTTTTAAAAAATGACATGATTGATTTGAACGTTGCTAAGAGGTGGGGCGCCTGGGTGGCTCAGTCAGTTAAGCTTCTGACTCTTGATCTCAGCTCAGGTCTTGATCTCAGGGTCGCGAGTTCAAGACCCACGCTGGGTACAGAGCCTACTTTAAAAAAAAAAAAGTTGCTGAAGAGTAGATATTAAAAGTTCTCATCACAAGACAGAATATTTGTAACCATGTAAGGTGGTGGATATTAACTAAACTTATTGTGGTGATCATTTCACAATATATACAAATCTCAAATCCTCATGTTGCATACCTGAAACTAAGGTAAAGTTATATGTTAGTTATCTCTTAATAAATTGGGGGGGGAATGCATATAAGGCAGATATAACCAAAGTAAATGCTTTCACATATGCAAAAAAAAGACAAAATGACAGGCAAAAAGCTTTACTTTAAAAAAAATGTTTAAAGTTTATTTATTTGTAATCTCTACACCCAACATGGGGCTCAAACTCACAACCCTGAAATTGAGTCACATGCTCTCCCTGACTGAGCCAGCCAGGTGCCCCAACAAAATGCTGTATTTTAAACTACAAAAATAAAACCCTCTAAATTCTAGATTACTTTTCTTGTTTGTGGTTTTACCCTAATCAGAAATATAAACAACACATATCAAGTCAAGAGGAGAGAGTAGGGACAGAATTTCTTTTCATGACGCCTTGAGAATGCACTCGATTTCCACCCCCTCCCACTTCCAACACACCTTTACCTCAGGCCCACTCCTTCCTGAAGCCAACAAAAAGGCCAAGACGTCAAAAACAAGAATAAAACCGTTTATAGAATTCCATAAAGCAGCTAAGGTTGACAACTCATTCTGGTCGCCATCCCTCTGAGAGACATGAGCCAGTTCCTAACTGGGGAGGATCGGGGAAACTGGGCGCACCCCAGCCACAGCCCAGGTTGGGCCAATGCCCGGAAGCTGGGCCAGCTCTCGCGGGCTGTGGCATCCTGCTTCCTCGGGGACGTTGGGCAGGATGAGGCCTCTGGTGAACCATGGCAGTGTTTCCATGCATGTTGCTGGAGGAGAGGCTCCAAGATCTCTTCTTAATGATGACCCAGTGGTCCTCATTTCCTGGGTGGAAAAGTGGGAGCAAGAAGCTGGAGCTGAGAGCCTGAGCACCGGCACAATCGGTAGCCTTCATGACACTCAATTAATACGTTTCTGAGATAGCCTGCAGTAAAGCAACAGGAACAGGCATGTCCTCCTTACCTTCCCCTGCCAGAAATAGAAGAGTAAGTTAATTGTCCAATCTGTACATTTGGAGAGTGCTAGGAGCAAAACCAGCATTCCTGCATCAGGCATATATTTGGCCTCACCCAGCTGTGTTACCCGTGAGCCTGAAGAAAAGGAAAAAAATCGACTTCTTGATTGTGGAAATCATTCTTTCATGAACTTTTTGAATAGATTCTCCAAAATGAACACTATACATTTTGTCTAGTGTTGGAGGGGGAAAAAGTACCTGCAAGGAAAATTTGAGTATTTGTAACATCCTCCACGATCCAACAAGCATGAAGCCCTCATCAGACGTCCCTCTGTGGGCAACTCCCTTAAACCGAAGCCAACAGGCGAGTGAGCAGGGGAGGTCCCCGAAGGCTTACGCAGTCACAGGCTCCATGTGTCCTGACAGCAGAGAGAATTACTACAGTGTGCCTCCCAGCAAAGCCCTATTCCATACATTCTGGGCCTGGGACGCAATAGGAAGTGCCCAGGTGCCAAAGTAAATGAGGTTCCTCCCTGGAGTGGTGCCAAGGCCCTGAATTTAGACCACAGCTGAAAGGGCCCTTGGAAACCTTCTGGAAACTTCCCCTAGGAAAATGGAAGGAATTCACACACTGTCCCTGTGTCCAGTGAGAAGGCTCCAGATCTGCTCTGCAAACCACCACGGGGCGGTGCAGCTCTCAGAAGTGGGGCCTTCATCTGTCCTGAGGAGGCTCCTGACAGACACTCCAGACGCTCAGTCTGTTTTGGAAGTAGTGAGCAATTCTGAGTCAGTGAGCCTGAACCCGGAGAAAGGGGGGACCTTCTCGCCAAAGGCTTAGGTGCCAGGTCTAGGGCAACTTCTAATCTCTCCCCCTTCATCCTCCTTCCCTCCAATCCTCCTGTGACTCACTGCCCCGGAAACACCACTCTGCAAGAGACTTTCAATGTGGCACCTGCCACGGAAGCCAAGAGGTGGGTTCTGGGAGCTAAGTGAGGAATGACAATGGGCAATGGCGGAAATGATTGAACTTAATCCCAGAAGAGCTATGTACGAGGACAAGGGGGCGGTGGGGGCCTGTCTTCTGATGAGCCACGATGGCCCAGGTGTGGCGCCTCCAAGCCCTGTCCTCCCACCCCTCCATGTGACAGAGGAGTGAGCACGTGCAGCCTGCTCTCAGCTGCTTTCCTGGCCCCCAGATGGAGGCCCTGCATCCTCATCCTCACAGGTGGGTCTGCAGTCCCGGACAAGAAGGAAGGGAGGGACACGAGGGGAGAACCAGTGTCTGGTCGTCCCTGACTCCTGCCATATGATTCCATTCAGTTCTGACCAGAGCTCCCACTCCATTGGGGTGCAGCCCCCCACCCCGTGCCCCAATGGACACTTGAGCCCCTTCCGAGTTGAGTCTGAGCTCCTGTGTACCTGACTAAGCAGAACTTAAAGTAGCTGCCAAAAAGGAAGGGATCAGCTGGTTCTCTGCCTGGGTGGATACACCGGTCACCCCCCCGTGTGGTCACTTAGTGGCACCACCCAGTGCTTCTGTCTTAAGGCAAGTAGTCACTAATTACCCTGAGACACTTCTGACCTGAACAACTCAGTCCCCACATATCCCTTGTGAGGTAGAGTGCTCACTTAGAGGAATGTGGGTAACTTTGAATAGGGACCAAGTTGCCACCGCAGAAAGAAAGTCTCCTATCGGGCGCCTGGGTGGCTCAGTCGTTAAGCGTCTGCCTTCGGCTCAGGTCATGATCCCAGGGTCCTGGGATCGAGTCCCACATAGGGCTTCCCGCTCTGCGGGAAGCTTGCTTCTCCCTCTCCCACTCCCCCTGCTTGTGTTCCTGCTCTCGCTATGTCTCTCTCTGTTAAATAAAATCTTTAAAAAAAAAAAAAAAAGAAAGTCTCCTATCCTCTTCCCTTTCGAGAATGCAATGTGATAGAACCCCCCCCCCCCCCCCAGAGATGAGTCAGACGGGAAAGGACACCAAGGGCCCCCAACAAGGAACCCAGTTCTGGGGAAGTGTGAGTCCAGATGATAACCTGGGCCCAATGCCCCCACCAGAAGGTCCATTTGTGGGCTGGTTTGGGCTGACTGTGTGACTAAGGCTCAAAGTGTCCCCAGTAAAACCAGACAAAGAGAGCATCCTGTGGGGCTGAGTGTAAAACACCCCCCCCCGGGGGGCTTTAAGCCTCAGACAGACATAACTCTGGAGAGATTGGACTTGTCCTTTGTCCTCCCTCAAAATAAAATATGACTTTGGCTTTTGAGTTCATTTGGAGTGGTAAAAGCAAGGACACATTGAACCATAAAGACAGTTTTCAACAGTTACCCTAGAGCAAGAGAAATTATGATGGCAGAAAGTTGGAGCCTGTTCGTCTTTGACTGGCTTCTCTGGCTCTGAGCCTAGCCTATTGTTTGGAAGAAAGACACGCCTCTTGCAGCTGAATACGTCCTGGGATGCTTGGGCAAGTTTTTCGGGCATGTTTTAGGAAGAGATACAGGATGCCCTATAATTTGGGCAAATGCGGACTAAAGAAATTAAATTTAATTTAAAAAAGGGGGCGCCTGGATAGCTCAGTCGGTTAAGCATCTGCCTTCATCCCATGTTATGGTCCTGGGATCCTGGGATCAAGCCCCACATTGGGTTCCCTGCTCATGCTCTCTCTCTTTCAAATAAGTAAATAAGATCTTTAAAAAATTAATAGAAAAAGACTATCCCACATTGGTAAAGGAGATCAAACTGGGTAGTTATTTTCAGAAATAGAACAACCTTGAAGCTGTTAGCAGTATTCTCTTCCTTCTAGTATTGGTCCTTCAGATGAGTGATGTGTTTAAGGAAACTGAGCAGCATGTATGAGAATAACACAATGTCACTGAACGGAACTTTAGCCACTTTGGGGCACTTTCAAACATGGTTTTGAATTGAATTATGAGGAATTGGTTTATTAGGAAGAAATGAAGAAATGACTATGATAGGATCTAGCAGTTCTTTTTCTGGGTATATACCTGAAGGAAATGAAATCACTATCTTGAAAAGATATATATACTCCCATGTTCATTGCAGCATTGTGCATTTACAGTAGATGTGGAAGCAACTTAAGTGTCCATAGACAGATGAACGGATAAAGAAGATATATCATGGAAATCTACTGAGCCAAAAAAGAGAAGGAAATCCTGTTATTCGTGACAATGTGGATGAAACTTGAAAGCATTATACTAAGCAAAATAAGCCAGACAAAGACAAATACTGTACGATCCCACTTATGTGTGGAACCTAAAAAAACCAAACTCTCAAAAATAGAGATCAGATTGATGGTTGCTAGAGGCAGGAGGTGGGGGTGGGCGAATTAGGTAGAGGGGGTCAAAAAGTACAAATTTCTAGTTATCAGATAAATACGTTCTGGGGATGTGAGGTAGAAGAGAACTACAGCGAACAATAGTATTTTATATATCTAGAAGTTGCTAAGAGTAGATCTTAAAAGTCTCATCACAAGGGGCAAAGGTTCATAACTGTGTGAAGTGATAGATGCTAATTAGAGTTATTCTGGTGATCATTTTGCAGTATATACATGTATCAAATCATACTGTATACCTTAAACTAATATAATGTATGTCAATGATACTTCAATAAAACTGGAAAAAAAATAAAAGGAAACAACAAGATGCCTTGCAGGTGTGGTGGGCATCCAGAGGCCTCCCTGAGGGCTCTTGTTTTGTGAGGTCAAATGCTCTAGTTAAGGGCACTATGGCAGGGCTCTGCATTGTCAGGAAAGTGGTGGTGTAGATGAGTTATTCATGTCTTGCTGGCGGAGGTTGGACCTAAGATGGTGGGATTCAGACAGACAAAGAAGGGTGAAGAACTTCAAGCAAGATGAACATGGGAATCACTGTGGAATATTCCAGAGTCATTGAAGAGGCATGGCACCTCTGACTCGAGCAGGGAATAGCTGTATTTGTGGAGGGTCTTGAATGCTACTTTCAAGATTGATTGCTATTCCCTGAAAGAGCCTGTGATAAATAAGAAGCATTCTCCATGTGGAGACACTTAGAGTCAGGTGTGGTACATGCTCAGCTGGATTACGGAGTTGAGACTCTTCTGTCTCCAACATCTCACCGTCTGCTCCACAAATACCAGATCCCTGGAATGAGATGGCTGCGGAATCCTCCTCTCTTTCCCCCAAACTTGGACTACTGCTCATCGGGGAAGGTGTCCTCAGCAAAGATTTTATAATCACAGGTAGGACGTGGTGCCCCGGCTCTACAGTGGCATCGAGGACCCAAGCTTTGTCTGTCTGTCTGATTTCCCCCCTCTGCACGTGGGCTTTTGTCCCTTGACTGGCATCACATGGGGTGCCATCATGTCAGGCTCTTGCTCCCTCGTGACCGCAGGTGGAGCAGGAGGATCTTGCTCGCTATTGGTGAGGGAAATATTACCCCGATGACTATGGTCAAGTTAACTTGTATCTCATTGCCCAGAAGTGGGTCCAGTGCCCTCTGGTGGCTGCAAGGGAAGCTGCTGGAAGGAGTGCCCAAGGAAGGGGGCTGCCACGGCCTGGTCTGGGCCAGTCACGACTCATCTCCTGGGACTGGCAATAGTGAGGCCAAACAAATCTGAGATTCTGAAATAAAGAAGGGAGATGGCAGTTGTGTAAAGATTAGTGGGGCAGTTTGGACCTTTCCTCCCATTCTCCGCTTTTCCCAGGTGATGACATTGAGGCTGAGTGATGGAGGGCCCTGCCCAGGGTCACAGAGCAAACACGGAGCCAGAGCGTGCTCCCTCCAGGATGGCCCCTGGCTTCTCTACAGTGATGCCAACACAAAAAAACAAGTACTGTGTGGCTCAATTCAAGTTCTGAAGGCCCTCATCTCAGTGATCGTACTCATAGTTCTTAACTCTCACTATGCATCCCCACTATGGGGAACTTAAAATCAAGGAAAGAAAAGGAATGTCCAGGTTCCATCCCATGAGATTCAGGTTCAGTTGGTTTGGGGTGAGGCTGAAAAAAACCCTGCTTTTCGAAAGCTTTTGAGGTATAATCGTGTTTCAGTGTGTCAATTTGGCCTGTGTTCCCCCCAAATTCATATGTCAAAACCCTACCCACCCTGTGTGATGGTATTAGGAGGTGGGGCTTTTAGGGGGTAATTAGGTTTAGATGAGGTCCTGAGGGTGGAGCCCTCAGGAATGGGATGAGTGCCTTTAGGAGACAAGCGAGAGCTTGCTGCTTCTCTCTCTTTCCACAAGAATACAGTGAGAAGTCAGCAGTCTGCGACGAAGAAGAGGACCCTCAGCAGAACCTGACTGTGCTGGCCCTCTGATCTCAGACTTCTAGCCTCCAGAACTGTGAGAAATAGATTTCTGTTGTTGATGAACCACTCAGTCTGTGGTGTTCTGTTACAATAGCCCGAACTCATTAAGATAGCTATGGTCCCCCGTTATTCAATTAAACACTAACTCAGGTGTTGCTGTGAAGATGTTTGTGACTGTGATTATAGTCCATCATCAGTGGACTTTAAGTAAGGGAGACTAATCTGGGTGGACCTGATTCAATCTGGTGATTGAGCGGAGCTGAGGATTCCCTGGTGAAGCCTGCGGACCGCAGCTTCTGCCTGCCCTTCCTGACATCATGTCCTATGGGTTTCAGACTTGCCTAGCCAGCCCCGACCGTCACAAAAGCTCAGCTGTGCAGTAGCTCTTTCAATATGTATCTCCTGCAGGTTCTGCTTCTCTGGTTGAACCCGGACTGATACACCAGGGGATTTCAATATGACCAGGGACTTACTCAGGAGTGGTTACGCCAAAGGGCATCGGAATAAAATAGCTCAAGGTCAAAACTCATCTCTTCTGCCTACATCTGTGTGAGGGCAGGTCCCTCAGCTGCAAAATGGGGATCATAGTGTCTACTGCATCCACAGCATGAAGGTCAAATCCTCTCCTGTGCACAAAAGATCAGTGAGCATCCGGAGGGAAGGGTAACCGCTGCTCTTCTTACAATGTGGAGCTATTCTGGGCTATTCAGTCATGGGAATGAAATGCCATTCAAACAAAAACCAGGCTGGTTTCCCATCTCATTGTTTGACAGCTAAAGTTTAGGACTCTGTTTTGGGGTCACCTAACACTTGCAGACACCCAGCCCCACCAGATGCAGCAAAGGGAGGGCTCCGGGAATGAAAGGAAGAAAAGACGGAAGCCAAGAGCTCCACGGTGTTTCCTAAAGCGACTGTAAATTTTACCAGTTTACCAGCAACATTCTCCAATGGCATTTTAATAAGTAGTTTGGTTACAAGGCTCGAGATCTGTGGTAAGTAGCTCAGCCGTGGAAATCCTGCTTTCCCTCCCGCCGCCGCATTTCCTTTTGGGGGCTGGCGGCACCACTGCTCCCTCTAGCGGTGCTGGGTGGGCACTTTCCTCCCTGGGAAGTTGGCAGGTTGGGCGTTCAGTCTGGCGCATGCATGCCCTCTGGTGGCCACACACCGCAGCGACTGTTCCCTCCACAAGGGTAGGGGGCTGCAGGTCGGGGATCTTTGCGTTTGCTCTGATAACTTTTTTTTAAGCCACAGATGCTCACATGCCCCAGTAGAGCCTTTGATAGGTGGAGAAGGTCTGCCTCTTTATCGATTTACTCTGTCACCAGCCATCTGTGTATGACCTCAGCCACTCCTGTCACCTCTCGGAGTCCTGTCTCCTCACCTATAAACAGAGGATTAAAATAGATCCTCTACAGTTTTAACATTCAGGATTCAAGAACTTGTGATTCAGGGACAGTCACTCATTCAACAAATACAGTGTGTCAAGTGCAGAGGCTCAGGCTCATCGGAGAGCAAACCTGTGCAGTCTGGGGTCTTACATGGTAGCAGGAGGGGATGGGTAATAAGCACCATGAAAAAGAAAGAAAGTAGTATGTCAGAAAGTGATCAACGCTACTGCTAAAAATAGAGCAGATAAGGGAATCAGGAGTGGTAGCAAAGGTGAGGCTAAGATGATGGAGTCAGGATAGGGCTCTGCCAGGTCAGCTTTGAGCAGAGACCTGTAGGAGGGAGGTGGGGGGGGGGGTTAGTCATGAGGATTGGGGTGGGGGGATGACTCTACCAGTCATTCCAGGTGGAGGAAAACACCCTAGGAAGGCCCAAAGCACAAGGCTGACAGACTTGAGGACCAAAAGGAAGGCCTGTATGGGTGACTTAGCCAGCTGGAAGGATATAATAATGGGGTTTGGGGGGACCAGATAGGAAAAGGGGGACAAGTACATAGAACCCTGTCGGCCACTGTGAAGAATTTATCCTTGATTCTTAAAGAGGCCACTAGAGGGTTTTGAGCAGAGGAGTGGCATGATCTGCCTTATGTTTTAACAGGGTCTTAGTCTGTTTAGGCTGCCAAAAAATAAAACACCATGGGGCACCTGGGTGGCTCAGTGGGTTAAGCGACCGACTCTTGATTTCAGCTCAGGTCATGAGCTCAGGGTTGTGAGATCAAGCCCCTCGTCGGGCTCTGTGCTGCACGTGGGGTCTGCTTGAGATTCTCTCCCCCTGCTTGTGCATGAGCTCTCTCTCTAATAAATAAAATTTAAAAAAAAAAACCACCATGGACTGAGTGGTTTGAACAACATTAATTTATTTTCTCACAGTTCTGAGGCTGGAAAGTCTAGGATCATCCCTCTCCATGGCATGCAGAGGCTAGCCTTCTCACTGTGTCCTCGCACGGTGGAAAGATGAAGCGCTGCAGTGTTTCCTTCTTGTAAGGGCACTAATCCCACCCCAGGGCTTCCCCTCACACTCTCATCTAAACCTAATCACCTCCCAAAGACCCAGCTCCTAATGCCACAACAGTGGGGGTTAGGGCTTCGACATGGGAATGTTGAAGGGGCACGTTCAGTCCTGCAGTCCCTCAGGCAGCGCTGTGAGCTAGATGGTGTGGGGAGGGTGACTGACGATGGGGCTGGGGAGAGCAGGAGGCTGGGGAACAACCCGGCCAGAGGCGGCCGTGGCTGTGTCTCGGACAGTGAGGTAGCAGGGGAGGTGGTGAAACATGGCCAGCTTCTGGAGAGGCGGTGAACGCAGAGACAGTGGGATTTCCTGACAGGCTGCAGGTGGAGGCTGAGAGAACAAGAGGTCAAGGATAGCCAAGGGTTTTGAACTGGGTACCTGAAAGTTTGGGATGTATTAAGGTTAAGATGTCTATTTGTGAAGGGAATTGAATGTGCAAAGTTCAGGGACTTCGGGAGGGAGTCGTCGCTGGAGATAATGACCATACTCTGAGATTTATGTTCAAATCTCAGTCCTGTTACTGACTGGCTGCGACCGTCTTCAAAAGTGTCTCAACTTCTCTGAGCCTTGTTATTCGGGACATATCTGTTCATCACCCCCATGTATCAGGTGCTGTGCTGGATGCTGGGAATACAGGAATAAAACAAAGTCCCAGCTGTCATGGGGCTTACCTTTGGTGAGATGAAGATAATAATAAATGACCACTTGGAGTTGACTGAATGATAAAGTATGTAAATTGCCTCAAGCACTCGATATGGTGCTTTGTCTAATAAACAACTGATTCTACCACCCTATTCTTGCTTCCTACCAATCAGAGGACAAATAGTGTCACATGCTTGAGGTGAGCGGTGGTGAGGGGCCAGAGGACATCTTGAGTGGCAGCCTTCCAGTTCTCCAGAAACTGTAGAACTGACTTCCTAAGAATAAAATGTGGAATATTCTTACAGAAATTATAGAATGATATGTTACATCCCCAGCAGAATATAGTCTCTGATCTTTATTCTTTGGTTTTATTCTGGAGCCCACCTGAAGCCAGCATAATGTTACAAATGAGATGGTGCTGGACGAGGCATGGGGAGTCTAACAAGCTAATAGCAAATAGCTGGGACGGTAGTTTGTTTTTGTTGCAATCAGCATCCTCTTAGTTAAAAGCATTACATTTCGGGCACCTGGGTGGCTCAGATGGTTAAGCATCTGCCTTCGGCTCAGGTCATGATCCCAGGGTCCTGGGATCGAGTCCCGCATCGGGCTTCCCCGCTCCTTGGGAGCCTGCTTCTCCCTCTGTTTCTCTCTGTCTCTCATGAATAAATAAAATCTTAAAAAAAAAAAAAAAAGCATTACATTTCTTATATTTACAGATATATTCTCCTATGGTTTACCTTTTCTTTCCTTTTTTTTTTTTTTTTGATGGTGTCCTTTGACCCAGAAGACTTTTTAATTTTGATGAAGTCCAATTATGTATGTTTTCTTTTGTTGCTTGTGCTTTTCTTTATCATCTCCAAAAATCCTTTGCTTAATCCAAGGTCATGAAGATTTACTTCCATATTTCTCGTAAGAGTTTTCTAGTTTTAGCTTCTACATTTGGGTCTATGATTCACTTTGAGGTCATCTTTGTATATGATGTGCAGCAGGTAGGGGCTGACTTCAGTTTTTCACAAGTGGGTATCAGTTGTTTTAGCACCATTTGTTGAAAAGACTTATCTCCCATTTCAGTGTCTCATTTAGTTTTTACAGTAGTCCAACGAGGTAGGAATTATTGTCCTGGCTTGCAAGCTAGGAAACTAAGGCCCGGGGAGATTAAGTGACTTGCCCGAAGCCCCGAGGAATTCCACGTAAGAAGTGGAATTTAATGTGACTCAAAGGCAAGATTCCTTCAACAATACTGAATCGGGTGTCTACCACAATGCCAGGAGTAAAACACACAGACACAAAAAGAGTCTTCATTTGATGCCTTTAGTTGTTTGTTTGTTTGTTTTCTAGTTAGCTACACCGTTCCTGAAGAGCTGTCAGTGTTAAGAACTCTTGAGGCCAGGAAAGGTAAATAAGCACACTTCTGATTTTCAGAAAGCTAGTAATATAGTAGAAATGAGGAATTGTCCTACAAATAGGATGGCCTTGGAAGTGTGAAAATTAATTAAAGGAAACCTCACGAGGATGGGGCCGGGAGGTTTAGCAAAGGAGGGCTCCCAGGCCCTGCTGCTCGCAGCTAACTGCAAATTCAACGGGAAGGGATGCACCTTGGAGGTGCAAACTCCTTTATTACCCAGCGAGGGGAAGAAAGGCTTTGCTCTTCCCCTGGCAACAGCCCAGCCAATGAGAGACGGTCACAACCCAGCCAATGAGAAGCCGCTATGCTTCCAACTCCCAGTTTCTCCAATGGACTCTGCTCGCAACACCTCCGCTGTTCTCTGTAGAAGAGCATCCATCTCCTTTATGCTAAGCACTTGCCCATGGTTTTGCCCCAGTGTGTTTGTCCTGGATTGCAGTTCTCTCCTATTCCCAGGTAGACCCATCTTTTGCCGGTAAAATACCTGGCAGTTTTATTTTTAAGGTTAACAGAAGTCCGTATTCTTGGTAAAAGCAACAGAAAACAGCTTTAGGAGACAGGGTCACGGGCGCTGGAGGGTCAGCAGGAGACCGGGCGACCAGCCAACAGACCGGAACCCAGGTAGGTGCCGCGGCTGGAAAGCAGGAAGCCACGGTGGGTCTTGGGCAGAGGCAGCAAGGCCAGGACATCCCGGCCAGGTAGCATCCCACTGTCGACCCTTAGCCCGATTTGTGCGCAGGTCTTTGCGTTGGTAGGTCTAGATCCCGACCCAGGCGGAGCATCAGGCCGGCTTATGCAGCCTGAGTTGCGTCGCACGCTGTGGGCAGGGGGCCGAGGGACACTCCAGCCTATGCACCTCACACGCCAGGAGGAATCCTCCCAAATAACGGGGGGGAGTGGATGCTCGAAATGCCTACTCGCAGGACAGGAAAGAAACCACTCTTCTCTCTGCTGGTCCAGTTGTGTTTTGTTCTCATGGAAGAGCCACGCTATCTCCTTATTTTCAGTCCTCTCCATATTTCACATGACCTGTTCCCCTGATGAGATTAAAATCTCTCTGTGCTTAGGTGTTGTACACACCACTACCTTGCATCTCCCATTGCACCTTAAAGACAGGCTTACAGCACATATTTTCAAATTGCTGATGATCCCTAGGGTACCCCAGGGACCACAGTCAGCTCTTCAGAACCCACGTGTGGATTCTCCTTAGCCAGTTTATCATAAGTTTGATTTTTTCCTTCCAGCCCAGAATGATATTAACGACTCTACGCTCACCATCAGTTGGGGATGCACAGGAGGCGTCTGCCCCCTTCAACATCAGCCTAATTCAAAAGAGGGGCGGTGAGTGGCTGGAGATGGATGGGCTCTGTCAGTGGAGGACTTGGGGCCAAGTTGTAGCTTTAGCCTTGCCCATACACCTCTATTAATATTGCTTCATTGGGAAGTTCAAAATGGGAGTCTTTAGTTTTCGAATGTTAGGGGTGCCTGAGAAGAGATGTTTGATTGCCAATGGCATAAGGAATCAAACAAAAGAAAGGCTGAACAAGCTTTGGAAAGAACAGGAAGACCTCGACTGCTGAGCTTCCTGGGCACCACGTTTAGACAATTCAGTTCCAATGCTCCTCTGTGCCTGACATTGAACTCCAGAGCCCAGTTCTGTGGTGATGGAGGCTGAATGGCCTGGCAAGAGCTGTCCTCGCCACTGGGAGAGGCCTGGGGGACACCATGACTAAAGGTTGTACCAGGAGCCCCTGAAATGTGAGGACTGCAGTTCTCCCAACGGAAATGCAGTGTGATTATCCAAAAAAAGGGGCGTTTGGATAGGCCTGGAAAGCAAAGCCCCCGGCTGGCAAACATGTTCAAGGGGAAGCTACAGAGAAGTGAGGGAATGTGTGATGGCTGAGGGGGTCCCCGGACAGGATCCTGAGCAAGAGCAGAAGGATTAGACAGTTGGAGGGACACCTCTCTATAGTCATGGCTGGAGTGAGGAGGAAAAATGAGGTGAGAATATGGGGGAGTTTGCAATTGTGCCCCAAGAAGGTCCAGAGAGGAGGCCCAACGGATGGTTTTCCAGGTGTTCTATTGAATGGAGGAAAAGATACCCAGTCAGGATGAAAGGCAAGTGGATCAGGAGTCTGGAGATACAGGAAATGATTTCTCAGTTATTTTCTCGTGCTTTTCAAGACTTTGTGTTTCTGAGTCTAATGCTCTTAGCACACGGGCACCCAGTTATAACTCACATTAGCTACCTCCTCTGACCTTTTTCTCTCCTCGACTGAGTCCGTTTCTCCTCTGGTTCCCACAGCTCTTCGCACACATTTCTCTCACGGCTGGGACCGTATTCATTACCCAGGTGTTGAGAATGAACGGGAAGGTGGTAAAGTCCAATCAGCTTGGTCTTAACTGCTGAGGCTCCCACACACATCCCGGGGTCTTTCCACATTGGACTCAAACATGGTTTGATTAGGGCCTTCAGGTGCTTGTTAAAGGGCACGAGAGCAAACAGCTAAATGCCCTTTCTCTGGTGTAGTGTTGGGCGGGGCGTGTGTGGGGGATGCTTGCAAATAAAGCTGCCGTCCTGACTACGGCTGAGCGGGTGTGCATCGTGCCTCTCAGGCTCACACATCCTCCAAGGAAGGACTGCGTAGTGTGCTCTGAGTGGGTCCTCCTAGCTCAGAATAAGAGAGCCTTCGTTCTGAGGTCTCCAGAATGGTTCCCGTGGCTGGAGAACGACAGCCACCCTTCCGTTTTCTCCAGGCCCTAATCAAATGTATGTGCTTTGTAACTTCTAAGTGAATGTAACATAAGTATCCATATATGCATTGCCCCTAGAACAAACACCTACCACCAAGGTTGGGTCAAGGTTTCTTAGGGATCACAAGAAAAAAGTATCTTCTTTGAATTGAACTGAATTTTAGGAGTCGGTGTGAGATAAGTAACCTTGGAGACTCACGGTTCTTTAAAACGGTGCGCTTCAGATGAACCCCCACACTGACAATATGTGAAATATCCCCACTTACAAAATGGACTAGGGGATAGAGAGTAAGAAATAAAACCTATCATGGTAAAACTTCCTTTAATGAAATCCACCAGTGGATTTAAAATATTCTATCAAAATCTAAAATACACGTAATTTTAACACAGTTCCACGTGCTAGGTGACGTAGGTACAAGGGTATTCCTAACGGCTTTTTTGTAACTGCGAGATACAGTCCTTCCACTGAGTAGTGATTAAATTATTGGCATAACAATGTTATGTAGCCTTTAAGAGAATGGAGGAGTTGTGACATGAAAAGATCTCCAAGATGCAGTGAATGTAAAATCAAGGTGAAGAAGTGTGAAGAATATGCCACCATTCCTGTTTGGAAAACTACATAAGCAGTTATAATTATAAATGGAGCAGTTCTGAAAAGATATGCAAACAGGTTCTGTTCACCTGCAGTGGCAGAAATAGGTGGCTGGGAGGAAGGAAGAGGGTAATTTTTTTTTTTTTTTATCTCAAGTGTGGGTATTACCCACTCATTTTCTTATTACACAGCCCCTCCTAATTAAAAATGCTTTTGTATCAATTGTGATACACCAATATTGAAAAATCATTTTTGCCAAGTCAGTCAATTTCTGTAATATCTCAACCTAGATTTTTTTTCTCGCAATTAAAATTTGGGGTTTTGTTACCATGTAACTGTATGATACTGGGCGAGTCGACCACCTACATGGACTCAGGCTCTTCATTTGAAAAGTGATGGCCTTAGACTACAGATGACTTCCAAAATTCCTTCTGGTCTAAGATGCTGTGGTTATAGGATTTGATTATGCGGTATTTGGGGAAAAAACAATAAATTGGCAAAGAGAATGTGTGTTAACGAGTTTTAAATGGTGATGCGGCAGAAGTAACTGTCTTCAAATGCTTGTATAAACTTTGTAAATTATCTTTCATTTCTACTCCGTTCATCTTTGAAATACCAAGGAACAAAAGAGGCATCATCAACTGAAGAAATTTATTTTTTTTCTAGGTACATAGATGACATAATTATAGACAAGTCTTGATACATAGGAAAACCTTTCTGTCCACCTTTCTCTCTGCTAAGTGAATCATCACAATAATTTTTACAATTTTTAAAACAATACACAGCTTTCCTGGGCTGAAGCAATCGCAAGGACATATTGGGACTGGTATATTACAGCTACTTACAATGTTTAAGAACAGCAATGGAGAAAAATAAGTTATTTAAATATTGATTTCATATACAGAAAGTGCAATGTTGTTAGTTGTTATATAACTTGCTTGACAGTTTATTTTCTCAATTTAAAATCAAGATAACTCGGACTCAGACTACTATATTTTCTCAAAGTAATACAGTACATGCATGCAGCACTGACTTGGTGAACGGATTTCTTTTGCTGCAGTCATGAAAGCAAATTTTGCTATGTCAGGAACTGGTTTGCAATAGACTAGTAATTTCCAATTTCACCCACACCAGGGATCAGGACAGAGAAAAAGGGCTGCTAAGGGAAGGCCATGAAAATCCACCTGCTTCTTGGTTATCTGGGAATGTAAATAGTAGTTGGGGCTGGCTGCATTTCCTCTAGACAGCTTTAAAGTAAAAATTACACACAACGGATGTGTAGCTACCTGAGCCAAACTGCCTTTCTAGGTTTCTTTTGTGCTTTCCAAAGACTACACTTTTCACCCTTCCTCAACATTCGGTACCAAGTGCAACTGATTAAAACCGGATATTGCTGAAGCCTAACACCTGTCTTCTGACAGGCAGCCCCGAAACCACCGTAGTCAAATGTCACTCACACACATTAGACTTTTCTAGGATCAAATTAAAAGTTTAAAGCAAAAGAAGACCAAACAAATACTAACAATTTAAAAAAGTTTTTTTTGTTCTTTTCTTGTTTTTTGTTTTTAAAGCACAATGAAGTAAAAACCTCATCAGACCCCCTATCAGGAAGATCTTCCCGCTGAAAATCATTCATGGTCCCTGAATTTGATTTTTCTATGCAAAGGTGATGACTTCCAAAGAAGAGTGACAAAAATATGGTTTGGCATTCTCAAAAAACTCAACTCCAGAACGTTCCCTTTTCTGGTGCCACTTTTACTGAAATGGAAATCTTACGCTGAAAATGAACTAACACTGGGAAATTTCACACAAGATTTCTCTTCTTCCTCTATTACCGAGATTTCGTGACTTGGGTGTGGTCAGCTTAAACGATGAGCAGGATCGCAGGTCAGGCCAAGGCACTGGGCAGCAGGATGCGGAGCGTGTCCTCGCACCCACGGCCACCACAGCGTGAGACGCCTCCGCGCGTGGTCACAGGTAGCCCTGCGGCCGAGTTACACTCCGCGGGGGCTGTGCGCACAACCCGACGTGGCAAAGATGGGCCGTTCTTAAGATTTCAGTAGAAAATTGGCAGCTTGAGCTTTTTCTGCATTTCCACAACTTCTTCACATGGCATCTTATAGAAGGTGACTATTATTGTTGAAGAGACATTTATTTTTTAAATGTGTACCAAAGCATGAAAAAATATATCACCTGAGAACATTCCTTTCCTCAGAAACTTGGATCCAAGTACAGAGAGCAAATGCTGAAGATGGCTTTATAAATGAAATCACTCCCCCCCACCCCCCGAGGGAAATCGTTTTAATGAGTAGATGAAATGTTTAAGAGCTTTTGATCAAGGCTTTGTGTTCAGAGTGTTTCTATTGCAAATGATCACATTCAGTGCTTAAAATAGTTCTCATGATTAAGAATGTAAAGGAAACTCATTTAGTAAGCAACAGAAACCTTAATTTAGTGGCCTAAATTTCTTATGTGCTAGAAAAATCAGACACCAGACTAAAAGAGGATGGAAAACACTACAATCAGTTGGAAAACAATTGAAAATAGACAAATGTTAACTTAATACATGGCTAACGTGGTTTGGCTCCAAAGTGAACTTTCATCCAAATTAAAAGAATTATCTCAATAAGGAAGGAGAACGATACCTGAATTATAAAAGTGGAAAAAAAAAAACCTTTTAAAATATCTTATAAACTGCTTCCCTTTTAAAAACATCTCTCTGAAATATTCAACCTTACAATGACTTTGCAAAGCTAATCTGTTAGCTGACAACTGAATTTTGGGATGGACGTGGTCAGGAGTCCAAGTCAATCCTGCAGCTCAATGACCAACGTGGTAAACAAAACTAAACTGATTAGAGCGAAGGTAGTTACTATACACACACACATACACACACGCACGCACATGCATGCACACTCACATACACACCTGATCTCGGAATTTCAGATAGCTTCTTACTGGATTTGTGGTTAGTGTAAGAACTGAAAGCCAACATGAACTTTGTGCCTGATAAACCCCTACAAAATGAGCCATGTTAGAGTGAGGCAATTAGAAAAGCCCATTTTTGTTTTGTTTTGTTTTGTTGAAAACATCTCACATGTTAGATGGCAGTCTAAGCTGAAGACTGGAAACTATGGTTACAGGGTAGTGAACACTAGGATAACTGCTTCAAAGCTTACATTAAGGCAAATAAAAGCTGATTGCTAGAAAGCAATTATTAAAATGTCTCTTGTTTACTTGAAGGAGAACAGGACTTTTTCTTTTTTTCCCTAGTGCAGCCAGATTTTCTTACTTTTGAACAAACAGGCATGGTCAATAGTGTCCAATGAACTCCCGAGTCTGTCACTTTGGCCTAGCTGAAGCCCGTCTGGCCCTCAGGTTTCCTGCAGGGTGACAGACGGAAGGGCAAGGGCGTTCTCAGAAGCGAAACCGGCTGCCCCTCCCTCTGCTCCCAGCCCTCTCCCAGCGCACCAAGACAGACTGGAGGCACAGCATGTGTGGCAAGTTGGCATCCTGGTTCTTCTGTGTTCTGAAAATAAAACTAAGTGCTTGTCTTTTCTTTGGGGGTCAAAGAGAACCACACCAATGTCCTCAAGGGGGCTTTTCTGGAGAAGAGAGGGTCATCAGTCCCGTGCCAAGGTTTCGTGCTCTGTGTGGCCATACACTGGGCCTTTCTTCTGGATCTGGTCTGCATGTCCCGAGGAGGAGGAATTGCATTAGCGTAAGCACAGTGAAAGGGTGGCTCTGGTCCAGGGAGCTCTGTTACGGGCCTGGCTACATGGCCTCGGGGCCTGGTGGCAGTTTGAAGAGTCTGGCTGCAGACACGAGCTTGCTTATGTGTCTCTCCTCCGTGATGCCGGCCTCCTGAAGGCAAGTGTGGGACAGAGAAGGCACTTGGCCCAGTGTGCTGAACCCGGCTTCGGTGAGAGCACTGGTGTACATGGGCAGACCGATGGAGACCAGCCAGTCGGACACAGACGAAACGCATCCGGGAGAGAGGGGCTTTCTACAGATTTCTGTGAGCCCACCACTTGGGATCTGGACAAATAAAGAAAGCAATTTTATAAAGACCTGACATAGGGTGCCGGAGGGCTCCTTCTATACCCAAAAGGAACACGACTCCAATCCTACCCTGCCAGACTATTAGAAAGTACTCGGGCCATGAGATGTCAAAGACCAAGAGGAGCCTCAAGAATTCTTTCTCAGCTTCTCAAAGGTGAGACATATCTTCAAGGAAGTTTTTCAGGTTCTAGAAAGTACTTGGAATTAGATCTAACCCTAAGACTGTCCCCAAGTCTCCAAACTGTAAGCATTTCTAGACCCTGCTATTTTGTCTCCTGGTGACCTGCTCGTCAAGGAAATCCCTGGGTGCTTCAGGAGGCAGGCCCGTGTGGTAGTGTGGCAGGCAAGACACTCCGTGGGCAGAGTTTTTATAAAACAGATTTTCCACTGTACTTTGAATCTACATTAACCAGAAAATTAACTATTTCATCAATGTAGTTATAAGGAAATTACAATAATACCAAGTGTTGGCTAGGGCAGGGAAGTGGACATTTACACTCAACTTGTGAAAAGACCAAGTACTTCTCTCTCAGGAAGGCAGTCTACTAACAAGTGTGCAAATCCCTTGAGATCTTGTGCAGGCTTGTGTAAGCCAACCCCCTTAAAGCAATATATACACTCAGAAATTAACCTTGGGAGTCTATACAAAGATTTATTATATATTAACAAGGGAGTTCTTTACTACATTTTTTGAAATAGTAAGTTGGGGAAAAATTTAAATGTTTCAACAATAGAGGATTGGCTAAATGAGGGTACATTTACTAGAGCATTTTGACATATTGATAAGACAAATGAATGTTCGGTAACAGATTCACGATCTGATCACTGAAAACGGGTTTCAAAACTACACTTATTGTTATGTGCAGAGAACTGACTAGACAAGATTTTTAAAAACTTTTTTTTCATAGTGCTAGGATTATGGATCATTTTCATTTTTCCTTCTTTCCAAAACTGTATTTTTCAAACTGTAGGCTATGTATTCCTTTCCCTCCAGGTGTCTCCTTTCGATAGCAGCCGTGAGCCCAGGCCTACTTAGTGGTTGCCAGCGTGCTCATCGTTCAGTGCTCTAACTAAATGGACTCAAACGCCGAGCTGGGGGGGGGGAGAGGGGACCCCAAGCGCCCGCCGCTCACCGCCATGCGGTGCTGCTTCCGCAGCAGCTTCACGCGGATCTGGTCCATGTTGGTGGCGACGTCCCTCTCGGGCTGATCTAAGTCCTCGGCGTATCTCTGCACCAGGGCTTCAGGGATCCCACAGCGGCCGTGCTGCAGGGGAGAACAAAAACGTGGCATCAGGGAATGCAGGGAATTGTTTCTTCAACAGCAGCAAACACAAGGCACCGGCAGCTACTGGAAAGCATCACCAAGTTTTCATTTGAAGTGAATATACCTGTAGTCAGGATGGATGTTTTAGAGAGAATGTGTTTACACTTGGATCCTTCTGGTACTGATGAGCTCTAGGAAAATGTTTTGAAACGTTAAGTAAAGCGGAACAGAATCGTCTTGTATTATCTGAGCCAAGGACCTCACCTCACTCCAGCGGATCATCTTGCGGTCTCCTAAGCTGCAGGGGAGCAGGGCACACGTGCGCCCTACGGGGAGCCCACTGTTGCGTCGCATCTCTTTTACACCACCAGGCCCGAGGCCGGCACTTAGGTACAGAACAGTTCTCACCACTTTCCATTCTGAGGGGTTTGCTCACTGAGTATCACGGAGGAGGAGCAAGGGGTGGAGGATCGTACTGTAAGGCATTTGTGGTCCAAAGAATTTTATAACCGAGACTCCCAGGAATGCATTATCACAGAGTACGCATTTCTAGGAATAATGTACAGCTACATCTATTATCATTTGTCTTCAAAATCATTTTGGTATTGGTAGATCTACTCTTTTTTTTTTTTCCAAATAAGCAATGAGTTTTCATTATATGAGTTTAAATGAGTTTTCGCAGTGTTTTTGGTACAGTGGGAGATCTCATAATCATTCCCCGTTACTCATACAGATAACTATACGATATAATTACATCTGAAAGGGGTTCTGTAATTTTCAAAGTGTGTTCACATTTATTTGCTCCCAATTATACCTGCAGAAGGTAGTTATGCAGATTATGAATCCCATTTTACAAACAGGAAATGAAATGGGGATTTGTTAACATCTACAAACATACAGGTTCAACAGAACATGGAAACTGCAATTTAGGACTGTCCACTAAGCCAGCCCTTTCTGGAACCAGTTGTAGTCCTGCTTGATAGCCCTCCCTGCAAAGTACGGCCGCCAGAAATTAAAAATAAGCAAAAGAAGAGGGGAAAAAAAGAGAAAGGAGAAGTCCAAGGCTGTATCTGTGTTTCATCTGGACATGGCTCCCATTCATCCCAGCACCTGGCACCCGGCAGCAGAGGGCCCGGCTTGGCGCCCCCCCACCCCCACCCCACCGTCAGCAGGGCCCCTGCAGCCAGGCGGGCTCCGTGGGGTCCCTGGGCGGCTCTTCTCACCTGGCTGCCTGACTTAAAGAAGCAGAGGCCCGTAAGGCCTTTGGTACCTTATCCGAATATGGCTCCTCGGTGAGATCGATGCCTTCAGCTCGTAACTTGTTTTCCGTGAGCATCTCCAGATCCACTCCCCGAGCGCAGGAGATCTTCCTGGTCAGAGCCGGGCCCAGCTTCACGCCGTGCTCCTGGAGGCTTGTGCTCCCCGGGAGCTCGGAGAGCCAGGGTGGTGGTCTTGTGCTCGGGGGGCTGCCAGGCTCCTGTCCCGAGGGAGGCCTGGAAGCCGGAGGCGAGTGACAGTCACCGGGGCTGCCCCTCTTCGCGGGCAGGCTTGGCGCGTCGGGGCCAGGAGGGCTAGGGTGGAGTCCGTTGGCCAGGCGCTCTCGGCTCTTCTTGGCAGGAACGGGCGGAGGCTGGGCAGGATGCTTTGCCTGTGTTCTTGCCTCGGGGCCCCTCGGCTCGGCCTCTAGGCCTTCTTTGGTGCCCGGGGGGGAACATGTGCCTTCAAAATCGAGTCCTTTCCTGTGACCCTCCAGAGGCGTCCTTGTTAAAGTGTGTTTAACTCCAGGAGGCTGAGCATCGTAGTTTTTGGGCAAACACGGAGGAGGTGATGCGCCACGCGAAGAGGCTATGGAGCCATCCGGTTTCTTAGTAGCTGTCTTCGGAGGCTCAGAACCTCTCTTGCTTTGGGTCAGTAGCAGTGCATGGTCAACAGCAGGACCTCGTTTGGGGCTTTGAACCTTTGCGACGGAGGGGGTTGTCTTCTGTGGCACTTGTGGTACAGTCTGAGGGCAGGGGTCCGTCACCTCGCCAGGCACATCCTTCTCAGCAGCAGGCTCTCCTTGAAGGTCATCCAGGGAGTGGGATCGGGGCCAAGTTTCCACAGTCGGGGGGCCCTCCAGGGTCTCACAGCTCCGACAGATGGCAACAGGGAGGCTTCTTCGGTTTTGGTTCAAACCAGTGCCCCACGGCTGCTCACAGCACTTGGAAGCGTGCGGGGTAAGACCACTGCCCAGCCTGGCCGCCTCCCCCTGCTTCAGTGCGTCGGCGGACTTCGTTAAAGGCAGGGTTGGGTAGTTGCCCAGCTCGTTCCTGTTGAAAGACTTTAAGCTGGACTCCGCCGACGACTTGACAGAGAGAAGGCCAGGCTTCCGACTCTTGCCTGTGAGACAGGAAATATTTTACAGTCGTTTAAAAAAAAACAACAAATCAACCAAACCAATGTGTAAAGACGTGCTGACGTAACTGAAATCTCCCAACTTCTGTGTCCCACTGTTGAATTACACTAAGGACAGGAAAATCACTATTTATGACACTGGGTGCGATAGGGTTATTATGGCCCCATTTTTATTTTTAGAAAGAGTTCTCAGATTTATTAATGGACTCGTAGAGACTGAAATTGTCATGAGGAAAAGAAAAAGGCTGTGTCAGGCAGTAAAATAAATCTAGGCCTAATGTCTGCTCCCAGCTGCAGTCTGTGTAGAAGAGTGTGATCATCCGTAGTACCCCGTTTAGAAACCACGACGGGATTTCTGTTTAGGGAGGACAATTTCCTGAGACCGGGGCTGCGAAGGGCCGGTGGACTGAGTTCTATCAGTGCCCCGCTAACGTTCACTGGTGACCGCGGAACTCTCAAAGTACACCTCCCGCTAAGCTCTCCCCTCTTGCTGGTTTGTTGGTGTCTGTGAAGTAAATGCATCCTTGAAACAAGTCAACCAACCTTGGTCCAAGTAAGTAAACAAGCTTCTCTGAGTATTTTGCCTGAAACAATCTATAAAATACTGATACGGTTCTAATTTCCAGGGGAGCAACAACCCTGATTAAAATCAGTTGTCAGGCTGATAACTGAACTTACTAACCAGACATCATCTACTAATTTGATGGTTGTTAGTGGAGGTCACCTGCTAGTATTGCTTGATAAGCTTTACCGAGAATTTACTTTGTGTGGTCAGGCCCTGTACTAAATGCTTAGTTTTCATCAGTACTTTTAACACACACGCATACACCCCATAATTAACTCCTTTGCTATATTTTGGTTAATCCCATGTTTGATGTGTGTTTTGACGATGGGTTGAAATGCCTGAGAACACCCCAGATGATCCTACTATTCCAGGCCGGCAGAAAAAGATAAAAATTTTAAACCCACGTCAGGTTTGGAAAGTACAAAGCAATGGCAGGCTGTAATCTCCAAAAGACCACTATCTTGTAACTAAAGGCTTTCTTCCTGGCCTATTATTTCAGTAAACATTTCTAATGAAATATTTTAATTTAGAATTTTGACATCTCCCCATTAAGCAATCTCAGCCTTTCAATAAAAAAGCAATAAGGAGACATCAGGTGGTGGATGGATTTGATTAGGAAGGAGTAGGGATGGTGCCTACTCTAAGAACCTGGATATGGATACTGTTGGGTAAATGAAAGACATTCTTTCATAAAACCTCTGTGTGCGTGCTGTACAGCCAAGGGAAAAGGAACAAGGAGAAAAGGCCAGGGCACCATGACGTTACTACTGGGTTAGCCATTATCAGCAGAGAAAATGAGGTTCCTTCCAGGACTCCAGTTTTCTACCAAACTCACCCTGATTCCAAACTGATAACACTAAATGTATGATGTCAGGCCTAAATCCAGACACTAAGATGGATGGATAAGAATGGGAGCCACCTCAACCAGACTTATTAACGGCCCCATCTTTTTTTATTTTTTTAAGATTTTATTTATTTATTTGACAGAGCAAGAGAGGGAACACAAGCAGGGGGAGCGTGAGAAGCGAAGCAGGCTTCCTGCCGCGCAGGGAGCCCGATGCGGGGCTCGATCCCAGGACCCTGGGATCATGACCTGAGCCGAAGGCAGACGCTTAACGACTGAGCCACCCAGGTGCCCCGGCCCCATCCTTTTAAATCAGACACAATTCAACATGTTAAGTATTTTGCACTTGGCAAAGCAGAGGCATAGTCAAATGGCCTCGGTCCTCCCTTATGTATGATCACGTGAGGCCTCAGATCCCATCCGCCCGTGCGTTAGCAACATGCTAAGCATTATAGGTTATTATTTCATTGTTACATGGAGAATGTTAGCCCATTGTTACTCCTAAGTATACTGACCATGGTCCCATTTTATTAGTCATCACAGATAAAATGGAAAGGGGGAATAGTTCTTCATAAAGCATATCCTGCTAAACATACAGTGTAAAAATTGGTTAAAATAGAGAATTCTTAAAACCGTTTTAGTGTAAATTTTAGATATATGGCTTTGCTTCCCTTTAACTGTTAACAGAAGCTGTGTGTATAGATTACATTACCACATTTTACTTATACTGGAAAGATCCCTTAGTTCACCTTGCAGGTGAAGTATGGTTTGCCAGCTTCTATCGTTCCTCAGCAGGTGCACCTGGATTCTTTTGAGCATTAAGTTGGCCAATGTTATCTGTGAAATCCTTACCAATCCAAAAACAGTTTGGAGAATGAAATTCCTGAAAATGTTTGGATGTGGAAAGGTTATTAACAGGAAAGAAAATAACCTTCAGGACTTACAGGAGGACTTAGACGTGTACTGGAACTCGGGGGTCGCTGTGCCCCCGTGCTCCAGTGGCGGGTTTTCTAGTGTTCCCGCATAGTTCCCACACAGTATTCTGTTAGTTTCAGGTGCACAGTACAATGATTCAACGATTCCGTGCATTTCTCAGTGCTCAAGTGTACTCTTTATCCCCTTTAGCTCTTCCACCCATCCCCCCACCCACCTCCCCTTTGTTCTCCGTACTTAACAGTCTCTCTCTTGTTCATTTTGTTTCTTAAATTCCACATGTGAGTGAAATCATATGGTATTTGTCTTTCTCTGATTTATCTCACTTGGCATTATACCCTTCAGGTCCATTCATGTTGCTGCAAATGGCAAGATTTTATTCTTTTTTTATGGCGGAGTAAGATTGCATTGTGCATACATAGCACATCTTCTTTATCCATCAGTGGACGTGGGCTGCTTCGATATCTTGGCTATTATAAATAATCCTGCAATAAACATAGGAGTACATATATATTTTCAAATTAGTGTTTTCTTTTCTTTGGGTAAATACCCAGTGGTGAAATTACTGGATCATATGGTAATTATGTTTTTAATATTTTTTAAAGATTTATTTATTTTAGAGAGAAAGAGAGTGTGAGTGGAGGGAGGGGCGGATGGAGAGAAGCCGACTCCCCTCTGAGCATGGAACCTGACTCAGGGATCAGTCCCACCACCCCGAGGATCAGGACCTGAGCTGAAATCAAGAGCTGGATGCTTAACCAACTGAGCCACCCAGGTACCCCTACTTTTCTTTAAATGTTTGGTAGAATTCACCTGTGAAGCCATCTGGTCCTGGACATTTTTTGGTTGAGAGTTTGGTTTTTTTTTTTAATTATTATTATTATTTTTTTAGAGATAGAGCACCTGGACATGTGCAAGTCAGGGAGGGAGGGAGGGAAAGAGAGAATCTTAAGCAGGCTCCACGCTCAGCACGGAGCCCCATACGGGACTCAATCTCACAACCCTGAGATCATGACCTGCGCCGAAATCGAAAGTCAGATGCTTAACAGACTGAGCCACCCAAGCGCCCCTTGTTTTAAGTTTTTTTTAATTACTGATTCAATGTCATTGCTAGTGGCATTGTTGATGGTGTAGTGGTGAGCAAAACTGCCTTCCAGTTCCATTGCTAGTAAGTGGTCTGTTCAGATTTTCTATTTCTTCCTGATTCAGTCTTGGAAGGTTAGGTTTCTAGGAACTTATCCATTTCTTCTAGGTTGTCCAATTTGTTGGCATATAATTTTTCATAATATTCTCTCATCTATTGTATTTCTGTGGTGTCAGTTCTTTCTCCTTCATTTCTGATTTGAGTCCTTTTTGTTGAGTCTGGCTAAAGATTTATCAATTTTCCTGATCTTTTCAAAGAACCAGCTCCTGATTCATCTGTTCCACTTTTTTAGTCTCTATTTCATTTATTTCTGCTCTAACCTTTGCTTTCTATACTGGCTTTGGGCTTTCTTCCTCTTTGTCTAGCTCCTTTAGATAATAAGGTTAGGATATGGGAGATTTTTCCTGCTTCTTGAGGTAGGGCTGTGTTGCTATAAACTCCCCTCTTAGAACAGCTTTTGCTGCATCCCAAAGATTTTGGACCACTGTGTTTTCATCTTCATTTGTCTCTATGTATTTGTTGATTTCCTCTTTGATTTCTTGGTTGACCCATTCTTTGTTTAATAGCATGTTATTTAGTTTTCATGTATTTGTGCTCTTTCCAGATTTTTTGTGGTTGGAAAAAATGCCTGAAATCATTTCAACCTTTTTGAATTTGTTGAGACTTGTTTTGTGGCCTAACATGTGATCTCTTCTGGAAAATGTTCCATGTGCACTTGAATGTGTATTCTGTTTTTGGGTGGAATGTTTTGAATATATCTTTTAGGTCCATCTGATCCAATGTGTCATTCAAAGCCACTGTTTCCTTGTTGATTTTCTGTCTAAATGATCTATGCATCGATGTAAGTAGGTTGTTCAAGTCCCCTACTATTATTGTATTACTGCCCATTTCTTCCTTTATGTCTGTTAATATTGCTTTATATATTTCGGTGCTTCCACTTTGGGTGGATATATTTCTACAATTGTTATATCCTCTTACTGGACTGTTCCCTTTATCATTATGTAGTGTTCTTCTTTGTCTCTTGTTACACCGTTCATTTTAAAGTCTATTTGTTCCAATATAAATATTGCTACACCAGCTTTCTTTTCACTTCCATTTGCATGGTAAATGTTTTTCTATCCTTTCGCTTTCACTCTGTATGTGTCTAGGTCTGAAATAAATCTCTTGTAGGTAGCATATAGATGGGTCTTGCTTTTTTCCATCACCCCATGTCTTTCATTGGAGAATTTAGTCTGTTTACGTTCAAAGTAATTACTGGGGTGGCCTGGGTAGCTCAGTTGGTTAAGTGTGTGTGCCTTCGGCTAAGGTCATGATCCCAGAGTCCCAGGATCGAGCCCCATGTTGGGCTCCCTACTCAGGGGAGAGTCTGCTTCTCCCTCTGCTCCTCACCCACTTGTGCTTGCTCTTGCGTGCTCTAAGTAAAATCTTTAAAAAACAAAACACCCCAAAGTAATTATTAAGTATGTACTTATTGCCATTTTGTTACTTGTTTTACAGTTGTTTTAGTTCTGTTTCTTCCTTCTCTTAATCTCTTCCCTTGTGGTTTGATAGCCTTCTCTAGTGATATGCCTGGATTCCTTTCCCTTATTTTTACATATCTATTACAGGTTTTTGATTTGTGGTTACCATTAGTTTGATATATAACTTTCTGTGCACATAACAGTCTATATTAAGTTGATGGTCACTTAAGTTTGAAATCATTCTAAAAGTACTAAATTTTTACTTGCCCCCCCAACCCCATGTTTTCCCCCCACCCCCATGTTTTATGTGTATGATGTCATACTTTACATCTTATTTTGTGAATCACTTGACTGATTTTTATAGATACAATTGATTTTACTGCTTTTGTGCTTTAACCTCCATACTGGTTTTGTGATTGATCTACTTTTATGTTTGTATTTTCCTGTGAAATTTTTTCCTTTCATAATTTTCTTACTCCTGATTAGGGTGTTTCCTTTCCACTAAAAGAATTCCCTTTAGTGTTTCTTGTAAGGCTGGTTTTAGTGGTGATGAACTCCTTTAATTTCTGTTTGGGAAATGCTTTCTCTCTCCTTCTGTTCTGAATAATAGCCTTGCTGGGTAGGGTATTCTTGGTTGCAAGTTTTTGTTTTTTCCCTTTCAGCATTTTGAATATATCCTGCCACTCCCTTCTGGCCCCTGCAATATTTCTGCTGCAAAATCAGCTGATACAGCCTTACAGGGTTTTCCTTATATGTTAACTGTTCTCTCGTGCTGCTTTAAAAATTCTCGTTGTCACTAATTTTTTGCCAATTATTATGTGTCTTGGTGTGGACCTCCTTGGACTGATTTTGTTGGGGGCTGTCTCTGCCTCCTGGATCTGGAGGTCTGTTTCCTTCCCCACTTTAGGGAAGTTTTCAGCTATTATTTCTTTCTTCTTTTTTTTTGTTTTGTTTTTAATTTATTACTAGAGAGAGAGTGAGAGCAAGAGAGATCACAGAGGTAGAGGGAGAAGCAAACTCACCATTGAGCTCCAGGGAGCCCAATGTGGGGCTCGATCCCAGGACCTGGAGAGCATGACCTCAGCCGAAGGCAGATGCTTAACCGACTGAGCCACCCAGGCGCCCCACAGCTATTATTTCTTAAAATCAACTTTCTGCCCCCCTCTTCTCTCTCCTTCTGGGATCCCTCTAGTGCAAAGTTATTACGCTTGATTATGTCCCTGAGTTCCATTAACCTATTCTCCTTTTTCCTTTGTCTTTTTGATGTTCAGCCTGGTTGCTTTCCAGTACTGTCTTCCAGCTTGCTGATCCATTCTTTGTCTCCTCTAATCTACTACTGATTGCTTCTAGTGTGTTTTTAATTTCAGTTACTGAGTTCATCCCTGATTGGTTCTTTTTCATATTTTTATCTTTGTTGAAGGTCTGAGATCCTCCACTCTTCTCAAATCCAGTAAGTATCTTTATGATCATTATTTTGAATTCTTCATCAGGTATATTGCTTATCTGTTTCATTTAGCTCTTTGGCTGTGGTTTTGTTCTGTTCTTTCATTTGGGACATATTCTTCTGTCTCCTTATTTTGTCTAACTCTGCATTCGTTTCTTATTAGGAAAGTCAGTTATGTCTCCTGATGTAGCCTTATGAAGAAGAGGCCTGTGGTCCCCTGTTCACCTCAACCAGGAGCCTCAGGGGTGTCTTATTTGACAGTCTTCTGTGTGGACTGCATGTACCCTACCCTACTGTTGTGCTGAGCCTCATTTGCCTTCAGTCCAGTCGGCTGTTGTGGGCTGGGTTTGATCCCTATGCTAAGAGTCAGTCTGGGGTGGTTGTGGGCTTGCAGTTGGGTGGTGTCTGCAGTCAGACCAGATGCCTGTCCTCAGCCCACTTGCAAGGGCTGCTGTCATGCTCAGCTGCAGGGGGGTTCTCCCTGTGTTGTCCTGAGAAGCTTCTGTTGGTGGGCAGGGCTGGCATTCAGGCCAGATGCTTGCCAGCACTGCAGATGCATTGATCCACTGACCCACAGGGCGCTCACCCCGCACTGCTGGTTATAAGGTTTGGCTGCTGGGACTGAGTATATTGGGGTGTGTGGTTATCTTCTCTCTCTACGAGGCAGGAGTCACTTGGGAGAGACAGCAGTCCCTGCCAGGGCTGCTTCTAGGATGAGACCTGGCAAGATCCGCTTTGGAGGGAGTCCTGCCAACTGAGGTGGTCTGGATGGGGCAAGTCCACAGGAGAACACGGGGGCAGGGTATGTGGTGTTAGCAAGGTAGGTGGAGAGTGTTCACCCTGTTTCCTGCAGGTGGTCCAGGTGAGGGTGGAGGCGATGGCACCAGCTGGCTCTTTGTTCTTAGAGAAGTCTCCTAAAGATCCCTGTCCCTCCAGCACCCATTCTGAGATTACCCCAGGTGCTTTTCAGACTGCTGCTTCTATGCCATATCTCAGCAGGCTTGTTATGCTAGCTCTTTAAGAAAGAGTGAGGACTATTTCCTATCCCCCTCGGCCCTCCTGGAGCTGAGCCACTGATTTTCGAAGTACCTGGAGTTAAGCCCAGCTGGTTATGAAAAACCCACAAACTCGAGACCCACTGGTTTTCAAAGCCATCTTTCATTGCTGATCCCCCGTGCCTAGGGGTGCCTGGTGTGGGGTCTGTTCTCTGGTACATTTGGTGTCCCTCTTGTTTGTGGTTAGTCTCACCAGGAGTTTGGTTCCTGACCATGTCTCCACCCCTCCTACCTTTTTAATATGTCCTTCTCTCGACAGTTAACTGGAAAGTCTGTTTTGCCCATATTTGGATTATTTTCTGGGTTGGATGCACTGATGTGGCTGTTACCTAAGTTGTGTCCATGGGACAAGGGGAGCTCAGGATCCTCCTACTCTGCCATCTTCCCAGAAGTCCTCTAGGTGGGTTTTCAGTCCCATCTTAACTGAGGCTGCTGTAACACTAGGGTTTTGGGAGAACTACTATCTTCCCAAATTGATAAAACACTTCGGCAGAGTTCATGGATCAAATTTTGAGGTCCCCAAAATGCTCATCAGATTGGGATTAGGGTGAGGTGAGCAAAGCGCCTAGGGGCACTGGTGGAGGTGACTGCTGTCAGGGTCAGGCAGGTACAGGTGAGTACCTGAGAGTGAGTACCTCCTTAAAGTCTGCCCCCCCGCCCTGGTTTGAGAGCCCATAATGGCTCGCAAACTATTTGTTGAAATTCTGACCTACAGGAAGAGACACATTTTACATTCGGTCAGTACACACACGTGCACAGAGAGACATTTACACCGAAACAAAGATTACAAAGTAACACTTTCAGTCTTACCTTTGGAACACACCCTGGTATTTTCTATTCTGTTTTCAAAACTGCTGTTCATGGCCCTCTAAACTGATTTTACAATCCACTAATGAAACTGCAACCTGCAGTTTAAAAAGCCTTGCTTCAGGGGGTGCTCAACATTTTAACGCATGGGCTACTTGATAGGATTCCAACGACAGCTAAAAACTATCAACCCTGGGCATTTTTCACGATGGTCTTCATGTGTTCGACAGAACTTCGGGGGACCCTTTACTGCTGTCTCTCATCTTGCTTAATAGGAGGAGTCTGGGGGCCACAACAGGAAGCCCAAGCCACCCGTGGTAAAAAGGGGATGCACCGGACCCCACTCCACGTAAGCCGCCTGTCTGAGACCCGGACGCTTCCTGAAATTCCCTACTGACTGCCTCCCCGTTAGGACAGGGAGGAAACAAGACACGTAGCCTTCAGCTCACCCTCTGTCTCAGTAACTGCTCCGCACTCAGGCCATGCCGCAGGGGCGTTTACAATATTGCTGCTTTTGTGACCCTGATGGCTGGCCTACCTGGTAAACTGTTTTCCTTAAGGACCTAATAGCTCCCAACACTCAAATGCTGGTTTTTACTGTGAAGAGACAAGGACATAGGAGACACACAATTTAGGTTTTACAGCTGCAGGTATTTTGGATGCAGTTTATTGGCCTCACAGCAGTCGGGAGGAGCAGAGACTAATGACTAGGAGGTAGGAAAGTCAGACAGGAAGCGATCATTGCCGAGGCCATCATGGTAACAGAATCCTCCTTTTTCAGAAAATCGTACTTTCAAATCAGGTATTTTCAAAGCGAGAGCATCCTTTTTAATGACGCCTCATTTATAAAAAGATCAAAGCTGAAATGTAGGGGTGGCTCAGGGCAAAGACGCCACAGACCAGCAGGGCTTACAGGCTGCCTGACAAACACGGGCTCCTTTAAACACACCTCACATTCATCTCTGCAATCAGCGGAAATACTTCCCTAGTGGGAACCAGAACAGCTTGGTTTAAGATTTGAATAAGCAAGGTGCGGGGGGGCGGGGGGCGCGGAGATACCATGTTCTTAACTGTCAAGTGGACCAGACAGAAAAGATGGGAAAAAAAAAAAAAAAAAGTCACATCTATTTTGAAAACACCTTGCTTTTGCAGTGCTTTGTGGCATGAGTTGTTGTGGACCTGGCAGTTTTGTACCTTGCTCGCATCCTGTCGTGCTGCTTTTCAAAGCGAAATTTATGGCTGATCGTGTGGTGCCGAAACCTCTCTGCTGAACATCTGCTACGTGCGGATAATTATGAACCACCGATTGGACTGCGTTTGTCATCTGCCGTGAGTCCGGCACTCCATACTCCAGCTACGGGCAAAAACATTCTCCTTCCAGTGAGGAGACCATGGGTGGGCCTGGCCTACTGATGTGAAGTCTGGGGACTGTCCCTGAGCCCCAGTCATGCTCTCTGAGGGACAAGGAAGTACCGTATTAGATGTGTGTAGTTGGGTGATGTCTAGCTGGCCTGAAGTTTTGAGATTTTTTTAAAAAACAAAAATGTAGTATTTTAAGATTTAATCATATAGCCTGTACTTATTCAGAGATGTAGCTTCCACAGAAAGGAAGCAAAGACCGTTAGGGTAAAGTCAGTCTTTTTACTTTATTTCGGAATGAATTTAGATGCTTTTGCACTGTCATCTTTGATGAACAGCTGGATTCTGGCAGGGGTACACCAAAGGGGCGCCTGCAGCCGTGATCCACAAGACAACAATAAGCCTGCTTCCCTGGGCAGTGTCCCAACACCGAGGGCCGCCGCGCTTGGGCTGACTGCCCAGTTTGCAGTCCATGTTTTACAAATGCTAGGTATTAATATGTCATTACTTTGTTTAGCTCTTAGAACTATCTGTAAGAAAGGAACTCATTTACTATTTCAGTGGTGAGGGGGCTCAGAGGCTATGAAGTCATTTGACCAAAGTCTTGGGCTTGTAAATGCTCTATTCAAGTTTCAAAGCCTCCAGGACCAGGACTTCTGGTTCTAGACCCCACGGCCCTTTCCATGATGTACCCTGGGGCTAAGGCGCTGAGAGCTTCAGGGCAACGGGAAGTTGAGGGTCCTATCTTTGACACACAAGTGTCTTAAACTCTCATTTATGTGCAAACTGGGATGGAAGACTCGTTTCTCAAAAATGTCCGTTGCCTAGTTTCTCGAGAGCTGTTCAGTCCTTTTAAGAATCTTAATTAAGCACCAGTAATCCTGGAAAAATTCTTCTCCCTATTGCCAGTATCCCCAAGAGCATGGCTCAGGCTTAGGAAGAAAAGGAGTCATAAATGACCCAAGTGGCTTGCATATTAAGGCGCACTCATAATTATCTGTGTGGACATTACCGTGTTCCAGGTTCTCACTGCTTTCATAGCATCCTGAGTCTCGCGGAGAGCATCCACTCAGGCCCTGGCTGTCCACCAGCAGCTTCTCCTGGGATCCTGACTGGTCGCTGTTACCTAAAGAAGGTAAACACACAGCATGGAATCATAAGGGGAAGTAAAAGCAGAGGTTTCAAAGTCAACCAAATCCTGATTTTATCCTGCTATCCACATTTTTAAGCCTTGAACTTCTGGAAGAGAGCTCTTTTAAAGTGAATGAAATAAAAATGAACGGATGAGATCAGAACATATTTTCTATAAAGTATACCATGATGATAAATTCAGAGGGAGAGTATGGAGTCGCAGGTCGTCAGTGTCTTTTAAGTTACCCAGAGGATGACTCCGGGTTCAGGCCAGTCAGGAAGCGGGAGAATTCAGAGCACTGTGTGAGCAGTCAGGGCAGCTTTCTGAGAGGTGGTACCACGGACTGGAAGGCAGGAGTGACTATGCCCCTTTCACAGGCAGGTTACCTTAATATTTGTCTTCCAAGTTATTTGTCACCAGCTTTCCCAATTTGGAAGCCAATGTGTAAGTAAGTGGTAAATGAAACACTGAATTTCATTACAATCTGGGAGCATTCTTAGGTCTTGGTGACAAGCGCTGGTTCTTGTAGTCTCTCAACAGGAGTAAGGCTTGCGAATGGGGGGGCACAGGTTAAATCCTTGTTTTTGTTGTGTGTTAGGAGCTTTTCTTTCCTTTTTGCCCTCTCCCTTTGTTTGGGGTCAGCATTTCTATTCCCTGTACACAAAGGTTCAGACAGGGCAAGTTCAGGAAGCCCCCTCACTTGGACACTGAGTCATGAACACTCTTCAGGTGGGTGACTGGGTGACTGAAAGAACCCTTAGAGAGAAGTACCTGGTGTTTCTGTCCAGGGAAAGTGCCTCAAGTCAATCCCCTGGGAAATAAGGTTGGGGGGTGGGGTGGCGCCCTTCATCACTCAGTCACATCACCTGCACATTCTATAAAGAGGGCACATAAGGCCTTCATGGGAGCGAGGTTAGGAAGGACATCTTTGTATTATGCAGAGAAAGTACTTGGTCACATAAAACAGAAACCAAGAAAACAGTTTCTGCATAAATGGCTTTAATTTATTTTCCTTTCTCTTCACTGCCCCTCCCCCGATCACATACATAAGGGAAAAATAAAAAAAACCAGAAATCTGATGCCGTTTCTCAGGTCATTAAAAAATGTACGGTAGGAAGGCAGATGACCGCCATTCCGCCACGCACCAACTGTCCCTCCTGCCCACTCTCCACTTCCTGTTGGCATTTCTCACAAGAATCCTGGCAGAGGAAGCCCTTATAGTAGAATCCCAAATTAAGAAGTGCTATTTTTTAAATGACTAATGAAAAATTAATTGGAAGCACAACAGCAAAACCTTCGCCCACCCCCACACACAAAGTAGAACATTCTAGAGTGTTATCCTCATTATGTGGAAGAGCCTGTGGATTTGAAGTGGCCTTTGTCCTCGTCTAGTATGTTATTTAGGAAAATGATACGTGTAAAATGAGGGCTTTGAGCTATCAGTTACAACCCAGGAAGAGGAATCAATGTAGCTTGTCCTTAGCGAGACAGTTCAGTGTACCGCCTCAGCCAAAACACACTCCAAAGTGCTGACCGATGGGAATAAAAGAGAACGCTTGTCCCGTCACTGTATGAAGATGCAGACTGTGTCTGCATCTTTGGGGCTGCCAGCCTCATCCGACACGGCCGGGGTGCCTGAAAGCCAGTTCAGAGGATGTGGTCCTGAGGCCTACACCGAGGGGCTATGGTCACTTCCTGAAAGATCCACTCAGCAGCTACTTAGCAGGACCCCAACTATCACGTTTAGGAAAAGTCCCTCACACTAAAAGCCAGTATTTACCAAGTAACTTGCCCTCTTTGATTAGGGAGCGCTCTTAGATGGAATGGCAGATTCAAGGCCACATCCTCTCCCCCACTAACTAGCATGAATGCCAAGGTACAAAGGAGAAGAAAGAAGGTGAGCTGGGACCATGAAAATTCTCACAGTCAAATAAGCTCAGAGGACTGGGTTTGGGGGCTGAAACCCTGTGTGGGCATGACCTGAACTTGGACCTGAAGCCCTCCCCCATCACACATACACACAGGGAGGAAGAATAACCTCGGGAAGGAAGAGGAAAGGGAATGGGATTCTTGGATAGCCGGCCTTTCAATGAGCTTCCAACGGTTCTTTGTAGTTCTTTAAAACAGAATTGAAGCAAATATGCCAAAATGTTAGCTTTAGTTAGATTTAAGAAGTAGATATGTGGATTTGTTCCTTTCTCTGTACTTTTCTGTATATTAGAAATAATTGCTGATTAAAATTCTTATTACAATTCTTTAAAAAGAGCTTTTTTTTGGCAGGCCTAAGACAGTGGTTTTGGTGTCAGTGCAAGGAAATGCTATCAGACAATTAAATGGCACCCTGTACGAAGGCCTGCATTCCCCCTGCACAGATGTGCAATGAGAGAGACTGGTGGGTCTGACTGCCAGCTCACGCTGGAGATGTGCTTCTTGCTCTTGTGGGTAGCTGAGCGAGAAAATCCACAAGATCTCAGTAGATCTCTGGATCGATCTAGTGCATAGAAATTTAGCTTGACAGAAATCTATGGTGTTCCTTTAGGTTATCAGTTACTTAAATACAATTTAACTGCACTGAATGTAAAGTCTTACAATCCTGGGATATGTCTGGACCCAGACCATTGGCACTGATCAGCACCCCGGAGCCCCCGAAGCCTTTGAGAACCAGAAAAAGGAAGGGCTGCTTTGTGCATTAGGGATAGTCTGAGCAACGGCACAGCACAGATGTGAAATGGTATTTATAAAGAAGCAAAGAGCCCTCCTTAGACTTCTGAGTATGCATCATGATAGGCAGATTCCCTCCTATAAAATATCCCTTGGTGCAGACCTCAGGACCTGCTCCCCCGAGGGGCAATGGATCTGAGCCAATGTGGCAGGAAAAAGACTAAGCACAGATCCACCCTGTCTTATCCTCAGGGTGTAGCTTCGCTCCTATGCTCTGAAAGCTACAGGAAACATAACGGACAGGGTTTATAAACCACCTGTTCTCAGTGGCTGAGGAAGAGCAGATGTGGTCCAGGAGAGTAGATGATTTAACGTTCATTGATATTAATAGAGCTGGCTGGCCACACCCGGCACTGGGCCAGGAGGCTCTCTGTCCACAACCTGGCCACACGCCCCCTCCCCAAGAGACAGCTCCCCTACCAAAGAGACCCGATATGAAGCACAATTCTCTTCAAATCTATCCCTGAAGGCAGTATGTTTATCTAGGGTTCAGACATCTATTGGATGGTGTGTGGTCCTCTATGTTTACTAGTTAACTTAGAGGGAGGACCAATTAAGGAGAAGTGAATTTCACTGTACTGACTCACTCGCTTCCATGTGTCTTGGGCCTGATACATTCAGTAATATGGATTTTTTTTTTCCCCACCATTAACCCTGGTTTTGGTTTGTCTTTTAGCAATAGAAATGCTATTAGCTGGCGAAGCAGAGCACTTGAAAGAAAATGCATTTGAATTCGGTAACTAGAAAGGATACTCCCCTCGTGATGAATAATTTCAGGGGTATTTTTGATGTCAGACTGAAGAATAAAGAGCAAGATCAGACTAGGTTAATGGAGCAGAGGATACAGTATATTCAAATAGACTCCATAAAAGCTGGGAGCCTACTGAACTCTGCCCAGGGACTGTAAAAGTGAGCTCTCGCCCCGGCCGTCTCTGCTCTCCACAGTCACCTCAGTAGTCCCTGCTTCAGGGGAAGCTGATGAAGGTCATTTATTCATTGACCCTCCCAGTCGATCAGGAAACCGCTCTGGAGTGCTGTGAGAAGGGACTGGCCCTGGGCTGGGCAGGACGCTCCAGTGCGTCAGCTTCCTCTGACCCCAGGCGTCCTGAGGACAGTGCCCAAGGGGGCCTCTACCATGTGAAGGAAACGTAACTTGTTTCTCAGTCACTGGGAGCATCATTTTCCTCAAATGTTACCTAGAAACATGCCAGGAAAGGCACCAGCAGTAAGGTTTTCTTTTGCTCTCCCATCAACCGAAAGGGCTACGTGGGGGATTTCACGCCTTTGTGCCATTTGACATAATACAAGACGGACCCCGGCTCTGGATGGAATAGGACCGAAGGAGGGACTGTAGGGACGCGAGTGTGTGGCTGAGCTAACGAGGGACCCTTGGGTGCGGGGAAGAACTTACTGTCATATTCCTGTAACAGTTCCACTGCTGTCAGGAGAACAGCCCTGTGTTCCGGGTCCCTGATATTTAACTCATCCAAGTCTTCCTCCTCCAGGAGCTTAAAGGTGTCCAGGTCTTCGTACCCATTGAACAGGAAAGTGGGCATGTGCTCCTGGGAGGGAAGGGAAGGAAGCCAGGGGTGAGTCAGCAAGCGCTGCTACGTGATGCTTGACCAACACCTGGCCTCAAACCCCTGACCCCTTTCCACGGTCACTTTCGTGCTAACTGGAAGGTTGGTAACTCTCATTTATAATGTGTTCTGTACCTCCCAGCCACCCCAGGTTAGCAGGCGAGCAAGGCATTGCATTAACCTTGGGCCACAAAGGTGGACCTTGCAGGCTGAGATGGACCCCGCTGGCTTGCATTTTAACTGTGCCTTTGCCCTGACTGAGGCCTTTTGCCATACAGCGCACCGTGGAGGATACTTTTATTTACAGAGCTACTGAAATCCAACTCAAAGCCCTGTGCCTTCCTCAGGAGCCAGAGAATTTGCAAGGACGACCCAGAGTCTACTCTGTGGCCCCAGTGTACTAGATCCTAGGAATACCTGTGGGGCAGGGGCCTGTGGGCGACTCCTCACAGCCTGGGGAACCCAGTGAGCAGGGCGCCAGAGCTTTGTGCTCACAGCTCTTTGAGAGCTATTCTTGGGGCCAGCAGCAAATTTTGACCTGGGACTTGTGCGTCAACCTCAGCAGAGGCCAAGAGCAGCATTAGCATACTGGTACCTATTTCTGAAGAGTAACGGATACTCATCCTAGTAACGGGCTGCCTTGCTGGACGACACAGATCGCCCCCCCTTCCCTAAAAGTGCCCTTGCTTAATTTAGGAAAAGGAGAAGGCAACAGGGCGCCACGTGTGACTGGAATGGGACAAAACTGACTTTCAGGTTGATCCGATCAAGGAGATCTTCCACAGATTTGGGCTGGGGTGGTCTTCCTTTTCTCCTCCTTCTGGTGGGGCGCTTGGGCTTCTCTTCTTCCTCATTTAGCACATCTACATAGATGAACTTGAATGTGCCGACCTTGTTGTTCAACAGACCCATCCAGGTGCCCATGGGTGGCTTGCTGATGATATCGATGATGTCTCCTTTCTGTGGCCCAGGGAACAAAGATCTTTCCATTAGATCCGTCTCTAGGCATGAACCATGCATCAATTAGATGTGTTCATCACGCAGACGGGAAGCTACTGAAATCACTATACATAACTGGGAGCTTGGCAGAGAGCCAGATTCCATGCAGGCCCGAGGTCCCGAGGCCTCCTACCCTCCACCCCCTGAACCATGAGATGAAGTGTGGCCCAAGTCTTTCCTGGTGCTTATGGCTAGCTGGGCACCTGGCCATCATCCAGAACTCCTACTTCCTAGAGAAACACTTCCCACCAAGCAAATGCCAGCACAGTCCCTGGTCTGGAAACGCTTCAGAAACTGTGAGCAGCTCCATCTGTCCCAGTAAACATCACTCGCCAGTCACACAGAGAAGACAGTTAAGGTTTCTTCAACTGGACAAAGACAGACACTGGAGGGTGGAGGGCAACGGGAATTCTAAAAGGAAGCTCCGGTCGCAGGGAAGGGCTGGGGATGAAGTGGGGATGACAGAGGATTAACACAAGACCCACCTCTGTCCGACATGCTAGGGTCTCTGTACAGAGGGGACCGGTTTATCAGCGAAGCCGAGATACTGGCCAGCGTGCACCACAGGAGTCCAGCATTCAACAGCAAGGCAAACAGACCGCCTCTTAAAGGCATGGAGAGCCGGGCTGAGGCCAGGCAGAGACCCACCTTGAGCTTGAGCGAGTCTGTGTCGTAGGGACTAGGCGTGAAGTCGGTGTGCACCCTGGCGCGCCCACAAAAGGGGCCCCGATAGGGGGGCTCCTCATCATCACCGTCTTCCGACTTGACACTCTCCCTGTTGCTGGTTGAGGAATCAGTGGTACTTACTGTCTGACCACCTGCACGGGAAAAACAGGAAGGACAAGGGTCAATGCAGACTTCCTGCACAGCAAAGCTTAAAGGCATGAAAGCCATCACAGATCAGGAAACTCAGGGACAGTGCAGGGAGGTCACAAGGCACAGCTCACATCAGAACCACAGCGGGGCCAGGTTAGGAGGCCAGGGGATCGGAGTTTTTGGATTGTTATCCCTAAGCAACCATCTAAGTAGACCGGGAATCCAGGTGGTACACAGACTCCCTAATGCAGGACGCCACAAGCCTCCCATAGTCAGAGCCTCTCCAGCTTACTGTTTTTACCCCATTTTACCAATGAGGAAACTCAGAGAAGTCAAGCAACTTGCCCCAGACCAGTTGCTTTGAAAATGGTGCTTTAAATTGCCCTCTTCTCCCCAGTACCCTCAGCCGACACCCCAGTGAGTCCTGGAGTGGTCGAACAGCACTTGTTACGTGTGACATTTATAATTCTCTCTTCCCCCACCTCTTTTGTTGGTCATTTCATGAGCCTTTCCCCTTGACTTGTTCCTCTCCGTTCTCCAGATCTTTCCTCTGAGGTGCCTTCTCTATTTTCTCTAAAATTCATCACCCCCTCTTTTGTGCCCCTGCTATATACATCTACTCCTGACCAAATATGACTCTCGGCCCACATATCTCTAACAGCACCCTAAGGGCCAGAACTTGGTCTAACTCCTCTTTAAAGTGCCTGACTCTGACACTCAGTAAAAGGCTGATTTTGACTCCTCCAGCTGCAAGCACGTATAATGACAAATCAGACGTACTCATCGAGCTCTGCCCACTCAGAGAACTGCGCAGACTCTCCACAGAACCTCCGGCTTTGAGCTTGGGCTTGTCCATGTGTTCGCCATCTGGCTGTGAAGATGGAGGGGAGCCAGGCATGCCATCAAGGCCCGAGTCCTGGAATGGGTTTCAACAAAATTAAGTTGCATCAGAGTGGATGGATGTTGTTTCATAATTTAAGGCACTTGAGCCCTCCACTAAATCAGTCGCATCCATTTTGATAGCCATATTGGATTCCGTACCCAATATTCTCCTCCTTTTTAATCTATACCCTTGCTTCAGTTTAGAGTTGTTGCTCCCATAACTCAATCACTTTTCATACTCAAATAGATACTCTTGAAATCTTCAAGAAAAATCTATCTAGCTCTGAGAACATTTCATTAAAGGCTTAGAGACTTCTAGCATCATCTCTAGGCCAGTGATAAAACAAGTTCGAATGCAGATCAAGTACAGTTTACCAGTAAAGATCTGGAAGTACTATCAGAAAATATTTAATCTATCAGAAACATTTACACCTAAAAAAGGCCAGATTCTTTTTCTGTTTACAAAAATTCTTGAAATTAGCTAATGAAATACCAATTTAGAATACACATATATAGCCAAAATACTTTTTTTTTGTTTTTTTTTGGTCTGCAATAAAATTTCTCTGTGTCACCATTTGGTTTTTGCTTCTTTTACTTCTTTTGCGTGTTGTTAGTACAAAGCTTTGAGGTCCCTTTCGGGTCAGAATGCTGACAGGAGTCAGCAGTACTTTTCACTTTTGGGGTGGCTAGGTAGCATTAGCTTGGCAGCTGCTGATTTACACACACAAGCACAGCACGCTCACGTGACTGATGGTGCTATAGGGATAGACAATATCATGCTTCAAAACGTTTGCAGTCAGAATGGTTTATTTGCCAAAACAGACCACTTTCTGGCATATTACTTGGCCACGTGAGCACAAAACCATCTAAATGAAACCTGTTATTTACGTAGTGCCGAATCATCAGAAGGGCTTTAACATGATTCTGCGGGTCCTGCAAACATTTAAGGACAACAGTAATGACAGCTTCTGATCCAAAACACTTTTTTTTTCTTTTTTTTTTTAGTAAGCTCCACGCCCAACAGGGGGCTTGAATTCACGACCCTGAGATCAGGAATCACATGCTCTACGGACTGAGCCAGCCAGGCACCCCCGGAACACGTTTATGCTTTATATTTAAGGAAAGTGAGCAAACAAGCTCAAATACAACTATAAACAGAAGTGCCATCACTGAGAAGTAACTGAAGCTGCAGAGTACGAATTCCTGCATACGTTTTCACTACTCTTTCTGAATCATCAAAAAAGTCATCTGTCCAATTATCTTTTTTTTTTTTTTAACACTTCTGGAGACAGCACACAAATTTTGACAAACAGCAATATGAAATAGACAACTCTGATAATGTATGTCCTCAAATGCTTTTACTAACTTATTCATCACGTATTTACTGCTGACCTACAAGAACAAGTACTCTTCCAGGTGCCGGGCATATAGCAAGAACAGGGCAAAGATCTTTGCCATAATGGCTGATATATCTACTAAAATGTTAAACAAAAACAAAAGAAAACCTTGCAACATTAGCCTTCTCTCTCCAAAAGGCATGATACTGGTCATTTACTCTTTTCCCTCCCACTCACGTGAAATGACCGCTTTAACAAAGAGAACTAAGCCCACAAGCCTGTTACATAGTAGCGAAATTACAGAACACAGCTGAAGAGGACACTGAAGTCCTGCGCTCCTGATCTGTCAAGCAGAGACCCACAAAGGATGGACGTGTCCAAGAGCTTTCAGTGGCTACTTCAATCCACGGGAAAAGCAAACTACGAGTCAAGTGCTTGAACTGCGTGATGCTGCTTTCAGTGGCCAGCGCGGCGGCCGCCTCACAGGAGATGCAGCCTCACTGCTGGACGGAAATCTAGGAACTGCCATTGCTCCCAAGCCCATAGGGACAAGAAGGGAAATAATCATGGGGCAGACATACAGGACACAGCCGGACTCCCCCTGGAGGTCTGACAAGCCAGGATTTCTCAGCCTGGGCACGGTCAGAATGTCGGATGGAGAACTGCTGGGGGGAGCCGCTGTAAAACGTTTACCCGCATCCCCATCCTCCCTCCGCTAGATGCCAGCAGCGACCACGCCGCCCCAGCCCCACCCGGTTGTGACTGTCAGAAAGAGCCCCAGCTGCCCTGGGACTGGAGGGGGACCCTCCTCCCCGCTCCATGAGAACCACCGTAATATGCTGAAGACACTGTGCGGGCTTTGCATCCCAGTGCAGGCCACCGGCTAGCTGGTGGTGGTCAGTGAGTCAAACGGGGGGATGCTTGGATGGGAGCTTACTGTGTCCACCAGAGGGCGCAAGCTGAGCGAAAATGTCCGCTTTCCCTGTTTTTATTTGGTGGCTAGAGCATCACCTACCTACTTCCAAGTAGACAAACATCCCATACACAGGTACCTCAACAGACTAAAAGTGAATGCTATAAGGTGCAAATGGTCAAAATCACCTCAAGGCTCAGCTCTCCAAATGCCTTTATTCCCTCCACCCACCTAGTTAGGACAGGAACTGGTCATGTTTCTCCTGATGAAATTAGACAACTGGAGGGGCTCTATGCTGTGCTATCTTATTGGCCACAGAGAGAGAGGTCCAGTCAGTGAAAATGCCCCTGCAGAAACAACTGCTGTGGGCAGCCCTGCAGCCAGACTTTCCGAGTCTACCTGCTATGAGCTTTTAGAGTAAGTTCCGCTACACCTTTTTAAAAAAAGTCTGCTGTCTAAGGAAACTTGAGTGGCTTTTTTAGCTTTGATTCTGATAACACCCATTTTGTAGCGAGGACTATTTCCGCTTGTTTATTTCGTTTCTTTACGTGTTGTATTTTTCTCGTGTGTCTGTAAAAGACAGGGCCCAAATCGTGGATTCTCAGCACTGAGCATGGACCACTCTAAGTGCTTTGTAAACGTTCACTGACTCTGAATAAATGTCTATCGAACTTCTGTGTCCATGGTCCTAGAGCCTGGTTAATACCAATGCTTTGTATTTAGCACCATCTCAGATCTCAGACTGATCATCCTCGGCTCGGCTCTTGGCTCAGGAGTTGCATACCTGCTCAGAGACAGAGCTGCTATATTTTTTAGACATCCTCTTCCTCATTGTCTCTTTCACTGATTTCACCTTTTTCCCAAGAGAGATGCGGGAGGCAGTGGGTGACTTGATAACTTCTTTGTACACAAAATCTCCTTCTTTACTCTGCAAAACAAAGTGTTGTAAGTACCTTTAACCACAGACAAATGAAGCCCTGAAACAGGTTTTATTATTCAAACCATTAATGTTCTACCTCTCAGAAAAATATTGGCATCCCCCAGGATCTCGAAATTTTTTCCTATGTTAACTTAGTGCTATGTTATTTGTCTTTTCGATTTAAAATTAAAAGCTACTCACTAAGGGGCTTTTGCATGTTTGTTTAAAGTGAGATGTGTGTCACTTATTATTTTTTTTAACCTTAGTATATTCTTCTCCAGTTACACTTTTCCTCATCATTTTAGCTACCCAAGGGGACTGCATTTCATTGATAAAGAGCGATTATGTTCACATAATCCTGGCAGTGGGGAAGAAGAGGATACTACTGAATCACCCTAGGAAAGTGGTTAAGAACAGAATGGCAAATCTCAGTCATCAGAAGTCCAACGTCCCATCGACTTACATCCCTCTAGAGCTCCGTGTGGTCAGGTACTAAGAGTATGTACATTTCCTTCTCTGAACAAGTTAGACTTGTGGTCCCCTCTCATTGTATCTTGCATTGAAAAAAAAAAAAAAACAACTTTCCCGAGAAAGGAAAAAGAAATCATTCTTCTTCTCTCATTTTTTATTAAAGATTGACTACATAAAATTACTAGATTATGAATCTATAAAATTTGATATCCAAATAAAATATTGTTATCCTTCCAGGAAATTCTCAAACACTTCAAAAATCACAGATGGGTATTTTAGCCGACACATGACATATCCACAAATATAAAGCACGGAATTTTAATTTCATCGTTTCGGAGAAAATGCCTAAGGGGAAAACAAAGCAGTAGGTAAAATTCACCTACATGCTTGGAGCCTCGCAAAGAAAACCTCAAGGAACAGAGTATGGACGCCACAGGGGTGGCCTGTCCCCACGGTGACCCAGAAGGTGTGAGGCCACGAGAACCTTAGCTCCAAAGAGTCTGGTTTGCTCCAGGCCCAAGGAGACGGGGTTCATTCCAGGACACGCCAGACCAGAAAGACCTAGACTCCTAGAGGGCCATGCACTTGGCCTGTGGTCAGACTGGTGTCTCAGAAACGCGGGCACGGACTCTCGCCCCCATCAAGGGCTCCAGCCTGGCACACCACCTGTGTGTACCGGTCGCGTGTACTTGCAACGAGTGTGAACAAAGGGCACGTGTGCTCAAACGGCGAGGACCGTAGAAGCCAAACTCCAGACTGGGTCTGCGACTTGAAGAGAACCAGAAGCGAAGGCACTACGGGGATGGAGGCGGTCATTGTTCATTCCCCGGGCAACAGCAGAGCATCTCTGAGACGGGTGAAACAGGGCCTCCTCCCTATACGATGCAGTATCACCGATGTCACCCACTATCGTTTCTCAGAGACACTAAACATGCAACTGTGTCAGTCACATTGCTTGAATCCAAACCTTTTTTGCTTTTCCTCTGACATATACTCACCATTGCGTCAGAATTGTTGCTGCCAATGTGTAGAGAGCGGTTCGTCAAGTCAAATCCTCCGAAACTGCAGGTTCTCTGTGGAAAGGAGCGGGGAGGGTGGGAATAATCCAGTTATGTTTACATCAGCCGACCGTGCACCAACCCAACACATTTTCCATTTGCAGGACAATCACTGAATCACAAATATGTTACGGGATGAAAGTAGGAAACAAGAAATGATGAGAAAAAAAAATACATGATTCATGTTTTAAGGAAATTTCCCTCGTGTTGTCCTTCCAGAGGCCACTGGAACTGGGCCTACCTCAGAGGTCTAGAATCCCCTTAATGTGCAAAAACCAACTGGTTTAAAACACACACAAACACAAACAAAAAACCACCCACGTGTTAGGTGCTCTAAGATTCCCTGTCGCTTAGCAACAGATCATCCCTTTCCAGTCCTCCGATACCAGCTGCACACAGTAGTGATGACGAGGGGACCCATGTGCTCAGGGTGGTCTGGAAACCCAGGTCTGAAATCCTCTATAGCTCTACCACTGACAGCAGGCTTCTCTAACAGACTCTTGTTTTGTTTGGTTTTCAATCACTGAGAAGGGGAAAAAAGGTTATGTTTAGAGTAGTCCAATCGGGCCAAGAGGATTACTCACTCATTGCTTCCTTGACCTAGCCAAAAATGCTGCTAACTTTCCCATCTAATTGCCCAACTTAACTAATTATGACCCTTTTACTCAGAGTGTATGGAGACACCACATTTGCCCAGAAAGAAAAGGTTGATTCAGTGACTGTCGCTGACCACACTCTTTAATTCCAATAGGAAAAGCACGACGTTATAAAGAATGAAAACCTTCTTGTCCTCTAGTTGGTTTCAATCTTTATGGAATTGCTTACATTTCAGCAATTTTATATTTCAGAACCTGCTTCGAATTCTGTTGTTCTTCCAGCAAAAGCTACTCGATGGCCACTCCCTCCGCCACCCAAAAAAACCTGTTAAGACAGGCTCAAAGCACATTAATTTCTGTTACAACTGACTTACTTTTTAAGCAAATGGTAATAAAAGCTGAATAACAGATTTGGGTGCCAATATTTTATACTACTTCTTTCTCAAAGAAATCTAGTTAACAGCTGTTCGATGGAAGAAATGACCAGAAAAGCACAATGTAGACTATAAACATTGCCTGTTTAGAATAAATATACTTGAGATATATAGAGAAAGCAGAAACATCCAGGAAGGAAAATGCCAAGGTTTCTGGAATCTCACAGATGGCCCTGGTCCTGCCACTTACTTGCTGCATGATAGGTAAAGTACTTAGACTCTGAACTCCACTTTGTCTGTGAGGAGCAGACGTGCTGTGAATGCACTCTTCATCACGGCTGCTCTGAGGATTCGGCAGCTTGTCCCGACAATGACCACACTCAAGTTTAGGCTTAGTCGCCGTTCTAAAGATGCAAATGAAGGGCTGAAGCTCAGCTGTGGACCTTACATTCTAGGAGCTTCCATCCAGGAAGGGACCAGAAGTGAGAGGGGCCGGCACGGCAGAGTGGAGGGGCCAGGAGGGGCCAGGAAACACAGAAGTGCTGCAGGGGACACTCTGGGATAACCCAACTCAGGAGGCCACACAACTGGTTTTTCTCCCTCACCAAAGCTGCCGCTGCTGTTGAAAGTTATCTACCATGGACATAATTCTAATTTTGTATTAAGTATCGATGGGCAATCTGATCTCCCTTATAGTCAACCTCACTGTATTCTAATCTATAAAAAGAGAAAGACCAGGGCGCCTGGGTGGCTCAGTCGTTAAGCGCCTGCCTTTGGCTCAGGTCATGATCCCGGGGTCCTGGGATCGAGCCCCGCGTCGGGCTCCCTGCTCGGCAGGAAGCCTGCTTCTCCCTCTCCCACTCCCACTCCCCCCGCTTGTGTTCGCTCTCTCGCTCTGTCAAATAAATAAACAAAAATCTTTAAAAAAAAAAAAAAAAAAAAAAAGACCGCTTTACTCAAAACCACCAAATCCCTCACCCTGGCAAGCAAGGTTATGGCCACCTCTCAAGGCTAATTTTTAACGTTTACCTTCCCTTTGCGGCTTCTGATGCCAAATAGATTTTCGCATTTTTGCAAAGGCAGTGATTTTATCCTAGTTCCTTTCCTGTGACTCAGGGCTTCACAGACACAGTATGGCGCCCAGATGCCTCATCATTTTATGGCTTCTGCATTGCCCTGCTTTAAATTCCAGCATCGACTGCAACACTGGAGCCCAGCACGTACTTTGTGATGCATATGAAATAACTGAGAAAGAATTTATGTGGAAACTTTACTGCAATAAATTAGAAGCTCATTTATGTCTTCATATGCCAGCTGTAGGCATTTATTCCTAAAATAAAAAGCTCAGAGTGAAGAGTTGACTGGGTTTCTTAGCTACCAACTGTAACCTCTCCCAGTGATATGCTAAGGTGTCTGGAACAGACTCTTCTTTATCAGTGGAGGAGAGACAAAGAATATAACCGTAAACATCGCTTGAACGGATCTTCAGCTTTTTCTGTAATATCAAGCAGTTCCCGAAATAGCACTCCTTCAACAGAGAACACAGACTGTAGAGAGGGTAGTAAAAGAAAGTAAACCAATCTTCGCCTCTGGTGATCTACATAATTGAAACCTAAGTGAGGTGTTTTTTTTTTAAGTTCCTGTATCTCCTATACAGCTAACAGTAAGAACATTTGGGATAGATGCTTGCGGATGAGGAGAGCCAGTCGATGGAATGGTCATGCAGTTGAAAACATGTTTTGGGTGGGTGTGGGGGGTTGAATTTTAAAAATGGACAAAATTCCAAAATGTCATGCATGCCTGTTCCCCCAAACAAAAACTGAATGACCAAATAAAAAGCAAGACAGGTGACCATTTCCAGTGAATATACAGCATTATCATTTCCCTGAGGTTTCGTCAAGCAAATATGGCATTTTTTGAAAGACAAAAGGATCAAGTTTAAAGAGTAAAGGAAACTGTGCACTTTCAGATAAAGTGGAGGTGATATGACGAGAAGGATGGAAAAGGCTGTTCAAAGTAAACCAAGCAAGGAAATTAATCCCATAAAACCAAACCAAACCAAACAACCCCAAAAAACTGTTGTTACAAATGCTTATTTCCCCTTACATTCTCTGAATAATTGGAAAATTAAATTTTGTCTTCCTGATTGTGTAGTTACACTTAACAGGAAAAGGTATGTGCAGATTTCTAATTTAGTACTGAACACGTATTTCAGCAAGTACTAGAACTGTCCAGTACTACCTCAGGCTCATAGTACCTTAAAAATATCCAGCCTTGGGTGACATCTGGGATAGAGATTACACAGTACCACCATGTTTATAGGGAGGAAAAAACTTGGTGCTTGAAAAGAAACTTGCCCCATGTCCATAACTCAAGGTCAGTGAAGAATTAATCACTGGCCCACAATTTCATTAGCACAAATCTTGGAAATATAACTTCTAGAAAGTCTTGCACAGGTTACATTATTAACCTGGCAATAAAGGTGAGGGAGACGCATGAGGAATTCAAGGTACTCAAGGTGGAAAAATTCTCAGTATGACAAGATTTAAGTTCATGGGGATGAGTAACCAATTAACAGAACAGAGGTAGATCTGATCTATCAAGGTCATGTGCAGATGAACTGGGCAGAGCCCTTCTCAAGTTAATAAATTATACCAAGATTGGTTCGCCACAGCATTTTACAGAAGACCTGTGGGTCAGAACTGAAGGAGTGAGAAAGAGAATTCTGTTATTGTACAACAAACACAGAACCAACCACAAACTATCACCATGATGTATAGAAAGAACCAGAAGGGAAGTTGTCACAGTATTAAAGTGTTAGAAGATTTGTACAAATGGGAAAAGATAGAAAATAAGCTCTAGGGGCGCCTGGGTGGCTCAGTTGGTTAAGCGACTGCCTTCAGCTCAGGTCATGATCCTGGAGTCCCTGGATCGAGTCCCACATCGGGCTCCCTGCTCGGCGGGAAGCCTGCTTCTCCCTCTGACCCTCCCCCCTCTCATGCTCTCTCTCTCTCATTCTCTCTCTCAAATAAATAAATAAAATCTTAAAAAAAAAAATAAGCTCTAGCAAGAAAGTCAACACGTGGGAACATCTGGAAAGCCTAAAGGCTAGGATGGACCTACTGACCCTTTTGGAATAGGGAAGGTCATTTTAGGGATGGCATGGACCAATCGGTCTCCATTTCCACAAGAAGCAGAACTTGACTGAATGAATAGAAGTTAGAGCAGTTGTCCGGGGAAGAATATCTGACGCATGAATGTGAAGGAACCCCAGGAAAATCCCCTGTGGGAGGCTGCACTATAGTTTATTCCTTCAGACCCTTAAAGGGGGACGCAGCTAGCAGTCCCAGTGGACTGAACAGGGCGTCAAGGGACAGGGGGCCAGGAAGCCCACAGAACTCCTCACTCTGTGCCATATTGTATGGGTTCCTGTGCAAGCTAAAATTTGGGTGGTAATTTCAGGGAGGAAAATGCTTTTATTCTCAAGGTTGAACATAAGTCTCACCCTAAAAAGCAATCTTACTAGGTTTCTAATAACTCAGTAATAAAACTGAAAAACATTTTTGAATGTAAGTACTTTATTCCCTGCTACATACAGAAGAATCTATGGGGCAGTGGAAGACATTTCTAAATGTCCACCCCTCTGTTTAAAGAAGATAGACAGACTACTGGGTGCCTGGGTGGCTCAGTTGGTTGGGCGACTGCCTTCGGCTCAGGTCATGATCCTGGAGTCCCGGGATCGAGTCCCGCATCGGGCTCCCTGCTCGGCAGGGAGTCTGCTTCTCCCTCTGCCCCTTCCCCCTCTCATGTGCTTGCTCTCTCTCATTCTCTCTCTCTCTCAAATAAATAAATAAAATCTTTAAAAAAAAAAGATAGACTATCAAATAGATTTAAGTAAAACCAAAGAGCTCTAGTATTTTTTGCCCCTCTACATTTAAGAAATTTCTGCTTGGCCCTACTAATAAAAGAAATGTACTTGACGATGTTTTCAAAATCACCAAATCTGTGATTGTGTTGATGGCAATCTTTCCGTGAGCCAGTTTCTATTGTTTTAATGAACTGAAAGAATAAACATGTCTTTTAAGAGCAAAACGTCCTTCTGTTCTGAATCAGCTTCTTTGAGGACAAGTGGCGGGATGGCTGAGAATCAAGACGGCCACTCCTAGAAGGAGGCCAAACCCCACCCCTGTACTCTGAAAGCCCTGCCCTGGATCATCAACGGTGTTTAGTTTCAATTAAAAATCAAACAGCTTCAACTGGCAAGAGGCCAAATGGAAAGGAAGCTATTGCTAAAGGAGAGCAGGGTTAGAAGTCTGAGGTGATGGCGGAATGGACCCTGAAGTCATGAAGTGAGGAGCAGAAGAGAGGGGGAGGGCGCCAGGCGCCACGGAAGAGAGGCCGTGATGCTTGACTGCACCTCACAGAAATGACAAGGCCGTCCTGGTGACCATCTCTGTGACTCACAGACTTCTGGTGGATTCTCAAGAGAACCCTTTTAGTACAGCGGTCGACCGTGGCGGCCCACTTCCTCTTGGTCTCCTCCTCCTCCTCCAGCAAGCACCGCCTCAGGTCCTGCCTCTCGGCCTTGCTCAGGGTCCTGTCGGAGGCAGGACGCACTAGCTGGGTCAGGCTCAGGTGCCCGTACAGGCTCCGCTCCACCACATAGGTGACATTGAACTCGCTGACCGCGGGGCGCCCGCGCACCCTCCTGCTGGGGGCGCCGCAGCCCCCGCCCCCTTTGGGTTTCGGCCGGGGCGGCTGCGGGTCGCAGGCGGTGCTGTGGACTCCTTTTCTGGAGGGACGCTGGCAGAGAGAAGCTCTGGAACACGAATAGTTAGTATCCATTTTCTTCAAGCGGATCTGCTTCCGGACACTCTGGACCTCCTCCAGGGACACCAGGAGGTGGGGCCTGCGCCGGCGGCTGTCATAGACGCACACGCCGTCCGTACTTACCCCATGGCTCAGGGACCCGAGGCCCTTCTTCATCTCGCCCTCCGTCAGGGAGCGGGAAACCTTCTGGGCCTTTTCTTCTTCTGGATAGGAGAAGAACGTCCCCATCTTCTTGGGGGGCTTGATCAGGCCCCGGCTCTCTCCTTTGCTGAAGGTTTTGACCAACTTCCGGCCGGCTCCCCAGGTATCCAGGCTGCTGGACGACGGAGAAGTGGTGAGAGGGTCTGAATCATCTTCCGGAGGTTTCTCAGGAGAGCCATCAAAGAAAAATGGCTTCTTGTGCACTCCAGAGTAAAGGGCGGACCTTTCATCCAGGCCCGGGGAGTTCTCAAACAGGTGCTCCTCCCCGCCTGGAGGGAAAGCAATACGGACAGGTTCACGGTCTCTTGTACATACACTTCTACGTCCTCTCACCCAGCTCTTTCTTTTCGTTATAGCCCCTGCCCTACAAAGAGTACGCTAATCCTCACAGACACCACAGCGATCCCCTCCCCGTATCACTTACCCTCTTCATAAAGCCGGCTCCCGCTCAAATAAATGCATGTAAAAAATAATCCAACTGTGCAAATGTACGGTTTCACACAAACTTAATGTTAAAAGGTACTGGGTGTGCTTTCTTCTTCTTTAAATATCTTTGTAGAACAAACACCTTAAGAAACCTACTCAAAATGCCATTTGGAAAACCTAAGCCAGTCATTATCACCATACTCTTTAGCCCCTAGCATTTAAAGATAATTACCCTTCTCCTCCCCGCTCCAAACAGGACTACCCTCCCCCAGTTGGTAAGGGCTGTCCTCAGAAGCTAGGAATCAGAATCTTTCCCCCGTCTGAAAGGCCCTCCTGTTGAGTCTGCTTGGTTTTCTACAGAGTGTGATGAATGTCCTGTGGCCGACAGTGATTTTTTTTTTTATTGGTACGTGCACCACTGAAGTAATTAAATCCCCAAGGCAGTTTGGGTGCGAAGACTCCATAAAGGGTGATAGCGTGCAAGTGCAAATGACAAATGGTCCCCAGGGGACAAACCAGACACAAAAAGTTAGGGAACTGGGGGATTCCAGCCAGACATAGCCATCAACTGGCCCTGCTAGGAAGCAGCAAGGGCATTTAAGGGCCTGGCCACGCAGGCAGCCCCATCGAGCTTCCACTTTGTTTCAAGGATTCCAGCTCTCGAAGCCTTCCCCGGAGCAAGGTATTGAGCCAAGCCTTCCGGAGCCCAGTGGAAAGGTTTGGACTCACTGGCAGGAAAACTGAGTTCTTTCCTGCGTGTGTTATGTGAACAGATGTGAAAAAGAAGTAGGTCAAACTGTGGGTGTAGCGATCCTAACTGGCTGTGTCCCTTTAATTATAAGGAAACGTTTGAGCCCTACAGCTTTCCACCAGCTGAACTGTGAAAAGGAAAAAATTAGAAGTTCCTTGGAACAGAGGGGTGGCCCTAAATACACCAGCTGGGGTGGGTAAATGTCAGAGCGAGCTGCTCACTTCAGAAGGGGAAGGACGAAAGGACTGGCAGCAGTCCTTTCAAATTCTATTCTTACTTTTCCAACTGATGGGAGTTATTGTTACAAATGTAAAGAAAATCAGAACTGCGGTTATGAAATACAGCCCCCAGATGGATTCTGATGTCACGGAGAGGGTGGTGGGGAGGGAGGTTCAAGACTGTGTCCAGCCCAGAGTTCTCCGTCATCTGCAGCACAAATGTATTCCCTGGAGGATTATCCCCGGATCCTTCACGAGAGTGTAAAAGCAAAGTCTAGGCTTCGGAGGGGATATTCGCCGGACCAGAGGCAATGTGCAAACATCGTGAACGTCTCCTACTCTTTCCTCAGGACACCTGACTAATAAGGTATGGAGGCCACGGGTCCTTCTGCTGTGAGAAGTAAACATGGCAATCTCCTCTAGATCAAATCCAGCCTCCACTCTCAGGAAGAAGGGACGGGGCCCAGATGAGAGGCACAGCCTGGTGGCAGAGGAAGCCCACCCTGGACTCCTCTACAAACATGTCCAGACCACAGACCACGGCTTTACATTTAGCCCAGGTGTCCACAGAGATGGCAAGGCCCTCATCCACCTACAGTCTGAGGGGCCTTGGGGAATTCAGGTGGGTCACTGGGTACTTTAACGACCTGTCACCCAACAGCGGTCTGGAGATTTTCTGGACTCTGTATTTAGAGATGTCATCAGAGCTTCCCTACTTCCATGGCACATTTGAGTCTGGAACCAGTTGGTAGGCAGGCACCTGCCCGTGACCTACAGCTCTGCGTCCTGTTCTGAAAAGTCTGCATTTGGTAACTGGAGGGAAAAGTGGCCAGTGCTTCTCCAGTGGCTGCATCAGCCCGTGTGCTGAGGGCAGGCCTTGCCTGGGGTAGGTTCTTCTGTGGTGGGTCTGCCCCATGGCCTGAAATCCCAGCCTGGACTTGATTCCTTGGGCTCAGAGCACCACTGCTCCCATTCTGGGACCTCCAAGTACAACCATCCTTTGGAAGAATGGCAGTCAACATGCAAGGCCCCGTCGTGATTGGTGTGACCTACTTCACACAATGACCTTTAGCTATCCTCGTCACTGAGATCAGACTGCAGAAGGAAACGCGGCTAGGGTAGGGGGTGACTTAATGCCAAGAACCCAGCTTTATGCCCTGATTCCAGCTCTGATTCTGCCACTCACTCACCGTCTCCATGACCTTGGGCAATAATTTCATCTCTCGGAGTCTGTTTCCTCACCTGTAATAACTTCTGCCTATCCTAGAAATATCTACTTCAAGACTACTGAAGATGATAAAATTAAATGAAAAGAAGTATGTGAAGGCACTTTATAAGCTAAAAAGCACCGTACAAAAGCTAATGATTCATTACTGGGTCACAGATAAGCTGGGCCAATGAGGGAAGAGGGTCGGTGGGTATCGGCTCTAGGAGAAAACACACAAAAAGGGCAGACGAAGGGCACTGACCTGGCCTATGACTGAATATCGTCTAGCGTCATCCGTGCCCTGGATAAGGACTTGAAACTCAGTCGAAAGGGTGAGACTAGGTGGGAGACTCTAACTCTCCTGGCTCTTCCAGGACTCCAGAGCTGAGGGGTGGGGAAGGGGTGGGAGCAGAGTGGAGGCCAGGTCACCTGGACTTAATTCTGGGCCTCTGCCAGCCAGCTCAGTGACACTGAGCGAATCATTTAACCTCTTGGTGTGTCCGTCCCCTCATTTGTGAAATGAGGATGGTATTAATGCCCGCCTCTGGCGGCTATCCTGAGGATGACGTATTAAAAGGAACATAAAATCTAAAGTGTGTAGGAAAGTGGCTGGCACACAGGATGCTCTCAGTACAGGTGGATAATCTTCAGACGACTTAGTATTGGCACAGACCTGTAGGAAGTGAAAGGCTCAACTCTTGGAAGGTCCCGGGCCAGTGAGGGAGGGGTTACTGGGAATGTGAGTCTTTCCTGCTCTGCAGGAGCAATGGTCAAGGACCAGCTCTTTTGCCAATGAGGAACCTCAGAGAGTGCTACTCTACAGGATTTGGAGGACAGTCCTAGTCTATAGTCTGGCTGGGGGCAGCCCCACGCAGATGCCCTGAGCTGCACAGACACACCTGACTCCTCTCCTGGCGAAACCGACAAGTCCAGTTACCGGCAGCCCAGCACCCCAACTCATCAGACACCAGAGGCTAATGGGGACTCAGGCTCATTTAATCCATCTTCCATCAGTGGCACCTAATTCATAACCAGATGAATTACAGTTCAGGGCTAGAAGCCCATACAATTACTACTTCTTACCCTAAAGCTACCCCTCCTCTAGGTATATTTTTCCCTTTTGTCAACTACGTCTCTGAGAGATAGTTCAAAAGGCAGCCTTAATGCCCACGACAACTCTGGACGTACGGGCAACTGGGGGGTAGGCCCAGAGTACCCCGCACGTCACTCATGTGTCCTCGTTTATGGACGAGACCCATCAATCCATTTGCTGTGTTTTGAGATTTAATTTTGGCAAGTGAGAGAGGTTTGTTTTAAAGTGTGGTGCCCAAGGTTGAATGATGGCAATTCCATATGGCTCTCCTTACTATTCCAACGGACACTACGTGCATGATTTCGTTAAGTGCCGCCCGTGAGAGGAAATCATGCTATAATCTTGTACTGTGAAACCGTGACTGACACGCAGGTATTAAAACAACCAAATGTAAAATCAGCATCGCACCCAAAGGCAAGCATAATAACCATGCAAGAAGACACCCACATGAAACCTGGAATTCAACACAACTCTATGAAGCCCATAAGCACGTCTCTCTCGCTGCCCCTCCCCCCTTCTTTTCCTTTCTTGCCTCCATGCTCCCCTCGTAATCCCCTCACCTCCAATATTTCTCTAGCGGAGTTAAGCTGGTAAATAATTACAGCAAACAGAAATTTAAAAACAGCAATAAAAACAGGAAACCCTCCTCTATGTAAGTCAGGGGAAATCTCAGTTCTCTTCACGCCTTGATTTTATTTGTGTACAACAAAAAGGCCTCTCAATGATCATTTTCAAATCTACACGTTAAATTTTTGAGATTCCTCAAAATGTAGATATGACATTTTAACAAGTCATGTGCTTTTTAAAAATAAGACCTATTCTTTCCACTACTTTTTTCCAGTTCACTTATCATTTTCCAAACAGGAAATCTTACTCTTTTATCCTTTTGGGAGAATCTTACAAGATGCTGCAAATGCATACTGCTAACAACAGGAGTGATGAATATGGGTGAGATTTAAGCTGTCATAATCACACTTGAAAGGTTAACTATTCACTACAATAAATCCAAGCTCATGCCCCTTTTGACATAATTGCTTCATCTGACAAGCCGCTTAGCCAGCAATATAGCTCTTAAGATCCACTTAGAACGGAAGGTCCTTAGAGCCCCACCTGAACCGAGTCCTAAGACTGTTTATAGGAAGAACAAATCATCCCTTGGAGATCTGACAGGATATTAAGTGCCTCGATTGTTGGATGTTTGTTTGAGATGGATGTATATCAAATCTGGACTAAATTCAATGGGCAAAAACCGTGGAAAGAGCCGAGATGCCCTTCAACAGATGAATGGATAAAGAAGATGTGGTCCATATATACAATGGAAATATTACTCAGCCATCAGAAAGGATGAATACCCAACTTTTACATCAACACGGATGGGACTGGAAGAGATTATGCTAAGTGAAATAAGTCAAGCAGAGAAAGTCAATTATCATATGGTTTCACTTATTTGTGGAACATAAGGAATAGCATGGAGGACATTAGGGGAAGGGAGGGAAAAATGAAGGGGGGGAATCGGAGGGGACTATGAGACACTATGGACTCTGAGAAACAAACTGAGGGATTTAGAGGGGAGGGGGTTGGGGGGATGGGTTAGCCTGGTGATAGGTATTAAGGAGGGCACCTACTGCATGGAGCACTGGGTGTTATACGAAAACAATGGATCGTGGATCACCACATCAAAAACTAATGATGTACTGTATGGTGACTAACATAATAAAATAAAATTTAAAAAATAAATAAATTCAATGGGCAAGAACCATCATCTTTTGGGCACAGAGGCTACTGCTGAGAAGTTATAAGATAAAGTTGATGTAAAGTGGTGTACGCTCAACATTAAAGCTGTACCACATCTTGAGAAGACTTCCTTGTCACACACCAGCCATTTCCCATCGCTGTAACAAGAACAGTACTAAGCCTCCCGAGATGCTGGGCGCCAGGATCCCTAACGTGCTGAGCAATGCCCTGCTCACACGCAGACCCAAGGCACTCTCTGCAGCCTCAGCTGGAATGCAATCCATTTTCCAGTTGAAATCATACTCTTTTTCTACTGAAGAGCTGACCCCGCCTGATTTAATTTGGAATAAGCAGGGTAGAGTGTGTTTTTTTTTTTCTTTTTCTACCTTCGGTGCTGGGCTTTCTCATCTCTTCCACTCTGATCAGTTTCTTCCTCACTCTGCGAGTGGAGTTGACCAGCTTGTGTAACCTCTTAAACTTCACCGACTCCTCGGTCTCATCATCTGATTGTTCTCTTGACTGGCAAAGAAACAAAAGAAAAGTTAATCAGATCATTGCCCCAGAGCCGTCTGCTCTGGCAGCCGGGTGTAGCCCGACCTCCCCACCAGTCTGAGCTGTGTGGCTGCACCTGGGGTCCCCACCGACTGGCCCCCTGGGGCTCACGAAGCCGCACACACCACCCCAGGTCCCAGGCACCGCGACACACCCCGGGGTCCCTGGACCGGCGCGGGGCCTCCTTCTGGCGAACTCCGACAGGACTCTCTCCACCAGGCTGGCCCTGTCATTCCAGTCCCACTGCTGTGGTTTGGGCCCGGCTCTCATCTGTCTGGCCCATCAGGACTGCTCAACGTGGTCATCAACTACTCCTCCAAACCAAAATTCTGCTGACTTGTTCCAGTCCTCCCCCAAAATCAAAAACAGCAGGGCAGGAAAAGGGAAGAAAAGCAAAAAGCCGCCTCCTGTGCCATTCGTTAGGTGGGCCTGCCACACCTCGGCCATGCCTTCCGCCTCTCCCGGCTCCTTGTGAGAGCTCGCAGGGCGAGCATGAGGACAGACCCTGCATTCCTCCGCGAGCGACAAGGGAAAAAGCTGACCTTTTCAGCCATACAGTACAGTGCATATTCCCCAGCATCCCATTTCATTTTGCAGCGATTCAAGTATGCTCAACCCAGCTGTTTCCCCTCAAGTATCAAACATTACAGAGAGGAGAAAAAAAAAAAATCTCTCTGCAGCAGTGACCCCAGTGAAAACAATCCTTTCCTTGTGAACAAAATGAGGGTTTCAGTTCCAAGTCAGCTCTAACATTCAATATGCAGCTTCCTCTGTTTTATCTGTTCAAAATGTGAAAAAGCAAAAGCAATCTGCAGCTCCAGGGGTGTGCTGCACGGGCCGGGTGCTCAGGCGGTCCCGGGAGCGCAGAGCCCGGCCGAAGGGCAAGCCTCCACGCACCCCAGGCAGCCCGGGAGCAACCCCAGCTGATCCTGCACATCCTGGCAACAACCCTCTCTCCCACTTCCTCAAACCTAGTTCACAGAAACAGTAAGGACAGAGATGCCTCATATAAACAACAAAGCAAAACAAAAATCACAGCTCTGAACAACTGGCCTAACATGAAGCCATTCCCCCGTGAGAAATCGACAATCAAATAGGTACTCGAGGATTCGCAGACAACAGTGGTTCAAGGGTAAAGAAGGTGGAGATTCCATGAATTAAACGGTGCAGCATGTTATGAGTCCACAAATATTTCTGTAGCACTGTGGCACTATGAAAGGCAAAAATACAACCCCTTTCCTGGCCTCTGTCCTCACCCTGGAGCGCCCAGTATAAGGCCATTGTACTTTCTCTCTGCAGGATTATAAGCAAACCATTCACCCACTGAAGAACAATTATGATAACCCAGAAATGGCAAGTCATCAGGACAGGGGGACTTCTCAGGCTTCTCCCCTGTGAACTGTATTCAATGTCTCCAAAATTCCTAGATAAGATGTTGCATCTCCATTTCAGAATTAAAGTGAACTACTGCTTAGCTGAGCATAAAGAAGAGAAATGGAACCCCCAGGTAATGGGGGAAGGAGGTTACACCGCATGCTGGCAATGAGATTTAACACGTTTGGTCTAAAACTTACAATGTAAACAATTAAAACGAGATAGGAAGTATAGCTTCTGCTACCTAATGGTATTGTCTGGTTTGAATTTCATTTTTACTTGGCTGAACTGTTGATGTGTGATGAAAATGGTCAGAGTGGTCAACCAGAGGAATGCGAACTGGGTAAACCCTCATTCTGGGTAATCAGCACCTGAGCAAAACCAAAGTGCATGGAATTACACAGAAACATTTAAAGTATTCTGCCTTCTTGATGTGTCTCAAAAAGCTAAGCAATTCTGAGAACCAACATCATAGCGGGCAAACCTAGAACATGTTTGTAACTGTCACATTAAAAAATTCTTAAGTCAAAAATAAAGAAAAAGAAAAATTCTGAAGTCAAGTGAAAAACGAAATGAGCACAGGTTTATAATCAAGACACAGGAAGCTACGTTAGAGAATGAAAATCAGTGATGTGTGCGTGTGTGTGTGTGTGAGAGTGTACTTTGTACCTAGTTTGGGGGTTGCTACCGCTGCTCGTGGTGGTGGTGGGGGAGCTCTGTGTGCCTGTGCATTCCACAAAGACAAATCACATGTAGGAAACATGCCATCAGAGGGAACTTCTGAGGGAGAAGTGAAATAAGTTAAACCAGGACAACAGAATTAAAGGGAAAGATCCCCTCCCCAAGTCCTACTTTCCTCTGTCCTGATTCACTGTGGTGAAAAATAACATATTCCAGGTACTTGTTTAATCGCTTTCACATGTTCCATCTATTTTTGAGAAACAGGAGCTCTTTAGAACTTTGAATTAATGTTATTTTTATTTTTCTTAAAAAAAAAATGAAGATTTTAGGGGTATTTGCCACTGACAAATCACAAATCCTAGCAACCAGTAACTTTTCATTATCATGGTTTGGACACTAAACAAGGTAGATGCAGCACAATGTATACGAAGAAAAATGTAAGATAAAACCAAATCAATCAAGATACATCCTCCCTTGAGTCAGCCTAGAAGTCACTGGAGTTAACCAAGTGTGTCCCAAGGATGCTTTTTATTGATAGAGAGGTGTTGACTTCTCACTTCCTCCTGAGTCCAGAGGATAAGGAGTTGTGAAATATTTGCCTTTAAAAAATTCTCTCCAGCTGTTTTAACATAAAGACTCCGTAAAAGGCATGCATTTCTTTTAAAATGGGGACTAAAGCTTACATTCCTCATTTCCATGTTTCTCCTTTTAAATTAGCACACACCACTTCCCAAATACTAAAAATAACTTATCGTGTCTTTTTTTAAAAAATATTTTATTTATTTATCTAAGAGAGACAGAGACAACGAGAGAGAACATGAGCGGGAAGGAGGGGGAGAAGCAGACTCCCCGCCGAGCAGGGAGCCCGATGCGGGGCTCGATCCCAGGACCCTGGGACCATGACCCGAGCCGAAGGCACGACGCCTAACTGACTGAGCCACCCAGGCGCCCCTTGTCGTGTCTTTTTATTCAGAAAATTACACCCCCAGAGATGAGGGTGTAAGAATTTAAAAATAACTATTTAATTAAGAAGAGTGTGCATGAAATCTTTGCACCCGGAGGAACTTTGGTAAAAGATGAAGGAAATCTGCATTACATATAAAATGAATGGTTGATTCCAAGAAACAGACTCCTAGATTGAACAGAACTACTAGAAAACAGTTTTTAAACAAACTGAAGTGAAGAAATAACAGTGTATGTTTATGCACGTTGTAACAGGACACGGTATTCTCCTCCTCTCCCTGTCCTGCCCCAGGTCAGAGGACTAAAGTAAACTTTAATTTGATCATCGTCTAAATGAGAAGGTGAAAACTAAATCATCTGTATAAAACTCCCACCTCTAAACTTTAGTCGAAAAAAGCCAATTAATGTATTCCACCAAAGGATGTGGAAAAATGGATTTACGTTACTGTAAATAGAAACATTTGATTTCCAGCCTTTCTCTTGCAGATTTTTCCACCAGAAAGCCCATATGGCTCAACTTTTAATTACTTTGGCTAATGCTATATGTAGTAATTCTGTGGTGAATGCTTAAGTGTTTCATTTCTGGTTTCCATGGCAACATTACATCAGATTGCAGACAGCTGGCTCCACAGTTTTAAACCATAACAAATTGACCAAGCCAAGGCACAAAACTAGAGCCGCTTTAAAGAGATAGTACACCATTTGCCTGCCAGGGTGCTGAATGAGGAACCTATGGGGCCCACTTGGCAGGCGAAGGAGGGTGGAGCCTCCTGCTTTCTCAGCTTGTTTTGGAACATGTGCGTCCTTGACACATCTGCAATGTTCTAATAGGAAAGACATGGAGCCAGCATGGAGAACTTTCCATAACACAGCTACATCAAGGATGACCAGGAAAAAGGAGCACAATTAATAGCATCTGTAGATAGAAAAATGTGTGTGCTGGAGCAAACGAAAAGCATCCCCTCACTCTCAAGCCTGTCAGTGCAGGTCGGTACCAGGTAAGATACTCCACTGGACCCAGTAAAAAAAAAAACAAACAAAACAAAAACAAAAGAACATTTCTTCCAACTCTGATGCGCTGTAACAGATGTTTTCCAAAAGCCACATAGCACGGTCCTGCAGGCACGGGAGCACTGTCCCATAATAGAAGTTAAACTGAACTCGCAAAGAGCAAACCAGAACCCTTCTGGGGACTGCTCGAGACCACGCTGAGCACAGGATTACGTACGACTTTGCCTTTTGCAGAAATAAGAAATACACTCAGCTTGCTTCCCCAGCTCGAAACACTCAGCACACTGTCCCAATTAGCAGCCAGACTAAGTCAGTTTATCTCCCCTGGAGCCACATAAGATATTTAAGCATTTCTGAATGTATCCTGAAACTGGAAATGTATCCGCTTATGAAATTCACACAACGGTTTCTGGTTAACTGGGTGCATAATCAGACATAGACACTTCAACTTCCGAGATCCGCACCATCAGTGGCATTAACCTTAAGGGAAGGAAGCCGATCGCTTGCAGGTTTATGAAAAGCGACAGCATGCAAGGCTGTCTGCAGTCGAGTCCTCCACACCGAAAGCCTCCATGATTGACAGCTGAGCTCCCACCACGTACACTCAATCTCTTGAGAATATTCTCAAAAGAATATTCACTCTTCTCCCCCCAAAGCTACATCTTCGTACTGGGTGAGCGTGCTCGGGAAGAGTGCTCAGGGTTACACAGCAGGGAAGGAAAGAAGGACCAATCTCGCAGAATTTGAATAGAAAAGACGAAAGCCATCACAGCCGGGAGCAATGGAAAAGCTTTTCCTTGAAGTGACAGAAAGCACATTTTCCCTCTGCCACGGAACACAGCCGGCGGACTTACCGGCTTCGGCATCGAGCAGGCGTGAGGGGCGACGCTGCGCTCGGCTGGCACCCCCGCCCCCTCCCCTCGCTGAGAGCGGCTTCACTCCGGGTCCGTCAACTCTGTAATCTCAAAGTGAGCGTGAGGCACTCCTTGAACATGTTCCTTTGGAGTTACATGATCCGACAGGCTCCACCAGCACAGATCAGTATCCGAAGGAGGAAAAAGTGAAGACACTGGATTCAATTAGCTGCTTTCTGCTTGCTGCCTGGTTCCCCCGTTCCTTGCTCGCTGCATAACTTGTAAGAAAGGCATAAGTCATCAGCTCTAAGCAAATCTCCTATTCACCACCAGGAAAAAAGGGAGTGTTGTACGTGGCAAACAATCCCTGTTTTCACTGACGAAGGCTCCCTGACCTCCCGCTGGCCTCCAGTTCCTTAATTACTGTCTATGGAATTCCAGAGAGAGAAAAAAAGAACGCGGGAATCTGAGCAAATCCGGGACAAGGACTAACCCTTACAAGTGACTGAACTTAAAAAAGATCGCCTTCGCAGATACTCTTCCAAACACCCCCTGAAGGGAGTAGTCTCGATTGAAAATAGACACCTTCCAATGGCTATTTTTGACATTGCTGAATTAAAACGTGTGATTTTGGTTTTCTCCTGGAGCTGTCACTTTCTGTCTCTCCCCACTCCTTTTTTCCGATTTTTAACTACTAAAGTAAACGTAGGGCATTTCCTGTCCAGTGATGTCTCTAAAACGGTCTTACCAAATCGTTTCAATGATCACCTCAGAGCAGCTGAGTTCTCTTGGATTCCAGAGATGGGTGCACATGGCCTGTGTCCCAAGAGGGTCATTTCATTTTCTCAAGGGTGTCTGGGAAGCCACAGGCACATGCTCTTACTGACACAGAATGTCAGCTAACAAGACAGGACTGAAAACCCGTATGAAGTCTCCACGGCATGGGCTGCAAGTCCTGTCTGGATTTCAGGAGTAAATTCATTCAATCGGGTAAGTCACGTATTCCCACTGGGCGGTCTGGCTGCCCAGTCCTAGTGCCTCTCTCCTCGTGTGGGCCTCTCTTTATGTATGTGCAAGGTCACCTCTCTTGGTAGGACACCACACACACCCTTTTTTACCAGGCAGAGGTCCCAGGCTCTTTTGAGAGATGCACCAGAGCCCCATCCCCTTTTCCTGGGCCCCTTTGGCAGCTCTCTCTCTTCATCAAGAACTGCAAGAACTGCCCCCCCACCCCCGGCAATTTTCTTCCCCAGAAGTGTCTCCTCCTACTGTTAATGGACTTTCCGATTACTTCTCCCCCGGGGTCTGCTACACCTTCCCTACACGGCCTGGTGCTTTTCGGACGTTAATCTTCCAACACCCCTATTTACTGAATGCTCATACTTCCCAGGCACCGTGCTAGGTATTTACACATTTGACCTAACTTCACAGCCAGTAAATGACAGACGCAGAATGTGAAACTTTGTGGTTTTGCTCCCACACCCACAACCTGCACAGGAGCTTTCTTCCCCCAAGACCGCCAACCACAGTGCATGCAAGGTTATGCTCAGAGTTCCTTAAAACACTCAGTAGAAGTCCTTAGTTTCAGAATTTCCTGGTTACCTGGTGCAAACTGAGAAAACGTATTATGATGCCCCAGTGGGAGGGGGGTAAAGGGACGAGAGGAAAGCCACAAGACTTTGGAGCCTGAACAACCTGGTTTTCAATTTCCAAGTCCTCTAGCAAATCACTTCACCTCTATGGGTCTTAGTATTCCTCCATGCAAATTTCATCTGATAACAGTGATCTTAAAGTGTTGTTTTAAAAATTGTGTCTGTACAATCAACGAGTGGAGCTCAGTGAGTGCTTATCACAGCTGTCATCTGTTACCGATTGGGATTCCAACAAGACTGATTTTAATTCTTAAAAACTGTTCTAGGTACTGTGTACACAGCAAAGGCAAAGAAAACATGTGAAAGCTAATGATAGGGCCAACATCTGAGGCTGGATCTGAACAGGCTGTTTATTTATTTATTTGACAGAGCAAGAGAGAGGGAGCACAAGTAGGGGGAGCAGCAGAGGGAGAGGGAGAAGCAGACTTCCGGCTGAGCAGGGAACCCGATGCAGGACTCGATCCCAGGACCCGCAGATCATGACCTGAGCCGAAGGCAGAGGCTTAACCGACTGAGCCACGCAGGCGTCCCTGAACAGGTTGTTTAGATGCAGAGAAGATTCTGAGCAGAATTAGGAGCCAGAACTCTGGAATCTGGCAGAGGCAGGAGGTAGGCTCAGGTCCTTTTTATGCCACTTGTGAAGAGTGTGTGTCTTAATTTCTCTCATTTATAAAACAGGCAGTGATAAGCCTCCCAGAACTCTTGAGAAGGTAAAAAGGACCTTGAATGTGAGGCCTAGAGCCTGGTTGGCAACGGTGTAGTGTGAGATGCACGGGGCACCTGGGTGGCTCAGTTGGTTGGGCAAATGCCTTCGGCTCAGGTCATGATCCTGGAGTCCCGGGATCGAGTCCCGCATCGGGCTCCCTGCTCAGCAAGGAGTCTGCATCTCCCTCTGACACTCCCTCCTCTCATGCTCTATCTCATTCTCCCTCTCAAATAAACAAGTAAAATCTTTAAAAAAAAAGAGAGATGCCCGGGAAGCCAGGCCCTGACTGCCCCAGGTTCTGTGAGGAGCTTGGGGGAAAGACACATCCCTGCTTATCCTCCTAAAGGCCTACTCCTCTTGCATGCGCCGTTAGCTGTCGCTGCCACAGCCCTCGGAGGATGATTCAGGTCTTTATGAAGGTACTCAGCGTTGGCTACTACATGGGCGTCCAACACAGCTCATCCTTTCAAAGACAGGAAGGTCCACAGGGACTATGTCTGACCCCCCAGCCTGTACTCATGGTACCCAGCCTGGGCCCCACCCACAGCGGGCCCTCGGTAAACGTGCGTGTCTTCCATGTGCCATGGATAAGTTTAGATTCTCCAGCCCCATCGTTCCCAGCCCCTGCTATGGTATCTGAGTAAACTGTGGGATATTTGAAGGACTAGGTTGGGCCAGGCCACCCTGGGAAGCTTCTTGGTGGAGGGCAGTTGGAAACCGGGGAATACACTTCATGAAGGAAGGGCGTCTCTGGTCTTCTTCGCTGGGTAGTGGGCTTGAACTTAGCACACAGGAAGTGTGCAAATTTGTGGAGGACAGGTTTGAGCATCTGACGGCCACTCTAAGGAACTGTTTGTTAGGTCCTCAGAGCAAAGTCCAAAGGCCTTATTGTGGAGGGTAGGACTTTGCGTGGTTAGAGTCCTGTCCTGATTTCCAGTTTCTGTGTGGGTCTCTATGCAGATACTGTGTGGGAAGGCCTCTCATGGCATCTGGTTCTCATCCTTTGACTTCCTCAGAGCACCTCAAATACTCTTCTCTCTCATGTGCCTGCACACCTTTGCACTGGTGGATTCCTTTTTGGGGATCATCTCTGCCCACCCCATGGACTCTCCCAGCTCCTACCCATCCTTCAATATCCAGTCCTTATGTCGCCTCCCCTGGAAAGCCCTCCTGGCCTCCCTCCTCATCTTCCTTAGGCTGTGTGGTTGCAGAGTATACACAATCACAGGACTGAGCCCAGAATATGGGAATCACATAGCACTCAGTCCTTCACCCAGCTTCATGAAGACAATGGGCACTGCGCTATTTTTTCTGTGACTGTATGTCAGTAACATTTATTTCTGATTACATGTGATATATTTTTAATTGGAAAATGTGGAAAATGCAGATACAGGAGAAAAGGAAAGGAGAGGAAAGGAGGAGAAAAAGAAATCACCTATACCCTCCCACACTCAGATAGAAAAATTAGTCATATTTTGGGACGCTGGGGTGGCTCAGTCGGTTAAGCGGCTGCTTTCAGCTCGGGCCGTGATGTCAGGATCCCGGGATCGAGTCCCGCATCAGGCTTCTTGCTCAGCGGGAAGCCTGCTTTTCCCTCTGCCTCTGCCTGCCACTCCCCCTGCTTGTGCTCGGTCTCTCTAACAAATAAATAAATGAAAACTTAAAAAAAAAAAGTCATATTTTGGCTGATATCCCCCCCGCTTTTCTCACACACGCACACATGCGTGTGCACGCACCCCCCACACACTAGGCACCCTTAGATATCTATGTCTGTTTTGTGTTGTGTTGACAAAAAAGGATGACTCTGTGATCTTTAGCTGCTCCACCTTCTACACTCACAGTCACTATCAGGGTCCCCAGAGCCTCCCTCACAGGAACACCCAGTACGAGCAGAAACAAAGTGCCTGCTGAGAGTCGCGACCCTCTCTGAGCCGCACCACCACCTCTCAAGCTTTCTCCCGGAGAAACCTTGGAGCGCTCAATGGGTACTGTTCAAACTGTTTTAAAATCTGCTTTTTCTATTAATATGTTCTGAACATTTTCTCATGTCGACAAATGTCCAACAAATAAAATACAATATATTCATAATTCATTAGTATTCACTGAAGTAAGCCATGATTTTCTTTCTTTTTTTTTTTTTTTTAAAGATTTTATTTATTTATTGGACAGAGAGAAACACAGCGAAAGAGGGAACACAAGCGGGGGCAGTGGGAGAGAGAGAAGCAGGCTTCCCACAGAGCAGGAAGCCCGATGCGGGGCTCGATCCCAGGACCCTGGGATCAGGACCTGAGCCGAAGGCAGACGCTTAACGACTGAGCCACCCAGGCGCCCCAAGCCATGATTTTCTTAACGTTAGCCCGGAATCATCGGACATTGGCATGTTTCCGATTTTTCAATATCATAAACAATACTCTGATGAAGAGTTTGTTGTAACATTTCTAACACATCTAACACATTCTTCTTTTTAGAAAAAATTATTATAGAATTTATGGGTAAAAAAAATGGGCATAGCTTTAAGTCCTTTGATATATATTAACACTTTTCTCAGGAGAAACACTGTACACGATATTATTTTTAAATCTCACAAGTAGTATAAAAAGAGTGTCTAGGGGTGCCTGGGTAGCTCAGTCAGTTAAGCATCCACTTGATTTCGGCTCAGGTCGTGATCTCAGGGTCTTGAGATCAAGCCCCACATCCAGCTCCTCACTCAGCGGGGAGTCTGCTTGAGATTCTCTCCCTCTCCCTCTGCCTCTCCCCCCCTCACTCACGTGTGCTCTCTAAATAAATAAATAACATCTTAAAAAAAAAGAGTGCCTACTTCCTCACACAACTGTCAACCCCAAGCATTACAATATTCTTTTACACTGAGACAATTAAAATAGGATCTATGTTTGTGATAAATAGATTATTGCCTGGTTGAAGTCAATGGATGGATGCACTGATTCAAGGTGTAAGGAAGAGCAAGGAACTGAAATATCAGTGAGGCGACTCTACCTGGGCCTGTAAAGGTAATAATCCAGATGTCTGGGGGCAAACAGAGCCCCCATGGAGGTTCAGAGATATGATCAGCATAAGGAGCTGTGATAAATGCATAAGAGGAACAAAGAGGCAGAGGCATTCAGAAGTGGGAGAACTCACCTTTGGCTGGGAAAACCGAGGCATCCTTCACTGAGGGGAGGGGCACCTGCCGTGAGTGTGGGGGCATATCTGGGTTCCTCCGGGATGCTAGAAGGCCAGTGTTTAGATGGCCCCGAGGCTCACTTCTTTCTCCCCCTGACCTTAGATGCCTGCCTTTTTGGACAGGCAAAGAGAGATCCAGCTCGGCGGCCGCCCTGCTAAACAGCATGTGACCCAAATCAACAGCAGCTTTCTGGCCCTCCTCTTTTCCAAGCCTGATTTCATAATCTCTCCAACATGCCTGATCATCCTCCACTGGTCCAAGAAGTGATGCCTTCAAGGTCACTCCCTACCTTGGGGGCAGCACATTGGCTGCGGCTAGGGGATGTTCAAGATCAGCGCTGATGATTCTCATCAGTGACCAGCTGTGGCAGGGGCCTTCCACCCGGGCCCAGCCATCAGTTTAATGCGTTTCCTTTGTGTTTATGAAAAAAATTAGTCTCGCTCTCTAAAGAAGTCAGAATTACATTTTGAAGTGTTTATGAGTTGTCAGCATAACTATAGACAATATGAAACACATTGTGGGGTTTTTTTTTTAATTTATTTCACAAAGGAATCAGGGAAGGACTCATCTGTTTAAGTAAGAAATATTTTGCTCATTAGCTGGTGACATCATTGCCCTCTGAAATTAGGAGATTTTTGTCAGCATATGGACAAAAAGAGGAGATTCCATTCTTCTCCCAGAGGTGCAGCATAACACTGAAATAATCTCTCTGGTAGTTTCAAAATTAACTAGTTGTCGCCAGATTTGAAGAAAGAAGAGGAAGAGGAGAATATAATTATATGATATTTTTATTTGTAAAAAGTATGTGAGAATTTGAGGTAATATTACTGTCCCCCAGGGGCAAAGGCCTGTCAGCACTTAATTCATTTAAGAAACTGTTTAAAGAACCAACTATAAAAACCAAAGGCACAGCAAACGGCTGCTACATTCCACAATAAATTCTATTCTTTTTCTTAAACTCCTGAACTTTGCATTTTTTAAAAAATCACCCCCAAATAAGGTTGCTAATTTCCCCACAGGAGGAGGGAGAAAACAGGACTCTAGGAGTCCTACAGCCGAGTTTGCAGAGACTGGGATGACGGGTAAGCCCATCCATCCCAATTCTTCAAGTTGCCACGGAGCAGAAAATGCCTTTATTTCTCCTCAAAGGGGTTGACGGGGATGAGAAAGGTAAGTGGAGGAAAGAGAACTGGATTCTTCCTTTACTCTGTGAATGTTTGAAGTTTCTTCTGCCTGAGATTATGTAGCCCTGCCCATAGGCCAGAGAACCCCACTGTTCACATAAATTAGCTGAGTTAAGGTAACAAAGACATGATGGGAAGCAGTCAAGAGCTCTCCAGGTCCTTCTGTTAAGAGTGGCGTAGTGTTACCCAAAGCAAATCTATGGTGCCAAGCACACTGAAGACTAAAACAAACACCAAACCCACTCATTCTCGAGTGTGTTCAGTTCTCACATGGCCTGTGCCATGGAAAAAGGATGATTCAGAACAGAACTGCCAAGTAGGGCAATTACATATGCGTTTGAGGCTCTAGTTTCTGGAGCTGATAGAAGTTTTCATCCCCAAAGCGGTAAGTCTCCTAAGGGATTGGGTGGTGTTTGCAAAGTCACATTACTTTTATGGCGTCTGACACTGACTGATTCATGGATCAGGCACGATGACTTCTTGGACAGGGCTGCCAAACAACCTTGTCCAGGCATATGACGATGAAAAAATATAGAAAACTGATAGAACCTACATGGCAACGGAGGGGAGGTACAGACACCAAGTTCTATCCTTCAACCAAAACTTAGGCCACAGATCAGCACAATCGACTCTTGAAGCTGGAGGCAGATGGGCCAATTTCACTTCCTAGGGTCACGATCTATCACCTTAACATAACTGTCCTTATGTCTGTAGAACAAATAATAAGCAAACTTATTTTGACTGAATAGCTTCAATAAACAAATTTCCTTCCAAACTGAAGAAATCTAGGCCGAATCCTTAGAAAAGAATCATTCAGAGCTACAATTGTTGTTTGTGGTCCTCTCCTTGGCTATCAAGTCATGATGATTGCTGAAAACCAGACCACAGAATATCCTTCCCACAACAACTAACAAAATAAGCAACAGCCCCCAAAAAACAAAATTACTAAAAACTAGCATAAATGTTTCACCAAGAGCACCCAAACAAGGAAATGCATATTATCTAATATATTAAGCTTTAAAGCTTCATGGTCAGGGAAACCTGGGTGGCTCAGTTGGTTAAGCATTTGCCTTCGGCTCAGGTCACAATCCCAAGGTCCTGGGAACAAGTCCCGCCTCGGGCTCCTTGCTCAGCGGGGAGCCTGTTTCTCCCTCTCCCTCTGCCTGCCGCTCCCCCTGCTTGTGCTCTCTCTCTCTCTAATAAATAAATAAAATCTTAAAAATAAAACTTCATGGTCGAGGGAGGAAACAAATTTCTGAAGACCAAAGGAAAAGGCCTCACTACTGTAAAAGCCACATTGGTAGGAATCTTGAGAATTATTCCATGGAATTTCAAATTTCAAAGGAAGTAAACTGTGTGGCCTTCCCTTTTTTTTATTTTTTGATCTAGGACCAATGGAAATTGCTTCAGGAGAGTAATGAGTGAAAGGATGGAAAGTTAGTGGTAAGGCTGATCCTGAGTGAAATAAAGTCTCTTAGAAATTCACCAGAATTGGGAGGGGGCGGGGGGGGGGGGGGGGAGAAGAAATTCACCAGAATTGGAGAAATGAATTTAAAGCAGACTGCCTATGGCCTACCCCTTCCCTCACACCATGTGGCATGAACCGTAATGCAGCACATTTTAACACAACCTTGGGAGAGGGAAGGCAGAGCCCAGGTATGCTAGCAAAGACCACATTCCCCCTCGGGGGGGCGGGTATCCCCACTTCTTATAGCAACAACAAACATGAATGGACCATAAAACAAAGCCCTCAACTGCAGCTTGGAAGAAGGGAAACAATCTCTTCTCAGCTAGCATGAGGAACAGGTCAAAACGTGATCTTCATTCTATCAGCACGAGTAGAAACTCTGACCTGAGGTACACAGGCATGATCAAGGTGAAAGGAAATGTATGACAACTATTCAAACAAACTTACGGCAAGGGGGAAAAAAGAGGGAGAAAAGCATGGAAGAACACAAAGATCCTATCTTTTGATCCCATCTCTCTATCAGATGAAAACACAACTCAAGGAGCAGGAAGAAATTCCTAACAGTTGCTTCACTCTATAAAATAATTTAGTAAGAACACGAATTCAATTAAATGAGACTTCAAAGACAAGATGAGTAACATTAATGATATTAATTTAAAAACTGCAGTATGAAGGAAAGAGAGGACCAAAACAATCTATTGCAGAACCAATTTGTAAGTAAGAATGAACAAAGAACCAGGATCTATACCCTAGAAGTCGAAATACTGATAGAGAGAAAAGCTGTATCATTTAAATCCATTTCCTCCTATGGTCCGAGTTTTAAGATCTACCCAGCTCTTCACCTAAGCTCAAGCCTTGCTGCTACCTCTACCTGACACGTTTCTCTCTTCTCCTGGTGAGCTCTTCCTCGGCTTCGGCCTCTCTCTCTGGGAAGGCTTCCCACGCTCTCCTCACTGGGGCTGAATGGACTTTGTGTGTATACTTAATATACTAGGTAGTACTATTCCAATTAAATCCTCAACCATGCTGTCCACTTGTCTGTCTCTTCCTGTCAAATACAAACCCCTGTGTACAGGGACTAGCACGTAGTAGGGATTCAGTAATGTTTGCACAACAAATGAGTAAAAGAAGGCTCAAGATGGCATTCTGTCACCTATACCCTGGGTCAAAAGTGCAGGTAAGAAATCCTTTTAGGAACTAATCATGCAATGTTATTAGCGTTATATCAGTAATAGTCCAGTCAGTAAGGGATGATAGAGGCTCTGGTGTGGTACAAAGAGGGAGAGGAACAAGAAAACAGAATAAAGAGATATTCTACAGACATTATTCCGTCAGCAGAATTTGAATTAGAATTTGGTTGTATTAAAATACTGCTTTCCAAATGAGTGTCATCGTCCGATGACTGACTATAGTGCTAAGAGTTGTTGTTTTTTTTAAGATTTATTTATTCATTTTAGAAAGAGTACGAGCCAGGGAGGGGTAAAGGGAGAGGGCTAGAGAGACAAGCAGATGCCCCGCTGAGGGGGGAGCCTGACATGGGGCTCGATCCCAGGATCCCGAGATCATGACCTCAGCCAAAAATTAAGAGCCGGACAGTTAACTGGGCCACCCAGGTGCCCCAAGAGTTTTGATAAAATAGGTAAATGGTAACTTAAGATTCAAATGGACTCGAAACAAAGTGATGGGCAGCCTATGACCTCCATCAGTTGGCTTAGGCTAGAGGTGGCCCTCAGTCCAGATCCTACTCTCGAACCACAGTAAGGGCCAGGATCTTTCTAACCCATCCATTATGTAAGATCTGGCACTAGGGCAAATGATTCAAGGAGGAATTAACATGTGATAAATCTCATTTAGTAAGTGATGGACGTCCTCTCTTACCCCCATTTCCCGGAGGTTACTTCCAAAAGCAAAACAAAGACTGGTGTTGCCAATCTAAATGCCAATCCTTAACCCAGATTTCATTACAAATATCTTTACTTAGATACAATCAGCTAGCAGGGGAAATGTGGTACATCCTGTTTGGTATTCATGTATTGGGTTGGACAAATAAATTTGCCATTTTTATAAGCCAAAAGCTAGTAACTCCAGTTTCACCTGACTCAACCTAATAAAAGAAACAACAAACCAGAATGTACCCAAAAGCTACCTTAAATTTTTTAAATGTTAAAAAAAGGTTCCCCTCAGCTTATGTAGTACCTGGCTATTTTGTCATTATTTATTTTATTTTTGTTCACGTGGCCCTCGATGTGCTCAGGAGGGTCTGTCGGCAGCAGCCTCGACTCTCTGTAACTGTACAGACCAGTGAAGACACAGATGTGCCCGGTCAGTCTGCCAGGTACAAAGAGCCACATCGCAGTGACTTACGGGCCGGCCACGAGGGCGCTCTCCACCACGACCCGCCCGGAAGCCCACACCCACATGCTCGGTGAGTCCACCTCACAGCACGGCCTGGCCCTAGATAATTTCAGTACAATTAACAGCTTATTCTTCCCAAACAGTAATCCCAAAGTAAAATATGATCACCGAAATCATACTGGACACACCCTTAAACCCACTTACGGAATAACTAACCTTCCGAAACAAAAGATGAACGGATTATGTGTTTGGTGAAAGCATAACTAACATAAGCTAGCTGCATTAAGCTCGTTCTGACAACCCTAGCCAATCTGCTGTAATACATCAACACTTGCTAGCATGTTAATGACATGTCCAAAAAATAGCACTTCCATGGGAACTCAAGTATTTTAACAGTTAACGGAAAGGTAAAAGATCTAAACATAAAGTAATAGAAACGGGCTTTCACTGGGTATTTACTTTGGGCCATTTAATTCTTGTAACACCTGTATGGGATAGATATACTTGCCCCTGCTTTCCAGATGAGAAAATAGAGGCACAAATTGATGAGACAACTTTCCCACAGATGCAGAGCTCACAGGTGATAGAGCTGGACGTGAACCCAAAGCCTGCGTCCAAGTCCAGCTTAACCGGCTCCCTCCCCTAAGCATGCTGGGCAAGGGCAAGCACCAGTTTTCCCTAGGACAGAGCCTCCTTCTGGGCTAACTTGTTTCAAGAGGATGATCTTAAGGCACTTCAAAGTTTGGCCTCTGTCCCACGGAGAAGGCTGGGGATGAGAGGGTGGTGTGGAATTAATGACAAAGAGTCACCTAAACAATGGTTTGTGGTCAGCTTACATGCAGTTAGAACAAAATTCATCTTTCTCAAGAGACTTGACTATGCGTGTTGTTCCAATGGATTGGTTTTGCCTCCTGGACTCACCATAAGCTGCAGGTCTAAAGAATCATCACTTTTACCCTTCTAAAGGGGAATTTTAATATGTCCCTGTTTTACTAGCATTTTAGTTTCAAAATCACTTTTATTGAAATTAAGGGTAGTATTTCTTCCTGTACCTTCCCACCCAGCCAAATAAAAAAGAAATTTACAGAAAGTATCTATGAAAGTCTGAATAATCATCTGAAGGCTTCAAGTATGCATTAAAAGACCAGAATCAATAAAAGTTATTTTTAACATAGTTACATTTAGAAAAATAGAGAAAAGTGGTCATTATTCTGGTACCATGTAACACAGCAAGGTAGAAAGAATTGCTGATAACTGTCCCACAGATGCAGGGTATAAATGCCCTCTGGCAAATCACTGCTGACCATATTTCTCTTTCTCCTGGTCATATTACAAGTCAGATGAGGAAGGCTTTTCGGTTTCAGAAATAAAGAGCTGAAGCACATATCCAACCATCCTGTATTCAAGCCCAGCTACTAGAACCATCAAAGCTTCAACGAGCAGAACCATCTTTTAGCCACGAATCGAAAGTTACCTTGCCAATTAGAATTCTATTAAGCTGAAACCCATATATTAAGAGTTAAGGGAATATATCCTCTAGGAAAAGAGATATAAAGAAAAAATGTAAACACCATTAAAAGCAAACAGTTTAGGGGCACCTGGGTGGCTCAGTTGGTTGGGTGTCCAACTCCTGATCTCGGCTCAGGTCATGATCTCAGGGTCGTGAGACCGAGCCCTGCGAATTACTCTCGCCCTCCCTCTGCCTCTCGCCCTCCCTCTGCCCCTCCCCCTACTTCCTCTCCAAAAAAAAAAAAAAAAAAAAAAAACCACGTGCAAAGAGTTTATCCAGAAATATAAGTTATTTTTATGCTTGGAATCTACCCTCTCTTAAATTTCCTTGTTTTTTTTTTTTTTTTTTTAAAGATTTTATTTATTTATTCATGAGAGACAGAGAGAGAGACAGAGGCAGAGGGAGAAGCAGGCTCCCTGCGGAGCAGAGAGCCCGATGCGGGACTCGATCCCAGGACCCTGAGATCATGACCTGAGCCGAAGGCAGACGCTTAACCGACTGAGCCACCCAGGCGTCCCAAATTTCCTTGTTAAAAACCAATATAGAAGAGAGATAGTATAAGAAAGTCAACCATTTTCACAGAAAACCTTTACTGTACCTATAATGCCAATTCTCATTCTGTGGTATATGTGGATCTTCACACAATTTATGCATCCAAAATATATTCACTCAGAGTAAGCAAAATATGAAAATCATATTTTTTGTAATTGCTAGGAGTATCTATGAGTGGGAGAAAATTTTATAAATTTATGTGTTATCATTAAAAAAAAAAAAGTCTTCTTATGGGGTCAGATTTCCCCAAGTGAGGAAGCTAATGATAATTGATTTATATTTTCTTCTAATACCTTTGAAATATAAAAATAAAACTTCTATAAATTTTAACCTATACACCTTGTCTGGAAGTTCGCCCTAGTAAAGGAAACATATTCAAAATAAACACATTAAGATAGCCAATTAAAAAAAAAAATCTGGTTCAACCCATAATACCATACTCTAAAAAGAGCATCATTATATGGACACCCCTTGAATGAGGACAGGTCAGTCTGTCCATGAAGGCCTACCCCATTTGCATGGGCTCTGCTCTCCCACCACATTCTGTGCTAGGTGATTAAATTGTGAGCCTTTTCTTTGGTCATAATAGAAATCAAGCCATTCACCACAAGAACCACTAAAAAAGTAACTTTGGGGGCACCTGGGTGGCTCTGTCGGTTAAGCATCTGCCTTCAGCTCAGGTCATGGTCTCAGGGTCCTGGAACTGAGCCCCACATCGGGCTCCCTGCTCAATGGGGAGTCTGCTTCTCCCTCTCCCTCTGCCCCTTCCCCTGTCTTGTGATTTCTCTCAAATAAACAAATAAAATCTTTAAAAAAAAGTAACTTTGTGGAATGCTCTCCTGGTTTTCTGCACACTATCTTTTAGGAAGTTCTAGTGTAGACTAAGGCTGTGGCAACCTCTCCTTTCAAAATATCAGACCTGGAGCCTCTGGCTTGAGGGCAATAGTTTTAAGTAAGGCAGGTGAGATCACTCTGAAAAGCTAAGTAAAACCTGTCTGACAGTGGGGGACAAGTTTACAAAGCCCCAAAAGGATTTAACAGTTTTGCAGTACATGAACCGAAACATCTCATCATACGGGGATATTTTAGTTGAGACCTTGAAAGTCCTCAATCAAGGAAACACTTAAAATTGTATTTTGTTAGAAGTGGAAGAAGTGATCACTTGACATTGTGTCTCTGTTGCCCAAACTCTGGGACACAGTTCAACCCACAGCCCTCCTGTGCCTCAAACCAGGTTAGAGGCAAAATACATTCAGAACTGGCTGGAAGCAAAAGCTGTGAGGAGACGCACAGGTGGATGAAAGGTGTTACTATGCCTCAGCTAGAACACTGGAGCCTCCTTGCACAAATCCTTCCCCACTAAATACCCCCAAATGTAGAAGATCAATTATAAAACGATGGCTTGCGTTACAAAATTAACTCGCTTCACGAAACATTTTACCATAGTTGCTTCATCCTAGTGAGGAGCTCCAGATACAGAAACATAATTCCATTTTTTTCTGGAACACATTTTGTATCAAGTGAAACAAACAAACAGGGACCAAAATAAATCTCTGCAATGGACTCTAAGAGCCCCCAGTGCCTTATTATCCTTGTTGTCGCTTTAATTTCTCTTTATCATATATATATATATATTTTAAAGATTTTATTTATTTATTTGAGAGAGAGAATGAGAGACAGAGAGCACGAGAGGGAAGAGGGCAGAGGGAGAAGCAGACCCCCTGCTGAGCAGGGAGCCCGATGCGGGACTCGATCCCGGGACTCCAGGATCATGACCTGAGCCAAAGGCAGTCGCTTAACCGACTGAGCCACCCAGGCACCCTCTCTTTATCATATATTTTGAAAAATAACTAAAATCACATCATAATGAAACAATTTACAACTTGAAATTTTTGGAGAGATGTTTCACTGCAAGCCTTTTCATTAATATTTAAGGACCAAATAGAGATCACCAACTTTTACCTACCAATTTTGTAGAAACACAAAAATTATGATTTACTAAAACTCCTTGAGTAAAAAAATATAAACCCCAGGACAACAGAGAGCATTTCATTAAATGTCTTCTTAACCAGAAGGTAAATTGAACCTCAAGGCACAAAGTTGAAAGCTTAAAATGAGAACTCTTACAACCTCCCCCCTGCAGGAGGCAGAGGAAAACAGAATTTATCAAAATAAAACGAAAAATATTACAACAAATGTCCAGATATTTAACAAGGAGTCACGTTAAGTACTCAAACCAGAAACTCTTTTTAAAAACTCCAATACTCGCAACAGGAGTTTGTTATTAATGAGAAACAGCAGAGAACACATTCTCCTCTGGCAAAGAGAAAGCTATTTTTCACTTCCCCTGGTAACTATCTTTAGTACTTTACATTCTTAGAAACCAGGAATGTGAATATGGATTTATTGTGAAGCAACACGCAATTATCTAATGTCAGTTATGGGGGTGGGGGAGTCTACCAAATCAATGCGAATGAAATCCTAAAGCACGACAGGCATCAATATAGGGCATTGAGTCTCGTGACAAAGGGCTTGTGATCCCTGAAACTTTCATGGCCTGGACATTCCCGACTACGGCCAGTGGGCTATTTACATCTCAGTCTAGAAAAGAATCAATAGAAAGCTGAAAAGCCCTGGCTCTCGCACAAAAGATAATCAAAGCGCCTAACCCACAGCGGCTGAAGTAGGACACAGTGGGAATTATCTGAAATTAATTACTCTGCTATCAGGCGAATGTAGCATTATTGAGAAGGAATATCTTGGCTGGAGTCTCTTGCTGAGTCTCCATAAAAACACAGGACAGGCTAAAGTAGGGTAGGAAGGGCGAGTGTCACATACATTAAGATTGCAAACAAGTTCAAGCAAACTTCAATGCCAATGGTGGTCAGCTGTAGGAATGCACAGCGTGACTAGAAATGGGTGTGGGTTGTTTGTGCAAAGCCAGCTAGCAAAATACGCGGGGTAAATAATATCGCTTCAGAAAACTCCACTGCTGAACGGCCTGTCTTCACCTACATCTCTCAGCAAAAACTCACTCTGGAGCTTCTGGAAGAATGTACTGGAAATGGAGGGTGCATATGGTATTCCTGGCCCTTCATCCAACTAGAACAGGCTGAATTCATTTTTGCGTCATCTATGAAGAAACGGTTTGCTAAGAAATTAATAATGTGAGTGTGTACATGACATCTCAAATCCGTGTGAGCACACGTGGGGGTGATTTTAACCCATGCACTGCTGGGTAAACTCCGTCAGGGCAGGGCCTGTCTCTCCTGCTCCTATAGCTTTGTAACCTATCTACAGAATTAAGCCTGGTATACAGCAAGTGCTTGCTAGATGTCTCCTCAATGAACAAAGAAATGCTCAAGGGAGTGAATGTCCGACTTCTCAGAAGTACCTACTTTCCTCTGACAATTTACACCAAGGTGATGGTTCTGATTTACCATCTGAAGGCGGTAATAACCAAAAACCAATTATCTAGTAATGTCTTCTTGGCAGCTCGTTCAAAACCACTATTGTACTCAATTTATATTAACTTTTTCTAAACGTGACGAGCCTCTCTCCCTGCTGTCTGAGTGTGTGAGGTCTTACTACAGCCCTGTTTCTCTGACTGGAGAGTCTTATAACCTCCCCCTTGACTCAGATGCTATTAATCAGGACAGTATACAGTGAGTCTGATACTAAAGGACCCACTATGGACAATTGGTGTCTTTGTGTTCTCCCCAAGTTGGGTTTGAATCGCATCAGTCCTGAGTTACTGTATTTATTCTTCATGATTCTTTAGGTTCATGATTTACATTTAAATTATGCTAGTCTTTAGGACAAGGGGATAAGAGACCCCAAAAAGGCACACTGAAATCCATGAACACGGTTCTTTTGATTACCTCATAGTCCCAGCACACAAAGCTGGCTAGCATATGATACATTTATTACTATAAAGGGTAACGTCTCAGTCTCTCACACAAAAGCAAACCAAGCAGGGCTTTCAAATTAACAATCCCCTGGGGTTTTTTCTTTCTTTCCATTTTTTTAGCTGAAATGGAAATCTGGTGCTTGACTCAGGAAATCAGGGACAAGAAGGTAGTGGAAGGCTTGTATTTACTTCTGATAAGCCATCATCTGTTGCTTAGATGCAAAGAAGGTGTAAAGACAGAGGCTGTGGTTGTAGGACATGAAACATGCTCTCCGAGCAGCCAGGAAAGATGAACGTCTAAATACAACTTTGTCCACTAAGTACTTCCCGAACATGCCATATGAACTGGACACTCAGACACTCACTGGAGACACAAAGATAATGTAGCATGCCTTTCTCGCTCAAGGAGCTCACGATTCCCAAGGAGGCTAAAATGTGTCCGATGAATCCCGATATTCCAGGATAACAGGTTTTGTGTACAAAGCTAGTTTAACAAAGCGCAGAATAGGAAGCAATAAAACATACTTAAGGAGGCTAAAGGAAATTTCAGAGGAGATGGCAGTTGGACTTTATCTTGAAGGACACACAGAATTTTACCTGGAAAAACCTGGAGGAAGATATTTTAGGTAGAGGAAATTGCATGAACTAAAGCAGAGTGTGTGAAAATACAAGTGTGTTCAGGCAGGGTCCAGGGTGGATGGAGTGGAGGCTATTAGGGGCGGGGGGTGGCAGAGGAGAGCGGAGATACTGATTAAAGTCAACACTCAAGACTCTTGCCAAAATGTTTGGAATTTATCTTACAGAACTGGAAAACCATCAGGCTTTTCAGAAACAGAAGACTGCAAGAAAAGAGGTATGTTGTGGAGAGATGACTACCTCTACAGAGCATGGACAAGAAGCTAAGGATACAGACGTAGAGTTGCTTCCAGATTTTAAGGAAGAAAGAACCTAACAAACAAAACAACTATATAATAAGTGAAAAAGGGTAACTCCCTCCATTCTCACTCCATGAAGCTGGATGATGGCATCACAAAATATCTGCTTGAAACTCTGAACTCTAATTCCCACGATCCCTGCGGAACTCCTAGGAAGCGCTGTTGGGTCACATTAAAATAGCATGAATAATAAAAGTCATCCAAACTGGAAAAGAAGTAAAACTGTCTCTGTTCACACATGACACGATCTCCTATGGAGAAAACCCTAAAGATTCTACCACACAAAAACTGTTAGAGATAAGAAACAAATTCAGCGAAGTTGCAGACACAAAATCAACAATCAGTTCCATTTCTATACCCTAGCAATGAACAATGTGTAAAAAGAAAATAAGAAAACAATTTCATTTACAATAGCATCCAAAAAAAGTGATAAAATACTTGGAAATAAACTTAACTAAGGCGGTAAGACGTGTACACTGAAAATTACAAAACATCGCTGAAAGAAATTAAAGAAGACATAAAGAAATGCAAAGATACCCTATGTACACGGAGTGGAAGAACTTCATATTATTAAGATGACAATACCACCCAACTACAGACCCACTGCAATCCCTATCAAAATCTCATGGCATCTTTTGCAGAAAAAGAAAAACCCATCTTAAAATTCACATGAAATCTCAAGGGACCTGAATAGCTAAAACAATCTGAAAAAAGAAGAACCAAGTTAGAGGGCTCACGTGTCTTGATTTCAAAACTTACTACAAAGCTACATTAATCAAAAGAGTATAATATCTACAAAGGACAGGCATATAAGCCAATGGAATAAAATAAGAGAGCCCAGAAATAAAATCTAGCATATATTATATTGTCAATTAATTTTTGAAAAGGAAGCCAAGACCAATGAGGAAAGAACAGTCTTTTCAACAAATGGTTCTGGGAAAACTGGGTATCTATCTGCAAAATAATGAAGTTGGACCCGTACGTTATATCATATATAAACATAAACTTAAAATGGGTCAAAGACCTAAACTTAAGAGCTGAAACTTAAAACTCTTAAAAGAAAACAGAAAATCTTCATGATATTGGATTTGGCAATGATTTCTTGGATATGACACCAAAAGTACAAGTAACAAAAGCAAATGTAAACTGGACTTCAAACTTAAAAAACTTTTATGCATCAAAAGACATCATCAAAAAGTGAAAAGGCAACCCTAGAATGAAAGAAACTATTTATAAATCATGCACCTGATAAAGGATTAATAGCCAGAATATACAAAGAACTCCTACAACTCAACAACCAACAATAAAACAACCCAATTCAAGAATGAGCAAAGAACTTGAATAGACATTTCTTTAAGGAATACATATATTCTTATTAGTCATTAGAGAAATGCAAATCGAAGTCACAATGAGACACCATTTTACACCCATTAGGATGGCTAGTAACAAAAAAGGGGGAAATTACAAGTGTTGGTGAGAAGCAGAAAAACTGGAACCTTCACACATTGCGGTCAGAAATGTACAATGATGCAGCCATACTGGAAAATTGTATAGCGGCTCCTCTAAAAATAAACATATAACTAACATGTGATCTAGAAATTCTACTCCTATATACATACTGAAAAGAATTGAAAGCAAGGACTCAAACAGATATTCATATACCGATGTTCACAGCAGCACTGTTCACAACAGCTGAAAGGTAGAAACACCCAAGTGTCAATCAACAAATAAATGGATAAAATGTGGTATATATCCTTACGGTAGACTATTATTCAGCCTTACAAAAGGAATGAAGTTCTGGCATATGCTGCAATGTGGATGAACCTTGAAAACATTATGCTACATGAAATAAACCAGACGCAGAAGGACAAATATTGTACTATTCCATGTACATAAAGGACCCAGAATAGTCAAATTTCATAGAGCTAGAAAGTAGAATGGTGGTTTCCCGAACTTAGGGAGGGGGAGTTACTGTTTAATGGTTATGGAATTTCTGTTTTGGATGCTGAGAAAGTTCTGGAAGTGGATTTTGGTGATGATGGCACAACAATGTGAATGTGCTTAATGCCACTGAATTGAATAGTAATTGAACTTAAAAATGCTTATAACATTAAATTTTAAGTTACATATAATTTACCACAATTAAAAAATAACACAGAATGAATAGAACTATTCTGACTGCAGATAAGTCCATCAAGAAAACTGAGTAACGTGTCAGAAGAGACCCTTCTTTTCAGATCCCGGTGGGAGCTGGTAGTTGGGGAAAGAAGTCCAAAGGCAGAAGTTGGCTAAAATCTACTTGGTAGTAGAAGCGGTCAAGATGCTCAGAGACAGTAAACTTACATTGCAGTTTGACGAGCCATCGAATGTTGGGTAAGAACCGTCTGGCCAGTCGGCAGGGTCCAAGGCCGCTGACTGCCGGTGCTGGGCCTCATACTCCTTGAGCTACAGCAAGAGAAAATGCAAAGATTGACATGGAAATAATGGCCAGGGCTGTCAGAGAGAATGCTCTGGGCACCTTCTTCATGCCACTGCTGGGGCCTCAGTGCCAGCCAAGGACAAGGTTCCCCAAACTGAGAGGAAGATGCGCGCCCTGCCCTGTGAGTTTTCACCTACATCAAACTGACAGACACAACGGATTCTTTGTATTCTGTGTTCTAAAAAGAACCTTGATTTTCCCCTCCAAGATCCTCCAGCCTCAAAACTCCTCTTTCTCAGTTCAATTGTAAGTTCAGAAACAGAAGTTGTCTGTAGTTTGGCCTCTGCATTACGTCTCTTTGTGAAAGACACGATGTGGTGGACTACGGACATCCTGGCCAAACAGAGGCGCAAGCCTGAAACTGATTTTCTAAGAGCACGTGCTTTTCTCTTTCTAGATTGCTTCAAGTTTCCAGTTCCACGTCATCACCTAACGAACGTGATGGGCTTTACTGCGGACCCTTGTGGAGGAGAGGAAAATAACAAGCCATCTAGATTCTGTTCAGGGCCATGTACAGTTTGGGTTTAGAAACTCGGTTTCTACTTTCTGAAATAGAAAGACAAGTGAAACATTAGAGGAAATTGGCAAATTAAGCAAGCAGAAAGGTCTTTTAGAATGGCAAATGTGCGAAGTTCTAGGCATGTTTTCATAAAACACGTAGAAATTTAACTCTGCAACACAATACAGTTAAGTTGCCACTGTATTAAAATCTATTAGAAAGCAGTTTTTTGATATGAATTTCAGACACTGATGAAATCATGTTCCATAAATCAAGACACCAAAAAACAGAAATGATCTGACCTAACAGCCCAGGAGAAGATGTCAGGACTGTCCTCAACCACCGGAGCTACGTGGACGTGGCAAAGCCACCATGTTGACAACATCCCTCTAGGGAAAAGCAACTTTGCAAAGTATCACTTCTACCATGAAATTCTTTTCTGCGCATGCTTGTGACAGGAGACAGACGCGGGGAAGCAGACAGTATTGATGAATGGGTTAGAACTTGGCTGCAGAACCGAACATCAAATGGGAACCCTTGGGCAAATTACTTAACTCCTCTGTGCCTCAGTTCCTCTACCCGGAAAATGGGTGTGACAACAAACTATCTCACAGAACTATTACCAGAATTACATAAGATAATGCAACAAAACTCTTAGCACCCTGTACCAATGCAACAGACTCATTACGAGCACAGTGTTATCACCAGCCTTGGGGTCTCCAATAAAAGAGCTCAAAGTTCACATCAACTCCAGGTGTTTGAACTTTTGCTATTTGCTAATATCACTTTAATCTTTCTGGTACGTTAGGGGCATTAATATTGCTCTAATCTTTATGGTATACGTAAGTTATGCATCAGAATGCTCTTTCCTTCCAAATGTACTGGTTTCTGAAATGTTACATTCTCCCTGCATGACTGGAAGAGCTGCCGGCTGAAAGACAGGGTTATCATTTGTCTTCTCCAAGTCTCTGCCATACTTTTATATTCTACCTTAGGCCCAACTTTGAGAAGCCACTAAATGAGCTTCATCTTTAATAAAAACAAAACAAATTCCTAACTAATCAATCATAACAGATTGAATATTTTTCTTCTTCTATCCGTCCCTGTCCTTCATCGACCCTGGGGTCTAAGAGAGAGATTCAAATTTGCACTCTACCCAAATTTACCTTGTTTTTTCATTTTCTAATTTTAAAATGCTATGTTTTCAAGTTATAAAACGGGATCCCTAAAAAGAATTTGAGGTGCATTTTACAGGGGAAAAATGCAACCTGGTTATTTATTTATGTAACTACATTTTATATTCTACTTTGCTCCCAAAGAAGTTTTGACTTAAATATAATTTCATAGAAGACAGACAATTGATGATTTCATTTAAGAACTTAGATCTTTTGAAGCAAATGTACAGCTTTAAAACAATGACAGAAGTTTTAAAGTGTGCATGTGTGTGCGTGTGCAGACGCGCGTGAGCGCATGTATCTGTCTCAGGAGGAAATACTCCTTTCACATCCTATTTTCTTTAGTCTCATAGCTTTCTCATACTTGATGTCCAGGATATGATTCCTAGAGGGATGGCCATTTTTAGGAGGCTAATGCTTACTCTATTTTAAAAACCTTTGAGGAGATTCTAAAATGTTCCCATTTCTATGAGAAAAGAACTTTTGTATTATATCTAATCTAAATCCCCTCCAGCTGCAAGTTAAATTCATTTCCTTTTATTTTGTCCTCAGTAGAGATTAAAACAAAATAAAACAAAACACTGTTCAGTACATCCTGAAGACATGTTGTCTAATAATCCTTCATATACTTGAAGATAGTGATTAAGTTCTTTTCTGTTTCTTCTCTGAGATAAATCCTTTCCAATTTTCACCCATGGGACCTATTTAAAAAAAAATTACAATCATTTCGTTGTTCTCCTATGGACTCTCTCCGTGAGCCTCTCCAGTTGTCCAAATCTCTGTGATTGATGCACAGTAGCTGCTGCAAGGAATATAATAATATATATAGGTTCCCAGTTCCTAATCATGCACTCTGGTATACCAGATGCCCAGACTCCGTTCACAAAACTGTTCACCAAGTCCTCAGTTACTATGCATTTGGGCTCACATCTACACCCTGCTCTAGGGAACTTTCCATGGCTGACAGGAACGGTTTCCCAGAGATGCCTAGAAGGCTGCCTCCTCCTCCTCCCCAATCAGCTTTAAGTCTCCTTTTCTCTGGCAGGACAACTCTACAGTGCAATTCACCTTCCAGAGCTCCCCACTCCCTATGGGATCAGCCTAAGGCTAGATTTCTCCTGAAACTGCATCTCTGTCCAGCTTTTCCCTCTGGCTCTCCTGCTCCCTTTCCTTACTTAGCGGCAGTCAAAAGTCAGTGACAAACAAGTACTTTTCAAAACAAACAAACAAAACAAACCCCCATGACTTTATTTTGGACTTTCACACAGGTATGACCTTATGGAATCAGACACATATTTATCAGATGGATTAATATGTAATATTTAGTTACTAGATCAAGTTAACATGAGTAGTCTTTTGTATTCATAATTACATTTTAGGAAATATGATTATCAAATCGTAGTCATAGATCTCCCTCAATTTCCTAGAGCTAGTGCTTCCAGTTAAAATGTCAAAGGACATATTTTTCTACACCATATCCCCATCACTGCTGAGCACCATCATACCAAAACACTAGTGTTCTCTTTTAGCCAAAGCTTTAAAATTAACTGCATTTATTCCCTACTCACCTATCCTCACTCATACACCACAAAAATCACCCAGATAAATGAATACCCTGTGGCTTCCAGGTATCTCATAGGCTTCCAGTCCTTGCAGAACTAGCCCAAAATCTAAGTACCCTGAACTTATTTGCCAAGAGCTATGCACGCTCTTAAAATTACCACCTGGAAATTGTGTTACATAGAATATGCCAATTACCTAGATCCCCCTAAACAATTTTTTTTACTAATAAGCTTGACTTCCTTAAAGCACACGTAGTAAGTATCCATCATAAAACTATTAGAAAATGTTTGAGATGCATTAGATTTGATGAAACTATTCAGTTAATAAAATATAAAAATCGTAAGTTAAGCTGCTTTTCTTTTCTTTAAGCTGCTGTCTTTTTCAATTACACACTCAGAGAAAATACAGAAATACAGAGGTGTTTTATAAAGTTCATTCTCTTCAAAAGGTTTTTTTGCAGCTTATGGTAGTGTTTCACATATGAATTCCTTGGAGCCTTTTTCATTTTGATCTCTGTTTCTATCAATAACTGGGTTTTCAGGTGTGTGAATCACCCTGCGTGCTTCCCAGGGGGAAAATACCCATCAATGAGATCAAATTCATACAAATAAAGCATAATGGACCAAACTGTCTTTGTTTGACATTAGACAAAATTTCCCCCAATACAAGGATGTACTGGGGATAGTCCCAGCTCCAAACAACACACAGGCAAATTTCTCTCCTGATACTGGGTTGCCCTGTCAGGAGTGAATTTAGATGTTCTACCCGTGGGGCTTTAAGTATGTGATTGACAGCAGGAGAAACATACACCTGAGGCCCTGAAGGACATTCTCATCATGGTCATTATAGGAGGCCCAAGTCTTAAGGTTTTTGTTTTGTTGTGGTTTTTTAATATAATGATCAAGTAAATTTAGATCCTTGAGCTGTCATAAAAGAGGCAGATCCTTTCCATAGACTATTTTCTGCTCTAAATAACATTTTCCGTGAAGTGTTTTGTCTCTGGCCAAAGCAGTAGCCCATCCAGTCACTAGTAGCTGAGGCTGTAGGCTGCCCTGCCAGGAGCAGGCCGAGAGACTTCCCTGCCAGGAGCAGGCCGAGAGACTTCCCTGCCACTTCACCATCTGTCAAAGGACACCCATCGCTGTGTGCAGAATCTAGGAGAGTTTAGAGAAGGTCATCAATTTTGTTCTTCAATCTGTGCTTCTGGATTGTCTTACCAGAAAATATTCTTGATCTCTTGTTGGGCTCTGTCCTGAAACTAGGCAGGGCAGCCCTCCCCGCCCCCACCCCGGGAACAGACAGATTGCATTGCTCAAGCCTCCACCCAAATCCATACACAGCTGTGCCACCTTCTCATCCAGTCAACTTCCGATTTCCTTTCCATATAAATAATAGCTAGCTGTTAATTAAAATCATCAGCTCTGAAGGAGCTTTTCTCCCCAGCTTTGAAAATGCTCCATTCTTTTTAATTATAGAAATGCACTACCTAACACTATGTTAAGGCCACTTCTCATACTTTCTTCTGCTCCACGAAAACTGGATTAGGTACATCACATGCAACTCTCCTCCCAGTAGACCAGTTTGGGGGTGAAGGTGGATCAGCAGCAAGGACAGGAGGTCGCCACCTGTCACCTGCTCCATCCCTGGTCCAGCACTACTTTGGTCCACCAGGGACACCGTGGGCCGAGATCACCTCCGTTCCTTCAAATCGACAAAGCAAGAGAAGCCGGCAGATGGGCGTCTGGAGGTGGCCTTGGCCCTCAGGCCTCCAACTAAACCCCCGTCCCATCTCCCTCTCCCTTCAAGTGCTTTATTCCCCCCAAGGCTGTCTCAACAATACGTGAAACTTTTTGTTTTTTAAACTATTGAGGTTTAGAGTCAGGTATAGGAAACTAAATTGAACGTGCTTGTCACAGTTTCAAGGTTTCAGATCTTTAAGATTCTACTTAATGGTAAAGTCATAACTCATTCAATAATTCCTTAGTGACTTAAAAGTTTTCATTTTTTCTAAATTGAACGTGCTTGTCACGGTTTCAAGGTTTCAGATCTTTAAGAATCTACTTAATGGTAAAGTCATAACTCATTCAATAATTCCTTAGTGACTTAAAAGTTTTCATTCGTTTCTAAACCTGCCTAATTTATGACTGTCTACACAGTACCAAACCAACTATTCTAAGTGGAAACCCAAGAATCCATCAGTCAGTTTGTTGGGCAACAACCAAGCAGGAAACCTCTTAATAATTGCTCTCTCTCTATCATAAATGCTACACCAGTACCCTAAGGATTAATTAGGCTTCTTTTAGTGCTTAATTTAGCTCAGAGCAAAAAATATCTAATTAAAAAACTAATTTCTAATTAATACCTACTTGGAAAGAAAAGCAAGCAAAATTTTAAGGTATGCCTAAAGCTTAACTTTTAAATTATTCAAAGTTTAGTCTGTGACAGCATCTTATACAACTGATGTTTACAATGGCTGTACTGTATTTTTACTTTGTTTTTTATTTAATAATTTTTTTATCATTGTTATATTCTTGTCAATCTTTTTACAAGGCTTGTGTATTTTGCAATGGCATTCAGAGGATCACTTTCCTCATCAAAGTGGTCCACAGCTCAAAAATATTTGCCATTCATTCATGCACGTAGTCACTGAACACAGAAATTTAAAATTCACAACATGGAATGCTTGTATTAAGCAAACAGAATGGAATCAGTATTTTATCTGATGACATAAGTACTTGATGACCAGCAAAGTATCATCAAAATACTACTCTGAACAACACATTCCTGTACTCTTGAGGCCCCTGCTTTAGTCTACTAGAGCGGCTATAACAAATTACCGTAGACCGGATGGCTTATAAACAACAGGAATTCCTCACAGTTCTGGAGGCTGGGAAGTCCAAGATCAAGGAGCTGGCAGATTTAGTGTGGGGTGAGGACGTGCTTCCTGGCCCCATCTTCTCGCCAGGAGTCCTCACATGGGGGAAGGGGTGTGGGAGCTCTCAGGGGCCTCTTTTGTAAGCTCACTCATTCCACTCACGAGGGCTCCCCCCCCTTAGAACCTAAGCACCTCCAAAGGCCTTACCTCTCAATAACACCGCACTGAGCGTTAGAATTTAATACATGGATTAAGGCCGGGGGGGACACAAACATTCCCTCTATAGCAACCCCCCATTTCTCCATATAAGTGGGTCAAGTGCTCACAAACATAAACCAAGTATCGGCACTCTTACCCTCGCAAGCGCTTCCTCAATGGTGATCATCTTCTCCTTGACCATCATCATCAGCTGAATCCGTTCCTCATCACTCATGGTTATCTCGCTTGCAACATAGCCCACGTCTTCTCCTAGAGAGTGAAGACAAAAGACAGGAATGAAACGAAAGGAAGATAAAACAACATGCTGAGTCCTGCAAGGTCACTGGTCAGGACTGGAGAAGGAGAAAGTTCAAGGGCATTGTCCGGCATTGCACGTTGCTGATGGAGCAACAACAGGAGCCGGAGCAATGGGCTGCTTTTGAGGAAGACAACGAGCCCATCTTATTGAGAAACAGGCTCTGAGGACGTATGCATGTTACCACAGAAACAAATCCTTCAAAATGACCAGAGCCTTTGTGATGGAGGGCTTAGTGGAAGGGTTTTGGAAGAAAGCCGACAGCAAGTCCGGAGAAAGAGGTGGGGCAGAGACCTGATTGAAAAGACCCACCTAGAGCAGACAAGCATTCCAAGGCTCCGTCGGCTGATGGTCCTCTGTGTCCTTCTATTTCAAATATGAACAAGAAGAAAATCTTTTTGAGAGGAGTGGGAGGGACCCCTTTTTCGTAACATAGAACTTTAAGGTCACAGAGTCAGCGGCAGAACAAGACCTGCAGCCTGGCGAGATCCTGGCTTCCTACGAAGCCGTTTAACTGCCGTTCCTCAGAGGACACGCGCAAACAAAATCACAAGGATGAAGCATTTTGAGTTCATTTATATATTATATAATATATATAGTAAAGTCTCATCATAAATACGTATATATCTGAAAGTCTTGCCATAAATATGTATCCAGACTGTGAGGGGAACTCGATTTCCCACTCGAAACTGAAGGCAGCCAGGGACGCCTGGGTGGCTCAGTCAGGTAAGCGTCCGACTCTTGATTTCGGCTCGGGTCGTGATCTCAGCCCCCTTGTGAGATCGAGCCCCACATCAGGCCCTGCACTGGGCGTGGAGCCTGCTTGGCATTCTCTCTCTCCCTCTGCCCCTCCCCGCTTCCCTCTAAAACGGAAACAGAACTGCTGAGGCAAAGAGAATCCCCCTATCAGGATCTTTCGAAAGTGTTTTCCTGCAAAGCAAGCAGATTACCGATACCTGTAATATATGTGAGCCACGCGAGCCTGGGTGCCCTTGGTTAGCGTGTAAGGAAGGACAGGTCAGTGGACGTGGGTGGTTAGTGCACACGCTGGGAATAAACCCACATTCTGGTCCCCATCCTTCCCCTGCCCTATCTTTCTCACACATACTCTACCAGCTTCGATGTCACTGGGATGCTTGGCCACTGCTAAGTTTGCCCTTGGTGTAGAGGACCAGTAAGAAAGTCTGACTGCAGACCTGTAGGAACCCACTGCAATCAGGGCCGACCCTGGAATTTATGTTCCCCTGTGTTTCTCTATCTCATTTCCATTTTGTAATCAATCAGTCCGGAAATACCACTCAAGTTTCCTTCGCCACTCATCTACTTGTCCGGGAAGAATAATAGTGTGTGCTGGGTGAGGAGACAAGCCTGCTGGTTTGATTCATTTTACTATCTGCGTCACCTCCGAGGGTGGAGGGAAGCGACGGGGAGCTGGTTGGGTTTTTTTAAAAACCCACATGAGCCAGTAAACTGTTGGCTTCCTCCCTCTATCACTGCGTCCCTTTCTCTCTCTCTTTTTCCTTCCCTTTCTTTCTAAATACGACTTTGTTAGGATCCGAGGTTTACTCTGAATCGCAAGTGACCTTGGGTGTGTACCAGAAGGAAAAACTGGGAATGTTTAAGAATCATAACCTTAAACCAGGAAACTGGATTAACCCCAGTGAATGTGGCTGGGGTCGCAGGTGTGTGACTCCTGAACGTGCTGTCCTTGTCCACGTGTACGAGTAACTGGAGAAGCATTCTGAACAGGGTTCGATTTTGTAAACGTAAACAGGTTTACGATTTTGTAAACGAAAACAAACAGAGTCGCTGGTCAGCCACTAAAAATGTTCATCTCGTGATAACCTCACTCGGCTGCGCTGGGATCGAGAAGTAGCTTTGTGTCTGCTTCCTCTCAATACGGGGAAACATAAATTACCCAAATGGGCCTCAAAGGGATGACATATTTACTTACTATATAAACAACAACAAAGACACGGCCAAGAGGAGGGCAGGGCTCCCTCCACAAAGCAGCCTGGGCACATTCCCATGATGTCAGACCATGAGAGAGTTTCCAGGGGCAACAACCCCGTAACTGGCCTGCCACAGAAAAGCAGCGAAAGCTCAGAAGATTGCGAAGGCCCCAAGTGGCGGGACAGGGGGATGGGTCCAAAACTAACAAACACTATGACTTTCTGGACCCTTCTGGGATAGATCTTGGCAAGGAAAGACCTTCCTGAGGTTGGTGTGACCGAGAAAACGCAAGATTTGGTCTTTGCCGTCAGATCTACGAAAAGGAAGACCCGCCAACTCTCGTCATTTTGTTTTCTTTGATTAAAGCAAAACAAAACAAAACAAAAACAACCCACTGGGATGAAGTCTTAAAAGTCATGACAGGAATGTCAGAAAAGTCAAAATCTTTGTGGGCCCAGGCAACGAGTGTTTCTGACTGGCAGCCTCCAGTTAGATTAGTGGGAGCAGGCTTCTCAACATTTGGGAGCTAAAAGGACTTACTGTCCACCAGCTGTGGTACAGTACCTTTTGAAGTCTGTCTCATTATTCCTTTCTGGTTCTTTCGGAAGTTCTGCCAGAAATACTTATTTTTCTTCTTCCAGTCTCCTTTTCCTTTAAAAACGAAAGGAGGGGGAAAAAAGGCACAAGCAATAAATTCATTAATAACAAAAGTAGCCTCTTCTTTATAATTCAAAGCTTATAAGAATACTTTGATTTCACAAAAAGACAGTTTTTCTCTTTAGATTTGTGAAAGACTTGGAAATGCCTAAAAAGTTGTTTAAAGGAAATGCAAATTTCCTAGCAGCGAGTAATGGTGCAGTGGGGTTAAGATGAGAAATAAAGAAACATCAAAAAGGCAAGCAAAACACGCATTCGTGTATTCACTTTGATGTTGTTTAACTAGTATGTCTAATTCTGCCCTGTCTTGCCTTGCGGTGGAGTCTCCCCCTCTGGTCTCAGCCACAATTATTCCAACGAAACCACAAATGGGATACTTTAAGAAGTTAACTTTGTTTTGTCGTTATCCCTGTTGTTGATCTCCCCTCGATTTATTTCTGTTGTTCCAGATTTTTTTTTTTTTTTAAGATTTTATTTATTTATTTGACAGAGACAGAGACAGCGAGAGCAGGAACACAAGCAGGGGGAGTGGGAGAGGGAGAAGCAGGCTTCCTGCTGAGCCGGGAGCCCGATGTGGGACTCGATCCCAGGACCCCGGGATCATGACCTGAGCCGAAGGCAGTCGCCCAACCAACTGAGCCACCCAGGCGCCCCATCTGTTGTTCCAGATTTAAGGAAGACGACAGAAGGGCTGGTGTGACCTGGGTGTACTCGCCCGTCGACAGAGCCGGCTCCGGGAGCCCGCTGGGTTGACCCGCGCTGTTCCTCTGTGGTGTCGAGTTTACTCAGGGGGCAGCTACGGGGTGGGCAGGGTGGGGAGAGGGGGCTCCCACCTCTCTGGCATTCAGGCTGCTTGCTGACCGACCACCTGCAGCTTACCCAGGGTACAACGCGAGAAAAGCAGACCGCTATCCTGCTGGGACAGTTCCCAACTGAGCCCCCTCCTCCCTTTCCCCCCGCCCAACCCCCCAGACTGTTTGGGGAACAGTTTCACTTGTCTGCAGGTGAAAACCATCTCACTGCCGCAGCTGCCCACCTGCAGCGTTTGCTAGGGTTCTGATCCTCGCTGATCTATGATGCCTTTTAAAACGCAAAAGGAAAGGGAAAGAGCAGGTGAAAGACAGGAGAGGCCCTGTACTTAGAGATGGGACGAAGCAGCAGGTCTCAGGCAGACGGGGCACACACAAAGGACCAGCTTCGTCACTGTCACCACTCGGTGTGTCTGGCTGCTCTGTGGCCACAGGAAGCAGGGCCCAGCGGAGGAACGCGCTGCTGGTTTCCAGTCTAGACTGGTGGTGCCAGGCAATGCGGCACAGATGCCTGGAAACCCCTGTGCACGGGGCTCCTGGGCTCGAGAAGGCGCCACGTGTCAACACAAGATGCCCCCATTTCAGTGCTGATGAGCCTGGAGCTCTGGAACGAAGCCCACGCCCACTACGCAGAGACTTCCCGTGTACCCCGAATCTCGGCCGGCAGCGTGAGGGCACCTGCTGCTTTCTGGCTAAACGATGCAGCAAATGTTAGCACGGAAGGTGAGAGCAGAAGCAGGGTTATCACTCACTCAGCCTTTCTCTCGGGCGATTCGGGATTATAACCTATTCCTTTCACTGGAGGCTATGCTCCCCCTCCCCCTCTATTTTAATGTTTCCGAAATGGAGGTGCAAATTGAAAAATAAGTAAGAGCTGACATTTATTGAGCACTTACCATATCCAGGCACCTTGCTATCTAATGGCTTATCTCACTTAATACGTGCAATGAACAGGATGTATTATTGTTCTCATTTAGTGGACGAGAAAACTGACGCTTCAGGAGGCAAGTGACTTGCCCAAGGTCATAACCACTGAGTTCGAAGAGTCCTGATTCAAACCCAAATCAAAACCTAATCTGAGCGCTGTGCTCCTAATCACAACAACTCTTGTTAGACTTGCTCTGACCCAAACAGAAAAGAGATTACAAAAGCAAGAGTGAGTTTTATAATCAAGGAAATATAAAATATGTAACACCTTAATTGTACATAGTCTTTGATTCAAAAGTTCCAAATCAAAGGCTTTATCCTAAGGACATGATCAGGGATAGGCTCAAGGATTTTTAGGATAGCATCAATTCTCTGAGAGCAAAAATCAGAGACAGCTTAAATGTCCAGCAAAGAAGAGACGGTTGATTAAATTGTGCCCCATCCCGTATGATGGAATATTATACAGACTTAAAAATTTTACTATAAAGAATATTTAATTGGGGTGCCTGGGTGGCTCAGTCATTAAGCGTCTGCCTTCGGCTCAGGTCATGATCCCAGGGTCCTGGAATCGAGCCCCGCATTGGGCTCCCTGGTTGGCGGAGAGCCTGCTTCTCCCTCTCCCACTCCCCCTGCTTGTGTTCCCTCTCTCGCTGTGTCTCTCTCCGTCAAAAAATAAATAAAATCTTAAAAAAAAAAAAAGAACATTTAATCAATGTGGGGAAATGCTCAGGACATATTCAATTGAAAAAAATATATAAAATAAAATGCAGAGTATGATCCCAATTATGTTTACAAGAAAACCCACATAAATACAGGCAGGGGTAAAGAGAGGAAAGAGATGTATCCAAATCTTAACAGTGTTTCTTTCTGGGTGCAAAGATTCTTTATGGTTTCTGTTTTTTCAGTTTCTGTGTTCTATAAAGTATTAAAATAATTTTAAGTTGTTAAACCAAGAAAAGGAATACTGACCTACACAGCCGTCTTCCGAGTTCGACTTAGGATGAGTGTTCCTAGAAAGAAAAAACATGTCTGATTACGAGGAGCTTCGCCTTTGCGCGAGGACCGAAAACCCTCCCAACTCGGCTGCCCCGGCATCAACACCACTTAGCCGAGCTGGGGAGATTCTGATACGGTATTTACCGCTAGCCTTATCTAGCCAGCTGCTACCTTTCTAGAAACAGACTCAGGAACCCTTCATCAACATTTACTGAAGACTCACTCCAGGGTAAGACCTCTATTAAATGAAGGGACTGGATTTCACTAGAGGATCACCAGATGATCCACTTCTGTGAACTATTAACCACACGTTGTTACCGCCACTGAGAAGTCTCTTGTTGTAAGTGGGAAAGAGAAAGCAGATAGTGATACCACTAGAGACCCGGCCCCACAAACACCAGCCACTTCGGCCAATGGGTGAGTGCCGTGGTCAGCTGCAGGAGAAAGGTAGGCCATCGGATGCACCAAACAGAGAGCAGATGGTTGCTGACGACGCACAGGCACGCGATCTGCCTTGCTAGATCCTCCTATGTTCAAAGAGAAGCCAGGAAATCTGCTTTAAAAAACAAAACAAAACAAAACAAAAAAGCAGCTCCACATTTTTAAGTGATGGCAAATAATTCAATGTTCCTAAAAATGCATCCAAGTTAATCAACGCGTCTGGGCACCAAATTTGGCCCACACCCCACCCTACCGTGGCTGCCGGTTTGTGACATATACAGACCTAGCCAAATAACTTGAAACATGAACACAACCCAACACCAATTAATTGTTTCTCTAGAATACACTTAGACAGATACTGGCTTAAAGTAAGAAGGAAAGAAACCAAAGCAAAGTTCAAACGGGTTCTCTCCTAAAGGTCAGAGGAGAGGTGGGGCAGCGTCTTTCACTGGGTGGGTCCAAAGCCTAGAGGGTAAGTTCAGTGTCCACTTGCTGACAAGGAAAATCAGGAAGAAGGAACCTGCATTGGGACAGAAGCACAGATCCTCAGGGGGTTCACACCTGAATCTTCACTACATTCACCTGCCAGGATGGAGGGGGCATCTGGCAACAATGCCTTCTTGATGGGAGAATGCATGCGGAGACAGAGATTGGGAGGCCAGAACCATGTCACACTGAAGCGATCGGAGGAAAAGAAGAGCATGCAAATGGTGATTTTGCTGCCCACCTTACAGGTGAGAAGGACCTCTAGGATTTAAGGTAACCAGAGAAAGCAGGACGGGGCTTTCTATCCTGCAGAGCCACCTGGGATAAGCCATGTCCCTTCAGGGCAGGATTATTGGTGCCAGCTGACTGCTGGGGGCCAGGTGAGCACAAAGGCCCAGGCCTGCAAGCACCTTCACAGCCGAAGTCTGAGAGAAGAGAACGGCTGCTGACCCACGCACAAATCTAACAGACCTCTATTGTCAATGAGGGGAGAGAGGAGTTGCTCAGACTAGAAACAGGGGAGGCACCTCAGTTGCTGAAGACGAGAGCTACACCCGAAGTCATGATTTCCCAATACCACTAGCTGTGGACACAGAAAATATAAGGAAAATCTACCCTATTATCGAATTTTGCCAAGGCTTAGCGCCCAGGATCTCCTCTCTGCCCTCCTAGCCACGCAAAAATGAAAACGACTAAAGATAGACTTATTTAAAAAGCCACTTGCGTTCTTAATTCATGCAGCAAAAATGTGCTAAACGCTATCATGAGTAAGGTACGGGGATGATTACAAAGAGATGGGACTCCTGACGCAGGGAGGCCAACACACCTGAACAAAGGGGAAGAAGTACAGGCAAAGGAGAAGCAACAGCAGGAGGAAGGGGAAGGCAGGGCTGGGGGCGGAGAAGGACGAGGAACAGGAGGAGATGCGTGTGAAGGGCTCAGGGCCACAGAGGTACAGACACGGCAAAGTGGCAGTAAAGAGCAGACGGCAGAGAGCTGGCTAGCTGGCTGGAGATTAAAGCAGAAAATCCTTCTAGAGAAATAGTATTTGAGCGGCACGTGGGTGGCACAGTCAGTTAAGCGACCGACTCCTGGCTTCGACTCGGGTGGTGATCTCAGGGTCAGGAGATCGAGCCCCGCATGGGGCTCCCAGCTCAGTGCGGAGTCTGCTTGTCCCTCTCCTCCTGCCCCTCCCCACTCTGCACGCTCTCACTCGAAAATAAATAAATCTTTAAAAAAAAAGAAAGAAAAAAGAAAGAATATTTGAGCTAAAGTTTGAGTTCCTAAATTTTGTTTTTTTTCAAATTTTATTGTTGCATTTTGAGCTCAAAGTCGTGGTAATATGCATCAGTCCACTTTCCTGCCCGGTCATCCCCCTGCTTCTGCCTTACCTGCTTACAGCAAAGGAAGCACCACATTTATTTTTAAAATCACTCTAAGGACAAGGAGACTCTTGACCTAATTGCTAAGGACTAAAGGCATCAAATATCCCTCGCTCTTGCTCAACTACTTAGCTATGTAATAAACTACAAATGTGCATGTGAACTTTTACTTTTTCTAAAAGAAGTATTTTCGGGGCACCTGGGTGGCTCAGTTAAGCGTCTGCCTTCGGCTCAGCTCATGATCTCAGGGTCCTAGGATCGAGCCCCACATTGGGCTCCCTGCTCAGTGGGGAGTCTGCTGTTCCTTCTGCCCTCCCCCACACCCCCCTCATGCGCTCACTTGCGCGCTCTCTCTCTCAAAAATAAATAAATAAAAGAAAAATTTTCATGGGGAAAATAGCCTAACGAAACATTACTTTCCTTTAGTTTTGCTGATTAGAATAATACCACCTTACTGAGTTATAAGGAATTTTACCCATCATTGAATCCAATCCCAATTTTATAGGGAACAATGATCTCCAGAAGTTACAGGAGTGATCCAAGGTTCCACCAGCTGGTTAGAGCCCAAACAAGGAGCTCTCTCCCCAGGCCCTGGCAGCCTGGCTGTCTTTCCACTAGACGCTGGACTCTTCCTCTCCAGTTAAATCGCATAGAGAATTGTTTCTATCCTATTCTTGAAGAACTCAAAGGCTAACCTCTATTTTCCAACCCATTTTTCATTCTTCCTGCCAAATGGGAATGTCTTCTACCATAAATATACTCCAGAACCCACACTGCATAAAAAGGTAAGTTCTCACCATGACATAGTTATCACAAAATATAAATGTATTTTCCTGCTTACAGTTTTTTTTAACTTGTATCTACTTTCTTCAAATTATCACACATATTTAAAATTTATTCTCAGGTTTGCACTTGGGATCTTTTCATTACATAAGAGGTGTTTCTACTAGTGATTGTTCTGCACTTCCCCAGGAGGCCAGCAGATGGCACTACAGCTCCTCTAGTCATCCTGCGGTGACAAATGGGGATTTATTTTTAACATTTCACAAGTTCACAATCTAGATACTGGCCAAAGAACAGCAAGCCAGTGTTTCCTAAATGTGAAGCTCCCCAACTCATCAATTTGCAAAGAGGGAAAATGACATCGTATAAAGTTTAATTTGGACGCGGTGAATTGTCCCTGCAAAAAGGAGGCAGGCAGACAGAGCAGTGATGTGAAATGCCATCTTTCTCCTTGAGACTGATTATAAAATTCATCCAGCAGGAGCAGAAATCAATGATGTAACCAAATTCCAAATTTGGATGGCAGCAGGGGGAAAGAGTCATTTACTGATCTCCTGGTGGGAGAAATTAATGCTCAGGAGTGAGTTCCAAAGAGGCCTCCTCAGAGCACCTTCTTTCAGCCAGACACCGCAGGCCTGGGAATGGCTGGGCTGGAAGCAGGTTTGTCAGCCTCTCTCTATCCATCACTCTTACTGTCGACAGGGTAAAAGGGATGGGAACTTCAGCACAGGGTTCCGGGTTTCCATGACTAGGACTGACTAGGACGCAGTAATTAGCATTCTGCTGCACTTCGGACCAATCTACATAAACATCGAATAATTTGAGTTTTGCATCTAGTCTCTGAACTCAATCTTAAAAGTACCTTTTCATCAATAACTACTACTATTAGACCCCAAGTGTAATTATTTTTCCTCAAACTCTAAACTACTTTAACCCTCCCTGAACTCAAAGAACATTCAATAAAGAATTTATGAATGAGATCAACAAAACAACTTAAGGGGTAGCATCCCAGCACTTAACCAGTTCCTTTCATCCTACCTCAATCTTGAGCAAATTCTTTGTTCAACTGTTTCGTTCCTTTCTTTTCACTCATTCATTCTGTCTTTCTTTCCTTCAATAAACATTTATCCAACTCCCATTATGAGTCTGGTATCCTTTGAGGTATTGAGAATGTAGCGGTAAATAAGACAGGTAAGATCCCTGTTCTCTTGGAGCAAAGGATGGGGGTGAGAAGCAAGGTGGGGGGTACAGGTCAAGAAGTGGGGAGAATTTTTGCTGGGAAGGACAGAGAAGGTGTCTCTGAAGAGGTGACAGGTGAACAGAGACCTAAGTGATGAGTTGGCATGACAGGCATTCGCCCCGTCAGGGAAGGCTAAGTTGGGAAAGAGCAGAGGAAGAAAGCAAGGTCTATTCTGCACATACTCAATCTGAGGTGCTTCCTGAACATCCCTGCGGAGATATTAAAGACATAGTTGGGTATGCGACTCTAGAGTTCAAGGGCATCGTTGAGGACTGGAGATCAGAATTTGGAAGTCACTTGCATATTTAAAGCTAGGAGACCCAACTGAACACAGTGGAGAAAAGTGGGACCAGGACTGGGCTCAAGGGCAATCCAATCTTCAGGGTCAGGAAAAGAAGGTGAAGCAGCTGTGGGACTTAGGAAACGTCATGGGGAGAAGAAAAACTAAGAGTATGCTTTTACGCTTTCTGACTAAAATCATATTTTATATAAACTACATTGCTGCCCCAATGGTAGCAGGGTAAATTCTAGGTTGCTCTATTTTCTTTTCTCTTGAGTCTTGCTTCGCAGTAGAGATCTCCATGGGGCCACAGAGAAGGAGAAACACAAAGTTCAGAATGAAATTCTTTACATTTGTATGGAATTCTACCTCTTAAAAAACAAAAACAAAAACCACTCCTGTTGGCAACCCCCATCACAGGATGATCACTGACACTCGGGAGTGATGACACGGCTAAGGACACAGGGCCAGGTGGCGACACCCTGGGCTTAGAAGCCACATCTCTGACACCGGAGGGGTCCAACGCCTGGCCCACCTCACCATACTGTTTCTCATTTATGTAACAGAAATTCACATTACGTCACATGTGTACTACACCTGTTGTTGGCTGAATTATGGAAACGATACTCAGAAGAACCTGTGAAGACCGAGCAGGTTTTCAACCCCAAATGTGAACATGGCCTCTGGGTTTATGAGAACTAAGCATTGCAAGAACACTGCAGGATCTGGTTGTGCTGCTCTTGCATGATCTATCCGCTTGTTGAAGGAAAGGAGACCACGGACTTTGGCTCAGGCTCATTTTTCTCCTTATGTCTATTTATATACCGAGAGCCTTGGGTACCCCCAGGCAAAGACAACTCTGTCTCCCTGCGATGTACTTACTCCGCACACCAGAGAAGTGTAATGAACGCCCCAGCATAAAGGAGTTCCCAAAATACCCTTCGTGTTTTTGTTTTGATGTCCTGTCCAGAAACTTCATTATAACCAAGCAAAAGAAAAAAAAAAAGGAAGAAAAGAAAAACGGCTATAACCTAATTTCTAAGAAAGGAACATGTGTTATACGTTACTGGAAAATCTATACTTGAGATTTTTAAGTTTCCTTTATCTTGAGTCTCTGGAAATACACTTCTTCATTAGTTTCTTTCCTGCTGAATTTCGAATCAGGGCTTTTTGCCGTGTCTGGGTCTTTTCCTGCATCATCCCCAGCCTGCCAAGGCAGTCCCCGAAGCCAGCAGCATTTTCCTCAAGATGTAGGAAAAAGACTAAGCCAATCTGTGCTACTGAACTGTGCATGGAAGGGGGAAGTGGAGAGAAGGTAAAAGGGTTGAGGAGCTTTTTAGTAGTTTTTTTTTTTTCTTATGTGGGGATATATTTCTTATACGCTGATTATTCCTTATGAGTTGCTATGCCTTCCTTGAATATTTTGCTTAGTGACAAATCATTTTGTATAAAGTAGGTAATTCCTTAATTTAATACTTCTTATTATCCTTCAGATATCGAAGATACTTTTCATCATAGGAACATATCTCCCCTATTTCATAAAAACATATACGAAACAAAATTCTGTGTAGATTATCTACGGACTGCTCTAAAAATTCAAGGGTCACCCCTTCCCCAGCTATGGGGCCAGGACTAGGGTGAGTCAGGAGAGACACAGGGGGTCCGCACTGCTGGAGGTGCTCACTCTCGGGGTCAGGCAGGTGTAGGGAACGAGCGCCTCCTCCAACTCTGTGTTGTATGTTTCTCTCTTGCTTTACCCAGACAATAGCTGCTGGATTTCATGCACATAGTTGAACTTAACTTGCAAACTTACTGGCTTGGATTGAAAGTAATTCTATGGCCCCAAATCCGGTATGTTGTTAGAGCTCCAAGATTACTTGGTAACAATGACAACATCAGTGACATGCTGTCACCCTGGTCACAACACTCCCCATAGAGGCCTTTTCTTTCATTTCAGCCTATTCCCAGCCTGTACCTTCTGGCTTTTGTTACACGTTCACCTTCTCGTAAATGATCAAGGCAGGTGTCTGGTGCACCACACCCAAGGCAATGGCCGGACCCAGCACAAGCTAGGTGCTCACACACTCAGGAGTCGGGCACACCTTTGAGCGCGAGCACGGCCACAAATCTAAGCCAGCTTGCCTTGTTATGTGAAGCAGGGACGATGAGCTCAGTGCCTGCCTTCTGGGGCTGGTAGGAAAATTACATGAGCTTGGTACTTGGTGAGTTTCCAATAAATGTGACCTCTTGTAATATTCACAGGAGCCCCAGACAGATGACTGCTTTGGGCCCCTGCACAGAATTGCACCATCCCCATCCCACCCAGCAACAGCCACTCCACGTCCCTTATTCTAGGCTCCAGCAGGTTCTAAATTGCCACACTTCCTCCTTCTAGTTTTAACATTAGCTTCCCTCAAATAATTTGGATGGCCATAACAATTCCTCTTCTCAATTGCACTCTCTACAAGCAATTCATGTTTTCTCACAATCCACTGTTTTCCTCACAATGACGACTGACCATGATGTCAGCAGTTCTTCATCCACATTCCCCAGCACCATAGTACTCCTAGGTGGCTTATACCCTACTGTCCTCCTTATGCAGTAAGAACCACACCAAGTTAACTCACTGCAGGTAACACAGGGTATACTAAATAATTTTAGGTGGATGTCAAGGAGCTTGAAAATTTTCAACATGGATGTATGCCATGGGAAGTGGTTTGGACCCACCCGCGATGTAATATTAACTCTCCCAAAGAAATGGCAGTGACGTGTGGACACGGTCTCAAAATGACAATACCATCCAATGTTTATTTCCAATTTGAAGAGGCCCTCTTACCATACTGATCCAACGCTCCCCCTTAGAAAGTGCTGAAAGGACATTTTAAAAGTCTGGTATCTCCGGCCATGAGTTTGGACATTTTCAACTTTTTTCTGCCCCACCCCCTTTTTATGTTATCTCTGGTTGAAAACTGCCATCAGAATCACTGTAGGTGGACCTATTCCTTCTATACAAGATGTCTCAAAAGGGGATCTGATTCAGAAAAATACAGAGAGGGAGTCAATGTAGGCATGCAACTCTACTTCTAACAACAGTTTTTGTTAGGCTTCAATCCCTTGCTAATTGTATTAGGTACATGGAAATTCAAGGTATCTACACACGATCTTTTCTGCTGCAAGTCAAGCCTATCTCTCTTTTTAATATTAACTGCCCTCAAAAAGCTAGGATGGACATGGTGACCCCTCTTCCACGTCTCAACTGCAATAGACAAAAGCAATCCACGTTTCTCTTAGAATTAAAAAAACACACACACCAGTGACTGAACATGATGCCAAGGTAGAGACGTATGGACCAATGACTGGTATCCAGATGTGAACATTTCCTAGAGCTAGGAAGGCTTCTTCCCACAGGAAGCCGCCTACCGCCATGGCTCACAGTGCGGGTCCTGGAGCCCCACCTCCAGTGTTCGAAGCCCAGCTCCACCATTCACCAACCAGTAACTTTGAACAAATTCCTTTGTCCCAGTGAATCCCAGTTTCCTGCTATGCAAGACAGAGACAATACTACCTATCACGTAGGTTTTCTAGAGGTGTCAGTGAAATATGACCTGTATGGAATTTAGAACATGTCTGTACACGCAAAGCACCACCACCAAGAAGCTAGCGATGCGGATGGCTGGCCTTTGAACCAGCTCTGCCCGTGGGGTCAAGTCTCTCTCAGTCCTGCTCAGCGCACTTCAGTTTCTTAACATGGAAGGTGCTGGTTCCCTGGCACCTCAGGGATGGCCAACAAGCTTCCCAGGCCAACAACAGGCTCCATCCCTGTTGAATCTGAAAATCCACCACAAAGGTACACTGAAAGAGATTTGTGTCCTGTCATTCACCAAATGGTCACTGGTACCAAAAGTTAATGACGCAGGACATGAGCAGAAGTTTAAGTATCATGCCTAAAAAGTAGCCAAATGTCATCTCTCCATAGCCTGAGCCTGTGACCTGTTTGTGTCTGGATGGTAACCTCACTGAGGCCAGGACAACAGAAGTGCAGAGCTGGACGTGCCCACACATGTGGGACTGGGGCAGGGAGAATCAAATCTGGGAGAGCATACAGTTGTTGTCCAAGATTTCTAAAACCCTCCCCATGGGCCTTCTCTTTTCCATCTGGGGCATATTATTCTTTGTCACCTTATGGGTCTGGCCTATCTAAGAAAGTTGATAAAAATTTTCTGTACATGGAGGCCTGGGTGGCTCAGTCAGTTAAGCATCTGCTTTCGGCTCAGGTTGTGATCCCAGGGTCCTGGGATCGAGTCCAACATCGGGCTCCCTGCTCAGCGGGGAGCCTGCTTCTCCCTCTGCCTCTAACCCCCACCACACTTGTGCTTTTTTTCTGACAAATAAATAACATCTTTAAAAAAAAATTGTGTATGGATGGCAGCTTTGATGCGGTACCACTCCTGAAAGTAACTACATATATCCCAGCCTTGAGAAGTTACAAATGCCTTCCCGATTCCTGCAAATTTAGCAAATGGCCAGAATATCCCCAGGACACACTAGATGGTGTATCATACTATTTTTTAGGTAAGTTCAGTATGTTCATGTAAGTTCAGTAAGTTCAGTAACTGATCAGTCTCCCATGAAAACCACCAACCATGTTCTTTGGTTTGGTATCTGCTGTTTGGTGTAGATAATGAAGCCTCTGCAGCCTGATGAGGGCAATGTACAGCACAGTCCATACCTTCCAGGAGTTTACAGCAGAATGAGGTAGATTAGATCGACGTGCTGCAAGATCAGCCAGGCTGAGTACTGCCTGTCGCTGGCAGGGGCAGCTGCCCCCCATTCCAATATCCCTCTTATCTTCTTTCTTACCAGGAGAACCCAGATTTTGTTTGGGTGGCAGGGTACCCTGTTAAAACACTCACTTCCCCACACTCCCTTGCAGCTAGTGGAGGCCAAGTGTCAGCGTCTGGCTGAGAAGACACAGCTGAGAATTCACAGTGAGGGGTTTCTGAGAAAGCTAGCGTTTCCATAATGACAAAGACTCACTCACCTTTTCCTGTGTCTTTCGCCCTCCGTCCCTTCCCTCGGTCCTTCCCGAAACATGGGCACAAGGCCCAAGCAGTCATCATTTTATCATAAGGAAGAAAACCACATATTAAAACCGGTAGAGAAGAAATACTTCCTTGAGCAGCTGTACAGCCACCTCCAGATTCCTTGCTGTATGAAGAAAACAGGCCCCCATTTGCCTCATCAGTGCAGTCAGGTTCCATTACAAATGACTGAATATACTCCCAACAGATTCAGTGGTTCAGAAGTAAAAATGACCAGGGGAGCCTGGGTGGTTCAGTTGGTTAAGCATCTGGCTCTTGATTTCGGCTCAGGTCCTGATCTCAGGGTCATGAGATCGAGCCCCACATCGGGCTCTGCTCTGGCCGTGGAGCCTGCTTGGAAGTCCCCCGCCTCTGCCCCTCCCCCAACCACTTGCACGCTTTCTCTTAAAAAAAAAAAAAAAAGAAGAAGAAGTAAAAATGACCAACTTAAGCATTGGTCTGGGTTTACCCAGCACAGTCCTATCTATCTCATTGTATTTCAGGCTCCCAGAAACCGTGAAAAGCTCCATTATACAGATGCAGAAATGAAAGCCTGGTGAGTTCATGAAAGTGACTTATCCGATTTCGAGCCACAGAGCTGGGGCTCAGTTCCTCTGGCCCCAACCCGAGGTTGGTCCCACTGAAACACCAGATTCCTGAAGGCAAGGGCCTCTCCTGTCTGAATCACCACCAGATTCACGGTGTGGGGTATGAAACCATGAGCCTGAAGTGTGTCCATATTCTCCTGTTATTGGCACTAAAAGTGCCAACATACGTGACTTGGCTACTGGCGTCCGCAGATGCAGGTCAAGCTTGATTTTTGACGTTTCCTCAACAGACACACAAAAGGTGCTGAATGAAAGGAAAACAGACTCCTCTGTTTTTTCTGCTTTTGGTGCAACCAGTAAAAACTAATGTCTTCCTTTTATGGCCTCCATGTGAATTTTACATTTTGTTTAGGTCTTTATATCTTAAGAATTACTGAATTAGGGGCACTGGGGTGACTCAGTGGGTTAAGTGTCTGCCTTCGGCTAAGGTCATGATCCTAGAGTCCTGGGATGGAACCACCCATCGGGCTCCCTGCTCAGCGGGGAGTCTGCTGCTCCCTCTCCCCCTGCTGCTCCCCCTGCTTGTGCTCGCTCTCTCTGACAAATAAATAAATAAAAATCTTGAAAACAAAAAAAGAATTACTGAATTATGTCAAAAGCGAAATAAAACACGATTTTAGCACATTGTTTTCACCACAAAAGCTAGTTTTTATAAAACGAGAGAAGTACTGTAAGTAGCTTTATTTACATTTTCTAATGATGGCTACTTATTCAGTAAATGAGGCAAAATTATTCTTCCCTTCTATTTCCCCTTTAAGATTTAGTGCATACAGGGGTACGTGGGTGGTGCAGTCAGTTAAGTGTCAGTTTCAGCTCAGGTCATGATCGCGGGGTCATGGGACCAAGCCCGAATCAGGCTCCCCTCTCAGCGCAGAGTCTGCTTGGGACTCTCTCTCCCTCTGCCTCTGCCCCTCCCCGCTGTGCTCTCACACACACACGCACACTCTCTCTCATAAATAAATAAATCTTTAAAAGAAAATAATAAGATTAAGTGCATCCATGGCTCTGTGGTCCAAGAAAGGCTTTTCTGCAAGGAAACGTGGCTGAGAGGCGAGGCCAGCTGGATGGACAGGGAAGGTCCCCATGGAAGGCCGTGGTTATCAGGATGCCTGGTGCAGGCTCAGCACAAGAACAGCGATGGCAACGGGCTGCCACTCCGCCTGGTGCAGGGTGCACAGGGGGTCATTTACGCCAGGGGAGGCTGGCACCGTAAGGATATTCTTTGATTTGATATTCTTATCAAAGGCGCATGAACCTGCAGGGAACACCAGGCTGCAAAGAGCCGGCCTCTAAGAGCCTCAGCCTCAGCGTGGGGAAAGGGAGAGGGGAGATGGCAGGAAAAGAGGCTCCATTCAATTATCTCCTCAGTCTGTTTCCATGGCAATGGCTCCGGAAGCGGGTCCGAACTTTCTCAGTGGAAACAAACAGCGGCTCCCATTCACCATCGCCCAGACCGCGCTGGCCATGCCGGCCGCTGTACTGTCTGGGCACAGAGGCCCCGGGTGGGGGGACGCGGGGGCCAGGGCTGCCAGCCTTTCTTCTGTCAGCTGCTCGGAGGGGAGCAGGGGAGTCGGTGAAGCCGCCTCTGAAGGACAAAGTCGGAGGGGCTGCGGACTCGGAGGGCCCTTCCTCGCCCTGCGGGTCCCCTGCTGGAGGCACAGCAGCCAGCCCCCCGCCAGGACGTGGCTGCGGGCGCCGTCTGCCTGCCCTACTCGTCCTGGCGGGCAGCACAAAGGATCGGGTTCCTCCCACCGTGAGCATCGCCGCAGTCCCGCCTCCGATTCCTTCAGACACAGTGGATGGAGAATTGTCATGCGATGTTAGGAAGACGGGAACTCTTTTTTTAACTGAGATGTAACTGACATATGACACATTAGTTTTAAGAGTAACAGAAAATGAGCTGATACTCGGATGCACTGCGAAATGACCACCCGCTAAGTCTAGTTAGCTTCCATCACCATTCAGGCCTCATTTTTAAATTCCCACACGTGTCCTCTGTCACACCCACGAGCGCCGCCCTCGCACTCCGCCCGTGCTCTCACTTGGCTCTCGGATTGCCTCACATCCTTCCTCCTGCTCCTGGGGCTCTATCTGAAGTGACGCATCGGCACCTGTCAGACTCCAGGAGCAGCGCCGGGGTCCCCGAGACGACACGCGCCCTCTCTCAGCACAGCTGGGTGCCACCACCGCCTCCACCGCGGACGGACATGTGGAGCAGAAGCCGAGAGCATCACCCCAAGGGAAAAGAAACGGGTACTGCCATGGCAGTGATCTGTAACACCAAGCTGGCTGCCTAGAACCTCCTGGAAAACTTATTAAAGACTCCCGAGCTGCACATCTCAGCCATGTCTGAAGTCAGCGCATGAGGCCTGGGCGGGGCCTCAGGGTCTGTCTTTCCCACAAGCTCTGCAGCTAACTGTAATGGGCGGGTATGTTTGCCATCACCCGCTGCAACCAGGAGACACGGGGAACACATGCCCCATGCTTCCTTCTCCATTTCCTCCCTGTACCCTTCTACGCCAAGGCCTCCAAAATCTAGTTAAGCAGGATTTCAAGTGCAGTTTTCGGAAGAAAATTCAGAATATGAGAATACAGTAAGATCACACAGCAGCCAAGCCTGTAGACATAAGGCTGGGGGTCAGTGTTAGTCTTGAGTGCCCCGTATCCATCCCCAGTACTTGGCATGCAATCTTCCTTAAAGATTGAAGGAATTAGCCAGTGGGATGGAAGAATTTAAAACTTGAAGCCTAATAAAGGTTCTGGCAAGTTTCAGACCTCCAGGATCTGTCCCCTGGACCACTGGTCTCCCTGCCCTCCTGGGGGCACCCAGACCTAGCTGCTCACATTGACAGTCGTCCTTCTAACATACAAAGCCCACCACTAGGCAACCCCTGAGTTATCTGAAGACCTCCCAAAGCTGGCTGGCCCTAGGGCTGCACTTGCCCACCCCCAAGGTGCTGTGCTCACACACCTTTGCATACCCTTGCTTCTGTCTGGAATTCCCTTCCCCTCCAATTATGCCTACAAAACCCCCACCCTCCCTGTGGTGCTCACTCCTTTGGGCACCTGTGGTGGATTTGTAACCTGTCAACTTAGCTTAGATGGATTATGTCTCCCAGAATTCCCTCCCCTGCATGTGCTGGGTCAGCATGAGTCACATGAGCTGCTTCATGGGAGATGGGCCTTCAAAGTCAGTGCAGGGCATGAGGCCCTGCTGTAGCTGACACTTGCCACCGCGGGGCCCTGGGGTCACTCGGTGGCGGGGGCAGCAGCTGGGCCCACCATGCTTGAATTCCTGCCAAGTCTGCTCCTCAGGTGCTCCAAGCCCTGGGCCTGGGGCTGGTGAGCACCTCGGAAGGACCCCAGCTCCTCCTGCAGGTTCCTGGCGAGTCGGATTTGGAGGTTTGCATGGAGGTGATGAGAGAGGACATGTCCATATTTGCAGATGGCAGTTTATCCTCGTTCCCCACTTTGCCTGCATCTGACATCAGGCCACATCATTGGACACAGAGCAGCCAGCCCCAACAAACACCAGAGGTCAGAACCCTGTAATAACGTCACCTTAACGTCCACTTCTCCCACAGAAGCCTGTCTGATACCAAACCTGTGTGTCTGTGGCGGGTGCCTGCCCCAGGCACCTGGCTGGCCATCCTCCAGTCCCCACGCACCGCACTCAAGGCACATGACGATCGTGTTGTCATGACTTCTGCAGGTCCTAAGAGGACAGCTACCTTCCCATCCCATTCATCTTCCCAGCACCTAACAAATCCGTCCACACCGCAGAAATCTGGAAAATGTTTATTCAATTGCACTTCATTGCCTCCTGGCCCATCAGGGGTCTTTCTGACGCACCAGTCTGTGGTCTGCACGGTGGCATCTGGGAGAAAAGCCCTGGCCCAGGCAGAAAGATGGATCTGTACTAGAATTCCACCTCTGCCTTGCCCAGGCTTTGTGATTGTGATCTTGGCAAGTCATTTAGCCTTTCTGACACCCCCACCCCACCCCTTTCCTTCCTTCATTCACTTCGTATGATACCGTTGTTCGAACAGGGTCTTCCCTGTTCCTGCCAGGACAGGCTACTATTTATTTACTGATCGCCTCCCCCAACCCCTGGGGCCCAGTGTCCCGTTCACCTCTCCTGCAGGAGACAGAAGAAAGCGCAGCCCCCTTGCATCCTAAATACCTCCTGGCAGGGTAGCCTGTCTCCAGGCGCTATGCACACCCCGCCCCCCCGGAGGGCCGCGGCCCAGGCGTGTGGACTCCAGCTGGGGCCGGGCAGCTGGGGCTCACTCACCAGATGAAGCGAAGGGCAACAGAGTCTGCAGTGGGGAACAGCTGAGGTGGAGAATTCTAGCACAGCTGCTCCCGCCCCGAGCCCCTGCATTCTGGAATGTTGAGCCCCTCAGATATGCTATGCGATGGAGCATACACACGTGCAGACGCAGGTCCACCCGCACAAACCCATCCTTCGGCACACTGCAACTGCACGAGCTCTCATTGTTCCTCATCCGACAACTAGCAGAGCTTAAATGTGGGCTCAGGGTCTGTCCAACACCAACGACAGCAGAGCACACAAAACTGGTCGGTGCGGGGCGTGCTCTGTACTGGGTCAGAGAAGAAAGGACATCACCTGACTCTAAGTCAGCACTGCGTAGCTAAAGCCCGGAGAGGTGACACGATGCAGACGGCCATCACAGAGGGCGAGCACACCGAACGCTCCAGCCCCTGGGACAGGGACCTTGCCCTCCTGCCCACAGCCTTGGCAGGTGGCTCTTGGTAAATTGATCAAAGGGAAAGAATACATAATATACATACTAATCTAATGTCTGGCTCTGGGTGCAGCCCATTCATTTTCCGAAACCTAAGCTTGCCGTTCTGCTTCTACTTCCCACCCTGCTGAGCTCAAACAATGGCAGTCCAAGTGGGCTCTGGTTCCCTTCGTGGCTCTGTGCTCACAAGCCACAAGCGCCCGCCTCCTTCTCCTGGGAGGACAATGAGCACCCAGCAAGGACACAGCCACCTGAACAGGGCAGAACCAACTTGTGAGCTACTCTGAAGGACACAACTTTGTGTGACTTCCTCATCCCAGTGCACAACTGTACGTCCCCCCCTGGGAAAGATCTGGCATTCCCCTCCCCAGCCCGCAGCCCTGCCACAAACAGGATGTGGAAACAGGATGCATTCATCTCAGCTCCAGGGGACACAGCTTGACCTGGATTTCCCAGCAAACTTGCAGACCTCATCAGCAATTCTCAGTGAATCTAGTCTGTTCCAAAGGAGGATTCGTAACTGCACAGCCTGCGGGTTTCTAGCGATCACTTCTACAAATGAGAATGAGCAGAGAGAGCCCCACCTTGTCACGCAGAAGTATACAGAACCACAGACAGCAGACCCTGTTTTCGGGGACGTCCACAAGGGATGGAGCCTGAGCCCTTCTCCTCCAACCCAGTCTTCAGGAATGAGAGACGTTCTCGTTGAGGAAGAGGGCAGAGGTCCCCAGTAGGAAACAGACTTACTAAAAGGAGAAGAATGTCTTACACATTTCAAGGAGGCTGGAGACAAAGTTACCAAGAACTGGATTCGAAGTTCTACTCTTAATTGAGCCATAACAAACCAATTTTCTTTCAAAACTGCACTTCCCCTCTATTTCTATGAAATGTCCAGAAGAGGTGATTCTAAAGAGACAGAAATTAGTGATTGCTTAGGGAACAGGAGTCATCAGGAGATGGAGCAGTGACAGCTAAAGGGCTTATTTTTGGGGTGATGAAAGGTTCTAAATTGGACTCTGGTGGTGGTGGCACAATTCCGTGAATATGCTACACACCTTGTTGTGTGCTTTCCATAGGTGACTTACACGGCATGGACACCGTATCTCACTAAAGCGGATTGACCACACGTCAACCTGTATACAAATGTTCACAGCAACATTGTTCATAATAGCCAAAAAGTCAGCACAGCCCTAAGTGTCCACCAATCAATAAACAGATAACCAAATGTGGCATATTCATACAATGAAAAGGAATCAACATGGATGAGCCTTGGGAACATTATGCTAAGTGAAATAAGCTAGTCACTTAAAACACATACAAGTCTTTGGGGCGCCTGGCTGGCTCGGTCGGTTAAGCATCTGACTCTTAATTTCAGCTCAGGTCATGACCTCGGGGTTGTGAGATGGAGCCCCATGTCGGGCTCTGTGCTCAGTGGGGAGTCTGCTTGAGATTCTCTTTCTCTCTCTACCCCTCCCACCCCTCTTTCTTTCTCTCTCCCTCTCTAAATAAACAAAATAAATTTTTTTTTAAAAACCTGCTGAATTACATACTTTTAATGGGTGAGTTGTATATGTGAATTATTTTTATTTAAACTCAATTAACATATAGTGTATTACTATTACAAGTAGACTTCAGTGATTCATCCGTTGCATATAACACCCTAGTGCTCATTATATCACGTGCCCTCCTTAATGTCCATCACCCAGTTACCCCATCCCCCAACACCCCTCCCCTCCAGCAACCCTCAGTTTGTTTCCTATGATTAAGAGTCTCTTATGGTTTGTCTCTCTGATTTCATCTTCTTTTATTTTTCCCTCCCTTCCCCTATGATCCTCTGTTTTGTTTCTTAAATCCCACATATGAGTGAAATCATGATAATCATCTTCCTCTGATTGACTTATTTCGCTTAGCAGAATACCTTCTAGTTCCTGGTATGTGAATTAGATCTCAATGAACCTGTTACCAAAAATAAAATAAAATAAATGTACTTTCCCAACAAAACTGCAAGTTTTGAATTTTTTAAGGATTAAAAAAAAAAAAACTATATCTTGTGTGCAATCCATGATGTTGTACCTTTATCTGGAGGTAGTATGTGTTCTGTCATTTCTATTTAACAGAGGAAAAATGTGAGGAGACTTGAACAAGATTACAGAATGGAACTGGGGGAAAGGGGAGCAGGCCCTAGAAATAGATTTGTGGAAGCTACTGTTCTCTGCACTATATGTTTTTAAAATGTTTTAACGGGTGTCTTTTTAATGTTAATATTCACCAGCAGAAAGCACTTGCTTCTTATTCCACTGCTACAGGTTGAAGGAGAGACTGGTGCACGCTGGGGGACAGGTGAGACCAAAGTACGTCTTCTGGGATGCCAGTCTTGGGGACAGTCCAGTTTTAACCTTCTTTCAAAGAACTGAAGCTATCAATGATTTCAATGCATATACTTAATTAGCACTTGCTCTGTGCAAACAACTCTTCTGGACACTGGAGAAAATTCAAAGAGAGAAGAACGTGAGCTCTTAGCCTCCTGGAACTCACAATCCTGCTGGGCCTGGTGGGAATAGGGAAGTATACAAAACGAGAGCCACAGGCAAGGGCATGAATTTGGGCCAGACGAGATAGATGGCAGACAAGATTACTGAGCACTCAGTAGGTGCTGGATAGCTTAGTAAGTGAGGTATGCACTGTACTGATCATCCTCGTTTTACAGTTGTGGAAACTGCAGACACAGAGACTGCGTAACTTGCCAAGAGCTGTAGCGCTGGTAAGAAACAGCCTGGATTTGAACCCAGAGAGTCTGGTATCAGGCAGGGCATCTTAACCCCCCCGCCAAAGCTGTCATGGCATTCAGACTGGATAAGGTTTTTTGTCTCCAGTTCTGGGACCTTAGGCAAGCCAATTAATCTCAAAAATAGTACACATTTCAATGAGTCCATGAAAAATTAAATGACAAAATACAGTAAAAGTGATCAGCACGGTGTCCAATAATAGAAATAACCCAATAAGCACTGTTATGATGATGATACCTGTTACAATACATTGAGACATCAGATCCGTGCCAGATGCTACTGGATTCCAAAAGGTGGAAAGATTACAGCCAGGGAAGGGGCTGAGAAAGCATTCATGGAAAAGCAGTTCTTAAAAGAGGACCTGAAGAAAGGAGATGCTTTCAAGGCAAGAGCTCCAAACAGCCCAGGAGGCAGTGGGGCCGGGGGTGGGAGATGTGGTGGTAACACTGGGCCAGGGCTGGACTGTGGGGATTCTGATCAGAGTGCAAACATGGAGAGCCCTAACTTATAGATGCCACTGGGGAGATCTCAGCATCCCCTCACTGCACAGTGGCCTAATTGTACTTTATGGAGACCGATCTGAGGGTCATTTCCTGAATGCACTTTTCTAGTTCATGAAAACAGCATTAAAGGTATCGCTTGCAGTAGTGAAGGTAAAAAAGTGGGAAACACAGGAAAGGTTATAGAAGTAGAAGCAGGTGCCTGGGTGGCTCATTCAATTAAGCATCTGCCTTTGGCTCAGGTCATGATCCCAGGGTCCTGGGATCGAGCCCTGCGTGGGGCTCCCTGGGAGCCTGCTTCTCCCTCTCCCTCTGTCCCTTCCCCCTTGCTCATGCTCTCTCTCTTTCTCAAATATATAAATAAAATCTTTAAAAAGAAAAAGAAGAAGTAGAAGCAACAGGATTTTGTGATTAAGGTTTTGGAATCACGAAAGAAAAGCAGGAGATAATGATGTCCAGGCTGTCTGAAGAGCAGAAAAGTGGTCCCAAGGACAGAAGGGGAACATATGATCAAAGAGCAGGTTGTCAGAGAAGGAAAGAAGGGTAAAGAGGGAGTGAGGAATTCTGCTGTAAGAACGTGCAGCGGGGGTAACAGCAACAGGAATTAGCAGGCAGCCCGTAAGTCGTGGCAACGGGCACGTCACCAGATCGGGAAACGGGGCAGAGGGACAGATGTGGATTTGAGATCTTGAGACACAAGAGATCAAAACCCTGGGTGTGGGTACCTGGGGAGAGCTTTTAGGCTGGGCAGAAAGCCCCAGGGGACCACTGACGGTAAGAAATCGGCAGAAAAAAGGGAACTGCCAAGAGTGGGCATCCAGTGAGGAGACACTAGAAGCTGCCGCGTCATAGGCACCAAACCAAGGGCGAAGAGAGAAGCGGGCCCCGCGGGAAAGGCAGCCATGCCAAACGCAACAAGGATCTGAGAGTCGGGAGGGCCCTCTGAGTTGGTTATTGTTGCAGCACTGACCTCAGAGAGCATTTCAGCAAGAAAGAAGGAGACAGAAGTCAGGCTGTGGGGGCCAAGTTCAGTAACTGGGGCAGCAGAAGTCAAACTGTGGTTTTTGAGGACGGCAAGAAACCTTCAATGGGATGGGGAAGAACGAAGCACATTTGTGAAAGGCCCAGGTTCAGAGTGGAAGGTCACGTGCGCGCACGCGCGCACACACGCGCACCTGTGGCCGCGGTCCACTGTGACAGTAGCAGACACTGTACCCCAACTCCGTGAATCAGGGAAGACTTCTGGGAGGAGCCAAGACCAGGGCTGGATTTCTAAGTCTGATGGGCTTTGCCCAGATAAGGGGCGTGGGGAGGATGGTGAGAGTGGGGGACGGGGCACCCCCCAGAGGAGCAACAATTTCAGAGGCTCAGCATGCCGTGGGAGCACACGGCCCGTCTGAGCAATCACAGGAGCTGCATCCTGCCTGGAGAGCAGGTCAAAAGATGAGGTCGGTGGACAGGCAGGCAGAGGCCGACTGTGAGGGGCAGGAAGGCAAGATCGGAGACGCAAGGGAGCCAGAGAGGAGCAGGAGAGCGCGAGCAACCGGGACACAGCAACACAAGCAGGGCTACTTCCCTGAAGGCAAAGGCAAAGGAGGAGGTGAAGCAGGGATTTTGGAGGGGGGAGAAAAGGAGAGCTGACGCCATCAAAAGAGTATTTAGTATCAGCTTGCCAGACGAAACAAATCCGAGAGGGAAGCAGGGTCCAGACGGAGTAAATGCCTGCAGAGAACATTTGTAAACCAGATTCCATCCATTTCTCGACCACAGAGCATTGCTCTATTGGCTTGCCCTCCTTTGATTTATCTCCCTCTTCCATCATGCGATATATTTTTGAACTTTTTCACCATAAAATAGTTCAAGTGCAGTCATAGGTAATGAAAGAAAGTGAAACTAAATCAGTGAATTTTCAACTCTGGTGAAAGACTTAGTAGAAAAGAGCCTATAAATACTGGCAAAGGTGAAGTTTTGAGATTTATTTTGGACCTTCCTGCCTCTATAAATAAATGAGACACAACTTAGATCTGAACGCAAGTAAAGCTTGCCCCTACCTCCAAGAGGACTACTGGAGTGTAGGTTTTAACTGATGCTATTTATATAATGCTAATGAACTCAATATGCCCCCGACCTCTCTACCTGCATAAGCAATACAATTATAAGTACTTTGGAATTCTAGCTTAACGGTAGGAGCATGGGTTCTCAGCTGGGATAAAATCTGGGCTCTGCCACTTAATTAGCTGTGTAGCCTTGAGCAACTTATTAACCTCTCTGTGCCTCAGTTTCTGCATTTTCCAATGGGAATAATATCATAGCAAACCTCACAGGGATGATCTGAGTATTAATTGAGTCAATGTTAAGTACTTGGGTCAGTTCCTGGCCCACACTCAGCACTCAATAAACGTTACCTGCAATTTCCTGCTTTTTCTTTTCCAATTTGCAGAACCAACCCTATTAAGGCTACTTCCAATCTAGATACACACTTAGAAATAATAACCAGATGGGCTCCCCTACAGCTGGCTTCCCTGAAAGGTGAATCTAAATCATCTTGACACATAGTTTATTTATTAGACAGCTAGCTAATTTTCAGATTACTCTGTTTCAGATACACACGTACAAAGAAAAGATTATTGTGGAAAATAGTGCTAGTTTCCTGCCCAATGTCTCGTCTCCCTCCTTCCTTAAGACACCCATTTTGTTCAGGGCAATAAAGTAGTCAGCGGAAAACATTCATTCCTCCAAGCTCTCCTATGGAAATGGTGGCCAAGTGCCCCAATTTGGGGCTCATTTTCTTTGCTTTATTTTTCTCCATAGCACCATTGAAAGCATATGAATGTTTTCTACGACATCTCCCTCCATGCTGATGCAGCTCATATCAGCTCATCATACATCCCAGTCCCCGAATGGGGTCCGGCACACAAAGCCGGTGCTCAGTGAACAGCTGCAGCTTCAAGAAATGAGTGAGACAAACTGGAATGTATGTGTTGGACAGGGTTTCTAGGAAAGGCTTTTAAAGGATGTGCCTGTGGCTTTTTGCCCTTTGACCTTCTTCACCCTGTTTCTCCTTCCCACCTGGAAGATGCAGAGGCCACTTTAAAACCAGGAGGATAACAACAACAAACAATACAATCTGGGTTCCTGAAGGCTCAGGTGAGCCTCAGTGCCAGCCTCTAGACATCCCAGTGGAATGAGGAGGTATCAAATGAACACTTTTTTTTTTTTTTTTTTTGCCACTATAGGTCATGTTTTCTGTTATTTGTAGCTAAATGCAATCCCAATAGATAACGGTTATAAAGAATTTTCGGGCGCCTGGGTGGCTCAGTCGGTTGGGTGTCTGCCTTCCACTCAGGTCATGATCCCACAGTCCTGGGATCAAGCCCCACATCAGGCTCCCTGCTTCTTCCTCTCTCTCTGCCACTCCCCCTGCTTGTGTGTGCATGAGCTCTGTGTGCCAAATGCATATATACATACATGCATACATACATGGAATTTTCCCAGCAAAAAAGTCTTGCTCTCTAGATATTCTTGAGACTAATTGGTAAGTAACAAAAAATTTAACTGATGTTCAGCTTTTTAGCCAGTGGACACAAATCTAAGATTGGTGTAATAAAGTAGATTGTCTCATCGACAGGCAATGTAAACAGATAGAAATAGAAGAGGTGCAAATGAAAGCTCCCTTAGCATTTTTATTATATTTCCGGTGAAAGCATAGACACACCAGATAGAACGTAAGAAAATAAGGACCAACAGAACCTTTGTCAGACTGGCGGTGGCAGGTCTGTTCTGTGTATGGACAGATGCACCTGTCCTGCGGTTCTCACACATCTGCCGGCCAAGTACAGCCGATCGGCCCATCTGCCTGAGGTTCCAGCTGCAGATGTTACATATATTCTCACTGCTTGTCACCCCACAAAAGATCCACCCCCTTGGTCTCTTGGGGGGGGTGGTCAGAGCTATAATCCTGTTGAACTCAAGACTTTAAACCCAGTGAAATGGTAAATACCACTGGGAGAGATGATGTATTTCTTAGAAATCAGGTATTTGCATTATAATTAACACCTTCCTTAGCTCAGGTTTTAACTGGGGGAGAAGGGAGGGAGGAAGATGGGCTGAGGCCCCTGACACTCTTAAGAGGGGGTAGTGGTGGGGAAGGGGCTGTGGATCTGGACAGCAGGAACCACGAGGGACAATCACTGGACTCCCACTTTGTTCCTGCCATCTAGGCCTCTGCTCTAAGGGCGGGCTTGGCTTCCACAGGATTTGCCGACTTTTGTCTGAGTTCTCTTGCCTTTTGACAGCAGACGAAAACTTCTGCCCGTAAAACAACACTGCTGACTCAGAAGGATATTTTGGTTGGCAGATACTTGGCGGACACTAACCAGACACAACCAACTGGTTTGCCAGGTCATGTTCCGGGGCTTACAAAACTACCAGCAAGCATTTTGATCTGAAGAATAGCAGGATTCTGCATTTCAAAGTAATCGCATTCTCAAGTACAAAAATACAAATAATTCAATATAAATAAAACTCCTCAGATTATAATCTGATCTAGAGTGTCCGTCTTATTTAAAAAAAAAAAAAAAGAAGAAAGAAAACAAACATTTTGGAAGGTTTAATCCAAAGGAATTATCAATTTAAGAGTAAGTATCATCATTTCGTAACCATCACTGTAAAAACTGATTTAGGTGACAGTCATTAAATCTAAAACCATCAGGTAAAAGTTTGATGAGAAACAAGACATTTACGCAGTCTCAGATCATCTCCCCACAGAATATTTACTAATTGCAAAGGGAAAATTCTAACTTCTCAGAAGAAAGCTGACGGACATCACCACAATCATATGATCAAAATTAGTTATCACCAACGGGACAGATTAACATGATGATGCAGTGCCCCGGAAAGAACACAACATCAAAAATGCATTACCCGAATCCTAAGAAGAAACCCAGATAGAGGAATATCTCACCAAACAACTAGCCTACCCTCTTAAAAAACCCATCAGTATCATAAAAGACAAAGAAAGGCCAAGAAATCCTTTCAGATTAAATATGACAAGAGAGAGGACATGTGAATGTGATGAGTCATTTTTTTAAGTGTTGGGTTGAAAAAAAAAGTGCTGTAAGAAACACTACTGCGGCAATCAGAGAAACTCAAACATGAACTGTACATTAGGAAAATCACTATTAAAATTCCTATTTGGTAATTATACTGTGGAGTTCTGAAAGAGAAGGTCCTTGTCCTTAGGAGATACATGCTGAGGTATTGAGAAGTGAGAGTCACAGAGTTTGTAACTTACTCTCCAATCGTTCTGCAATAATCGTAATTAACAATATTATATGTGTGCGTGTGTGTCCAGGAGGGAGAATAAGAGTGTGCAAACTGCTAAGTCTAAGTTATATAGAGGTTCACTGCACAACTCTTGCAACTTTGCTGTAAGTTTAACATTTTTCAAAAGTTTTTTTAAAAATAAGAAAAACAAGAGTACCATAATTCTAAAAAAGCACTGATAAGGAAATACAGGACAAAATGGATTACAACTCTTAGGTTACTTAGAAACATCCAAGTTCAAGTAAACCACTTAAAAGAACAGAAGCAAAATGGCAGATTTATACATGGAGAGGTTGGGGCGGTCAACAGCACTGTGTGTTGTGTGTGTTCACATTTTCTGTTAACCTCAGAGGAGGCTGAGAGTCTCTCTCTTGGCCACAAGAGCTACGCCACATTTCACTAAGTGAAGGATATAAACACGGAAAGAATGACTACCCACAACTGGGGTGGGGAGAAGAAATACCCAGCCTAACTAAGGTTAGTACAAATTTGGTGAGTCACTTCCTCTTAGGAGAAAAGGCAAACATTTCTTGTTTCCCAAAGGACTCAGATTCTGAAGAACACCTGAGTTCTCAGCCTGAATCATGCCAAATAGGTAGCAAACTAGGTCAGAAGAACCTCCAGTCCATTAACTCCAGGCTTCTGCCCACACTCAACTCAATTTATTGCCACAGTACCTTAAATTTCCAAATCAATGTCGACTCCCACCTCTGAGTTCCTTCAGCCTGCACACTACTAAGCTGCTAGGAGCTTGCATGAAACGAAGACAAAGGAGAGACACTAATTGCGCATGTATTCTCCAACCTTGAATGGGCAATGGCCTTGGTTTGCTTTTGGCTCGCCACCCCCAGTGTTCCTCAGTCCTGAACCACGTCGGCTCCACCACTTGAGAACCGAAGCCTCGGCAAAGCAGTCTTCCCTCCTCGAGCTGCCTCCCGGCGAGCAACACACACACGTGGATGGATTAGGCAGAGCTGTAAAGCACACACGCTCTCCCAACGCGCTCTTTTCATTCCAGAAATACCTTATTCCTAAACCACTTCTACGCTTCTCTTGGCACCAAACAGTGTAAGCGGCTCCATGCCAAAGGAAGTGTCTGTTTAAAGATGAGGACTTTCTTAAAATTTCTTTACCTCGAAGACCGTAAATAGAACATTCTAGGGTAATTATGGTGGAATAAAGAAAAAATGGAAAAGGTTGCAGAAAACAAAAGGAAACCCATTTGCTTTGTTTTCATTTTGTTTTTTTAAAGTTGCCTAAAAAAACACACTGCAGATATAAGATATAGAATTATCTTCCATGAGAGTAAAGATTACAGGGCCCAAGTCAGGACAAAGAAGCAAAAATACCACCTTTAACAGGAAAAGTGAGTAAGCATTTACCATCTTGTCACAAGCATTTATTTTTGTTTTAAGGGCACCCACCAAAGCCAAACGCAGAGAGGAGGGTTTTTTTTGTTGTTGTTGTTTTACATTGTTTTATTCTGGAATATATTGTATTTTTGTACCTTGCTTCTTTATGACTTTCACCCTGTATCAGAAATTATTTTAGGGGCACCTGGGTGGCTCAGTCGTTAAGCGTCTGCCTTCGGCTCAGGTCATGATCCCAGGGTCCTGGGATCGAGCCCCGCATCGGGCTCCCTGCTCTGCGGGAAGCCTGCTTCTCTCTCTCTCCCACTCCCCCTGCTTGGGTTCCCTCTCTCGCTGTGTCTCTCTCTGCCAAATAAATAAATAAAATCTTAAAAAAAAAAAAAAAAAAAAGAAATTATTTTAAAAGAAGAAAACCCACCTTGGTGGACCTGTCCTTTTCCTTTCTCTATGTTCATTTCCAGATATTTATTTAGGGCTCACTCACAATAAGCAGTGTGAAACCAGTAACTCTCGCGGAATCCTTAGTCTTCACCAACTGAATTACAAACCACTCTTATCCACCTACATGTACGTACACACACACACACACACACACCATGCAAGGAAAATGACATCATGCTCCACAGCACAGACACAACATGATCACCCATTCGACTTTCACCAGGATGGACCTCCTTAGAAATTCTGATCCCGGGCAGTAGGAAGGAGACTTACTTTCTCTCCACTTCTGGTGTTGACACGGCGCTGCAGAAGCCAAGCGACTCCTAGGAGAAAGAGGCACAGAGCAGCAGGCTCTCATTTGTACAGAATATCACTTAAAAAAAAAAAAAAAAAAGCAGAAGCAAAAATAGATGATTAAAGTCATTGTGCTTACTTCGATCTGGGACCGCAGCTGAAGTGACGTGGGGCTGGCATCAGGTTTCTCCTAAAAGAGAACAGATGCGGGTTTGATGAGACTTCCCAGCGTGGCATACACCAGAAAGACAAACAGATATGTAAGCAGAGATGGGGGGATTTGGGAAACACTAGGATACAGTGGGAGGAGATGGTGGAGATAAACAGATTTTTCTGGAAAAACTGAAGTGCTTTCAAAATGAGAACTCTGGTCTTAAAATGGAACTGCTTCCCAAACTTCACTGCTTGACACTGCTTACAATTTTACTGCAGAAGAAAAAAGCACAATCCAACTGAAGGGCATAGACAGTTAATGGTGAAATAATCCTCTGGATGTGATTCGACCCTCACTGGGAGACAGAACTTATGCGGATCCCGTTGTGTTCTTTTTCAATAATATTGGAGTTCCAATCGGATTTTTAAATTCTAAATGTACTCAGAGTTATTTCATAACGCAGGTGTAGGTGTAAGTGTCTTTAGGAAGGTGGAAAGCTCACTTGATATTATCGTGCAACCCTAGAAATCACCATGCTCCTATAATACAAATGAATTGGCCCAGCTGGAAATTTAAAAAACAACTCTCAGCATCCAGCTAATAGATGAAATAAATGCATGACATTATCAAAAATCATCAAGTCATAAAGAAAGGAATCATTTGAGAGATAAAACCATTTTATAGTTAAAAACTCCATTTCCCCTTTGGTAAAAGAGAGAGAGAGAGAAAGAGAGGTAAACCAGTGACCTATATGAAAGTAATATATTGAAATAAGCATTGGCAGCAAAATAGGAAATTGCACTATTAGAAGTGCTAGAATATACTATGGGAAAATAAGGGCCACACTAGTGAACACAGCAGAGTACAACACTGGTATTTTTCACAAGTAGAGAGTAATTCTAAATCCAAATAGATGCTAAAGTGGAGGTCCTCATCAAAGTATGGTGTACAATCCAGGGTGGTCCCCAGCTGATTATATCATATGCAGGCTGACAGGCAGTTTTAGAGGAAGGAGTGAGTTATCACTAAGAATACAAGTTTGAAATATCAGGTTAATCATGAGTTTTCCAATAATCCTATCGTGTTCTTAATAACTGCTACATTCTTCAGGTCTGCACATGCACCATATGAAGACGGTTTTGTTAGTCTCAGCTGACATTCAGGATGTGGGAGCAGATCATCTCAAGTTAGGAATTCTCATTTAACTGTTCAATGTATTAAAGCTGCCTATTTTATTACTAGCATGATTACAAAACTAGGCCAATATTTTAAAAACTTAGCAATGAAACATTAAAATGAGTATAACTCAGACTACATTTATAAATGTAAATAAGTAACGGGAATCCAGTACGTATATCGACTATAAAATGAATGTGCTGGGTGAGTAATCTAAGAACAGGATGATTTGGGACAAGTAGATCGAAAAAGAAAAATACTTTAATGGATTGGAAACTCACTCAACCCTAGTCCCAGGGCCTTATTTGTTATGAAAAAATAACCAGAGTGGTGTAAAGACTCATAGAACTTCTCTTCGCTTAACATCCTCCTGGTTTTTATTGCCACCTTTGTTCATAATGGACAAATTTAGATTTCTGTCCCAGACTTGATACACCATTTTTACAAAGCAACATATGGAATTGTTCGAGTTACATTCCAAGTCCAATTGGTATGACATCAGACTCAGGTGTAATCAACATGTGAGACACGTATTTGGGAGGTTCCTTGTACTTAAGAGACCAGTCAAGATGCCCTGATACCTAACCTCTTAGCATCACATAGAGAAATTTATAAACTTAGGGCGCCTGGGTGGCTCAGTTGGTTAAGTGACTGCCTTTGGCTCAGGTCATGATCCTGGAGTCCGTGCTCGGCGGGGAGTCTGCTTCTCCCTCTGACCTTCCCTCATCTCATGCTCTCTAATAAATAAATAAAACAATCTTTAAAAAAAAAAAAACAGCAGGAAGTAAGCAAAGATATAGTTTGCAGTTTTTCATCCTAAATCTTCCTGTTCAGAGTCAGGGTGGGAACCTCAGAAAGATAACAGAACTACATTACTTCCTCTGAATTTTTCTCTGAAATAGTCCCTTTAACACCCAACTCCAGCCCATGTCCTTCCATAACCATCAATGAAAAAAATGACTGATTAACTCTCCTCCCTCCTCCATTCTTAACTGTTCTTCAAGCTCTAAGTCTCTACTTTACTAGGTAATAGTCTACGATAGGAAATTACTTTCTTTTACTGCATGTTTTTATCTACATTTTTTCTAATAAATTTTATTTACTGAGTGCATCATTTGTTACTCTATATCATAAACATAACATTTATGGTACATTATGCAAAATGTGCCTTTCCCCGCATACAAAGCAGGTGTTTGTTAACAATCACATTAAATGTTTGATGACCAGGAAATAACATGCTAAACAATTCAGCTTCACATGTTAGTCTCTTACTAATTCTAGACTGTGTTTGGGGGACTTTTTAGGAAATTGGTTAGGGGTATAGTTTGATGTATAATGTACTAAAATTTGTTCCTTTAACCATCAAACCTGAGAAATGCAACATTGCAAGTAAGAGTTAAATTTAGCTGAGTAAGAATTGACAACCTGATTGCCCAGTTTCAAACAACTTTATTTGGGGAACAACTGATGGTCCACAATCTAACTCCTGATTTGGAAGTAATCGTGTTGATGGAAATAGTAAAAATTGTGTCTTCTGGACACATTATGGAAAGAGATGATCACTGAGAAATAAGATTCTCCTTAATAACACGTGCTACCTGAGGCAGTTACTACTGCTGTGTAACAAGTCATCCCAAACTTAGTCACACCAACCAATAAGCATTTTTTTCTATTCACAGATTCAGGGGTAAGAATGACAAATATTGGGGCACCTAGGTGGCTCAGTCGGTTAAGCATCTGACTTGATATCAGCTCAGGTCCTGATCTCAGGGCCGTCAAACCCTGCACTGGCCTCCACACTGGGTGTGAAGCCTAGTTAAAAAATAATAAAATAAAATAAATAAATAAATAAAATTTTAAAAAAGAATGTCAAAAATCATTAAACATTACAAACCTGTAGTGAGTTTGTACACTACAAATGCTTAAGGAAATCTCCCTAACTTAATGAAGTATTACAGTGGAAACTAAACCAAGTTATAAATATAGCTCAACATATGTTCATGTATGCATGTGTGCATGCAAAAGGAAAAGTTAGAGAGGATATACACTAAATGTTAATAGCAATTACCTATGCTTACTTTTTTTAAGAGCATGTAATTTTGCATTACCTTCATTATTTTTTTCTAATATAAGATCAGCTTAAAAGTACAATCTTCAGATCTTACATGTTGTAAAATTATCTACATGTTCATAAATGTGTGAGAAAACATCTCTGGGATGCCTGGGTGGCTCAGTCGGTTAAACGTCTGCCTTTGGCTCAGCTCATGATCCCATGGTCCTGGGATCTAGTCCCACACTGGAAGGTGGGGTGGCCCTTGCTCAGCAGGGAGTCTGCTTCTCCCTCTGTCTGCCCCTCCCCCTGCTTGTGCTCTCTCTCTATATATAAGTAAATAAAATCTTTAAAAGAAAAAAATAAACATCTCAAAGATTCCTTACACGCCAATGGTTATGTCTGCAAAGGCCACTATTCCTCAATTTTTAACACATTTGTCAAACATACATTGCTTTTAGATATTTCTAAAGAATGTTACAAAAGTTTAAAAAAATTGAAACTGGTAATAATTTTAGTTGTATCCCAACAACTAAACATAGAAACTTCTTAAGAAATACTGAAACTTAAATTTCTCAAATTAGGTCATGCTCTATAGTAAAATAATTTCTTGAGATATTAAAAATTTTAGTAATGAGTATCATAGAAAACTATGCCTGCATTTTTCTGATTAATAGTGAAGGTCCATAATGATTTTAGAAATCATCTCACATATTTTGACAGAGAGAGACAACAGAACTGTAGAAACTATATATATATATATATATATATATATTTTTTTTTTTTTTTTTTAAGGCATCAGATGACCAAAAATTACTGGGTAGAGGGAAACCTCTAATTCATTTCCTGTCACTTGGGACAATTTTGGAAATAGTAATTCCTTCAAAGTTTATGATGTCTAACACAGAAGCAAAAAAAGAACAAATTTTCCAGATGAAATCAGGAGTTTGCCAAAACCAAAACACGGGAACACACGTGCGCTTCCACCTGCTTGTGCACGTGTGTGCACACGGGTGTATGCACAAGCATGTCTACAGTCACACTAACAGGGCCTGGGTCAAATATAAAACTAAGGCTCTGGCACGTGGTGTAAAACACCAGTCAAAAACCCACTTGGGGCAGAATAAGGTCCTGGAAAACAAATATCACGCCCTTGCCCACACTCCAACTTTGTTTCCACCTTCTTGTGGAAATCCACACTTCTCCTTCCCTTAATGCTGCCAGTGCTTAAAGCCAAATGCACTTCAAGGCTGGAAAAGCAGGTGGGATAAATCCCTCTCTTAATCCAAAAGCAGAGAGGAAAACCATCAGGCGCCTATCAGCTCAGCTCAGCGCCAAGCTCTCCTCCTCCACACTGGGCACAGGAAGGAGGTGATGGAAAGGCCAGAGGACCGCATGCCTGGCAACACTCAGCCTACGAGTAAAGTACACATCCCATCACTGATGTGTTCAATTAATGGAGGAAACAGGCTCTAAATGGCTGGGGAAAGTTGCTGCCTGTGATAGATTTTAAAACTCACATGATATTGATCACTTTACAAGAAGACTATGAAGTGGCGGTGTCTCCCAATTGGCAAAGTATGCTCCCCTCTTGCCTGACTTCTTCTCCCTTCTGGCATGCAGTGGGGCATCTGTTCCTCGTACCAGGATGTAAACCTCAACACTTTCTTCAGAGTTCCCTCACTCCCCAACAAATCAGCTACCAGGGACTGTTGCTTCTCTGTTGACAAGGCTTCTTGTGTCCAGCCACCCCATTCCATTCTCCCAGGCATCAGCTTCTCTGCGGTCCTTGACCTCCCAGATGCCTGCCCACCCCCCTAGAGTGGAGCAGAAGGTACTGAGTGGGAGTTCCAACCCTGCCCCCACTATAGTAAGACCTTTAGACCTCAGTTTTTACTTTGCTTGGTTTTGCAATGGCAATGAAAAGAAATGGACCATTTGGTGATCTTTAGGTTCCTCTTAGACTTGCAGTCCCTACTTAGATGAAGCCGGGTCCAATCCAATCACTACTAACAAATAAATCTTCTTAAAATAGTACTCTGTCCTGGGCACCTAGGTGGCTCAGTCGGTTAAGCATCTGCCTTTGGCTTAGGTCATGAGCCCAGGGTCCTGGGATCAAGTCCCGCATCGGGCTCCCTGTTCCATGGGGAACCTGCTTCTCCCTCCGCCTCTGCCTCTCCCTCTGCCTCTCTCTCTCTCTCTGTCTCTCATGAATAAATAAATAAAATCTTAAAAAAAAAAAAAGTACTCTGTCCTTGCTTTCTGTGGTTCATGCAACATGAGCATTAGAATCACCTGGAAGCTTCTTCGAAAGGCAGGTTCGGGCCTCACCCCAGACCAGAATCAAAATCTGCATTTTACCAAGATCTCCGGGTATTCTGTATGCTCATTTTAGTTTGAGAAGCTAACGGCTTTGTTCTTTGTATCATTTTCTCTGTTCCAAAATCTTTCCAAAATTCTAGAAACACAATACTGACAGGATAAAATCCACATTTCTGAAAAAGAAGCCCTTCTGCCAACTGGCCTAATGGACACCCTCTTATTCTTTTTTTTTTTTTTTTTTTAAAGATTTGTTTATTTGACAGAGAGAGAGAGACAGCGAGAGCAGGAACACACAAGCAGGGGGAGTGGGAGAGGGAGAAGCAGGCTTCCTGCCGAGCAGGGAGCCCGATGTGGGACCCGATCCCAGGACTCTGGGATCATAACCTAAGCCGAAGGCAGACGCTTAACGACTGAGCCACCCAGGCGCCCCTGGACACCCTCTTCTTAGAGAATAGGTGCTGGGTCCCCTTCGAGCATGCTGTCCCCGTATTTCACTTTTCCTCATAGAAAATTGGATGTCCTTCTTCTTCCTGTCCATCCTTCCAAGTCATCCTTTAGATCCAACTTCAAACCCACCTTCCATTACACCTTCTCTGCCCGACCATGCCTTAAATGATAAGCCTGAGTTCAGTCATAACAGGAACGAGCTACATGGCTTATATACTAGGTATATCTATGTGTAGCAACTCTTCTCTCTTATCTGTATCTTACTCCCTCACCTAGACGGCAAATGCCTTCTTAACAGGGATTCACTGTACCCACAGACACACACACGCGGTCCAACAAAATCTATTCAGTGCTTCTTACGTGCCAGGCCCCATTGGAAGAGACAACAGTGAAGTGCACATGGGTCCTTCCCGTCAAGGATGACCAGGCTCTGCATGAGGGAAGTGCTTGATGGGCATCGATTTGTTTCATTTCTTTAAAATGGATTACTTTGCCAGTAATTCTGACTCTTCTATTAATTTTTGTTTGCAACTTCACTGTCTAGGGACATGTATTTCACGCTTTGATTTCAGATTTACTTCGGGGGTGCAGAGTTCCATGGGTAAGTAAAAGTTAATTAGGTAAGTATTTTCAAAAAGATCTACAACTTAGATCTGTAAGAACTTAAAAAGAAAATGTCGGGGTGTTTAGCCACTTTTAGGATAAAATCTGCACTGGCCTGGGAGTTCTAGCTCCAACCCTGTACCTTTTCACATTTTATTTATTTATTTATTTTTTTAAAGATTTTATTTATTTCTTGGACAGAGAGAGACATAGTGAGAGCAGGAACACAGCGGGGGGAGTGGTAGAGGGAGAAGCAGGCTTCCCGCGGAGCAGGGAGCCCGATGTGGGACTCAATCCCAGGACCCTGGGACCATGACCTGAGCCGAAGGCAGATGCTTAACAACTGAGCCACCCAGGTGCCCCCCTTTTCACATTTTAATGACTGGTTTCACCCAAATCATTCACACGTGAAACAGGAAATGTTAGCCATTTTTCAGGCACCCATAAGCTCATGGCCTGGCATATGAAATTGATTCTAATGAGTGAAAGTGAGTGGAAAAGTACTCTCTCCCCCCACATCGAAGAAGAAAGTTTCCAAAGAAAAAAGTTTTCACAGTTGAATGCTATTCCACTAACTTCAACCTTAAAAGCCATCCATAACGAACAGGTGAGTAAATTTTGAGAAATACTGATAAGAAACCAAAAGTGGCCATTTCCACCTGGCCATTAATACGCTGTGGTAAAATTATTAAATCTTCTTGCTGTATTAGTCTATGTTATGCAAGTATTCACTATATATTTATTTAAACTGCACCGTTTAAAAAAATGATTTAAGATAGCTTACAAAACTTAAGTTCAACATTACATAAGATGAAGCTAGCTAACGAAATGACACGAAGTGAGGGAAATCAAGATTATATGGTAAAATTGGTCCAGGAATTAGGTTCGTTAAGAAATGCAGACGATGGAATCCTACACTAGAGATGGACCACACATTTTGGGCTAAGTTTCCTGACACTTAAAGCAAAGACAGAAACATGCTCAGTTACAAGACTGACATCGCCCATACTTTTATGTTTTGAGGTATTCACAAGACACACGGCTATTCCCAGGAGAGAGAATTTCTCCTCTGGCTTCTGGCAGAAAGGATGGTATATGACAGTGACCAACATCAGGAGCAATGTCCCTGCAGAGCTCCTTTTGCCCCAAAAGGGCTTCAGCCTTTCATGCTAGAGGTAGTCCCGGGATCCCCTACTGAAAACCGAGGAAGCTTGTCCACTCCCCTACCTAACTGAAAGGAGTCACGGGAGTGCCCAGCGCAGGGGCAGAACTCAGTCTCAGGAGACAGTAGGATGAGTTTTCCCATCTTGAAGCACAACTGTGGGAAAACACAGGGAAGTCAGTAAAAGTTAGATGAATTGGTTAAATTCAGGAAGAATTTGGGGCGCCTGGGTGGCTCAGTTGGTTAAAGCGACTGCCTTCGGCTCAGGTCATGATCCTGGAGTCCCGGGATCGAGTCCCGCATCGGGCTCCCTGCTCGGCGGGGAGTCTGCTTCTCCCTCTGACCCTCCCCCCTCTCATGCTCTATCTCATTCTCTCTCTCAAATAAATAAATAAAAATCTTTAAAAATAAATAAATAAATAAATAAATAAATAAATAAATAAATAAATAAATAAATTCAGGAAGAATTTGAATCTAAGAGTGTCCAGAGTAGCACTCTTGAGCCTCATTTCAAACAAGGTAGTATGCTTCTTTTTTTTTTTTAAAGATTTTATTTATTTTTTGACAGAGAGACAGCGAGAGAGGGAACACAAGCAGGGGGAGTGGGAGAGGGAGAAGGAGAAGCAGGCCTCCTGCCGAGCAGGGAGCCCAAAGCGGACTCGATCCCAGGACCCTGGGATCATGACCTGAGCCGAAGGCAGACGCTTAACGACTGAGCCACCCAGGTGCCCCGGTAGTATGCTTCTTTTAACTTTTAAGCTGTCTTAGGAAACAATGTATCACATCCTTTAGGCTCAACTTCAACACTGTTGAGTACATAACGACCTACCAAGCATACTACACCAAGATAGGAATAAGACCAAACCGTAACAAAGGTTCATTCCAGAAGATGAGTCATGTTTTAAGAATGCATCTTCTACTATGAACAAAAACTAACACAAGAGTGTCATGTCATCTAAATGTAAATATTAAAAAGCACAGTGTCAGTAAAGGCATTTTAATTATCCTTTAAAAAAGAATCTAACAGGCGCCTGGGTGGCTCAGTCGTTAAGCGTCTGCCTTCGGCTCAGGTCATGATCTCAGGGTCCTGGGATCGAGCCCCGCATCGGGCTCCCTGCTCGGCAGGAAGCCTGCTTCTCCCTCTCCCACTCGCCACCGTTTATGTTCCCTCTCTTGCTGTCTCTCTCTCTGTCAAATAAATAAATAAAATCTTAAAAAAAAAAAAATCTAACAAGTTGTATAATTCAATTGTTCATTTTACTAGTGGGACTTGGTTTATGGACACTAACAAATGGGCCCTGCACACGTATCCCAGGGGTGGATACCACGACCATGGGCCACTCTGGATGGTATCACCACCCATGAGTCCATCCAACCTCACTGTTGGGACAACAGAGTGTGGAGTGATCCACACTCACCAAATGGTCTTCTGAGTACAACTGGTCACTGACTGGAATTGACGGGCATGATGACACAAAAGTCAACAGACCCAACTACATGGGAGCACTACTTTCACTTTCTGTCTCTCCCCACCTCTTTCATCTAACCATTCCTAATTTTACAACTATTCAATGAGGACATACTATGTGCTAAGTAAGCCCTGTTCTAGTCAAGGATAAAACAATGAAAAGGAGAATCACTGCCTTCAGGGAGCTTAAATTCTAATGATTTCTAAAGTCCCTCATGGGAATCATTTGCACTCAATGTCCACATCACAGGTCCTATAACATTCCTTCTTTCTGGCACCAGGCGGATGACATCTGAATAGCTGTGCTCAGCTCTGCATGCCACATTTTCTGGGAGATAATGAAAACCAGGAGAACTTTCACTAGAGTGGGATCTGGAAAGGGGATCAGATGAACAGGATCAACTGGAAGAAGCAGGGCTGTTGTAAGAAGGGGAGGAAAATGCAAATACGTGGAGGGCTTCCGAGGGAGGGCAGATGGCCGCCCCGGGCCATCTCCCACAGGGCACAGGGACAAGTGCAGCACCCCGCATACTGGGACCACCGGGTGGAAAAACATCTACTACAGTTGTAAGTGATATATAAGAATTATAAAGAAAATTAAATCAGAGTATTTGTGAAAATAGTAAATATTCAATTAGTAAAAAACTTCCAAATAAAATCTTTTTCATTTTTAAAATAAGAACCTTACGCTTCCTTACTTGAAAATAACTTTTTAAAAATTTAGGTTATATACTTGAAATGACTATAAACTACATTAGCTAAAAACTCTTAATGATGAGCTTTTAATGCTATGGGTAGTGATTACTAACAAGGAATTTTATTCACACAACAAAGTGATTAAAAAAAATTGTCTTAGCGGGGAACCTGGGGACGCTCAGTCAGTTAAGCGTCTGCCTTCGACTCAGGTCATGATCCCAGCCAGGGTCCTGGGATGGAGCCCCACATCGGGCTTTCTGCTCTCGGGGAGCCTGCTTCTCCCTCTCCTCCCCACTCGTGCTCTCTCTCACTGTCTCTCTCTCGCAAATAAATAAAATCTTTAAAAAATATTGTCTTAGCTATTCTTATAACCACTGAAATACAGCAATTTCTAGTTCAAGGAGCTAACAGCACTTTATTTAACGTCGTAGTGAAATTTCTTATGAAAATGTAACAGATTTCAAATCCAGCTGAAATTTTTCCTGTTAGGTGTTGCAAAATACTGACAACGTTCTAATGTGCAGCCTTGCGTATCCAATGCCATCCTGAAGCCCAGCTTGGCTACACGGGGCCCGAGGGTCCCGGTGCCCCACCACCATGTCTGAACCTTAAACCAAACTCTCCTGACAGCTCCAGGGCCCCTTGAATGTGACGAACAGCAGCAGAGTCCTGGGCATCTGGCTGCTGGGGCATACGCCACCACTGAGCTCACCGCCCAAAGGCCTCGAACATTAAGATGCCATCTGGGACCACGCACGCTCCAGCAGGCCTTGAACAGCCGTTCCACACCTACTACACCATAGTCACCTGGATGGCTGATTCAACAAAGATTGCTGGCCTCCTCCCCAGCTTCAGATTCAGTCCTTCTGGAGTGGGCCCACTAATTCACATTTCTACCCAGTTTCCAAGTGATGCTGAAGCCCTTTCAGAATTTCTGCCCCCGACAAGGCTGCTCCGAAGGGCCTCTATGCTGGGATTCAGTGATCTGAAGGTGGAAGGGATCAACAGATCCGGAGTCACACCTCAACCTGGTATGACTCATCTTTAGTGCTCTAGGAAGGGATAACCAAGATGAACGATTTTAAAGTACAAAGAAAGGGATGCGTTTAACATTTTAAAAAAGGGGGGCGGGGAGCAGTACAGCTAGGTGACCAACAAGAGAACAAATTATTTACAATATGTAAAATCTACATTATTGCTTGAGCGGGACCATGGGACCATCTGAGGCTGGGATGGGGGTTCTTTCAGAAACTGGTTCAGACCTCTGTCCGATTACAGTGATTGTATTACTTGTTCTGGAGTGTAACTGTGGGAAGTTAAGTAAGCTGCTGTGGGATCATTTACCTTTTACATTACATTTTTATGGGGAAATGACCTAATGACTCAAATGTTTTGGAATGGATAATCTTCAAAAGCTAGTACATTGCCGACAAATCCGACAGCCTGTAACTGAACAAATGTTCACGTATTCATCTACTGGACCAATATTTCCTAAGTGTCCACTCTGTACTTAGTTGATATGCTGGGTACCAAGAGTATAAAGAATAGGCACTGACCTTCAGGAGCTCATGGCCAAATAAGAAAAACACATAACTGAGAATATAAAAAACCAAAAGCTCCATATTATCATATAAATAACATCTGAACTGATTAGTAAGCAGATTGGGTGTCTGAATATGGATTTTACAAAAAAAAAAAAAAAATTATGTACCCTGATCAAACTGGAGATGCCAAATTTAAATGAATACTCTAATAGACTGGGTCACATTTTGTCATGATTTAAAGCATTATTATTGTCTTTGTAGCTATTAAATCAAAAGGTGCTATCATGACATTGAACTATCCTTCTTTTTCACTCTTTGAATTGTATTTTCAAACCACCTTTATAAGTTTTATACCATCCTGAAAAGCCTCAGAATTAAACACAATCCAGTGCATTCTGAAATCATGAGCCACAAATTTGTACTTCTAAAGTAAATGAGCTTTTGGAATTAATAGTGTTACCTAATGATGTAAACATCTAAAAACGCAGGATGGAGGTCACAGTATTTGAGAAAGAAGGATAAAATAAAAATTGAGGTATCAGAAAGTCGAGACAAATACCAAATTCTAGCCCTGGGCAAACTTTTTTATTGCTGTATTATAAATGCTGGAAAAGTCAGGTTTATAATGGAAACACAGGCAGACCAAGTCTCAATGTAATATACATAAATGATATGTTTCTTTTCCTGTACAGTGATTTTCCTCCCTTTTGAGCATTAATCTTTGAATGACTTACTCTATAAATTATTGAACTTAGTTCAAAAGCAAATGAAATTTAAAATACCGATTTATTGAGTGGCCAAAGTGCCATGTTGAAATAACTGTGATTTATCTGTTTCTTTAATCACGACTATAGCAAACATACTTCATTGATCAAAATTATTACCTAGTTGCATAGTTTTAAACATAAATCTGTCTCCCTGTTCAGAACAGCAGCTCTTTGCTGGGATCTCATTCACTTGCTCACAACTAAGAGACCCAACTTCTTCTTTCTACAACCTGAAAATGTATCTATATGTATGCTTAGATATATGTCGATAAATGGCTCTCATTTTTTGGAAACTAATTAAATCCACATGCACCATGATTGCTACAGTGGTGGAGGGGGCAAGGTGGGATACCATTTAGCCAGTACAGAGTTAACTACTCCCCATGCGCACATGCCTACTTGCATCCTGCATGGCACTAAAGACAGCTTTGTCTGTAGAACTAACAGTATTTCTTGGGCATTATTGCTTGTAGGTACTGCTATCCTAGCACCGGAGCCATTGCTTCTGTGGCTAGGAAGGGAGATTCTGGCTTAAAATCCAACGTCTCGTTCATATCAAGAGGAGGACCTCCCCTTCATTTCCCTTCTCATAATTTGGTTGGTGGAGAAGTTGGAAAAAGTGTATATTCTCCAACAAGGGAAAAAGTTGCCACATACATAATAATGGACTAAATGGCTCTATATGTAAAGAGTGCTGATAAATAAATAAGAAAAACTATTTTAGATTGGAAAAAATGGGCAAATAACTTTTAAGAGATGAGTCACAGAAAGATATAATAATATGTGTGTTCTTAGAAATGATCAAAGAAATACAATTTAAAACACTATGAAACTACTTTTCACCAACCGGATTGGTAAAGTTTTCTTTCTCCTGATAATAAATACTGGGAAGCATAAATTTAAAAAAGGACCACAGATATGCTGCTAGTAGAAGTGCAAATTATATAATATTTTCAGATGAGAATTTAACAGTGCTCCTGTGGAGTCTTTAAAATGTTCCTACTTTCCAACCTGCTACACTCATATCTAATAATCTACCCTAAGGAAGTAAGTTATCAAAGTGAAGATTTACATTTAAAGATGTTCATGGTCATTTACTTTTAGAATAACAAAAAAGTGAAGAACACCTAAATAGCTCAAATTGGGGGATAAACTATGGAACATTCACAAGATAAAAAGGGTATGTACTCATTAAAAATCACAATACTAAAGAATAGTTAATAAGGTAAGGGTGTTCCTTATAGAAGGTTGAGGAATATAATCAGGCGTACTGTGCATACAGCTTGATCCTAATATTTGGGTACATAAGTGTATATATATAGAATGTAAACTCCACCGGAGCAGGAAATTTTGTATATATTGTCCCCTGGTGTATCCCCAGTACCCAGCAGAGTGCCTGGCACTTAGGGGTACTCAATATCTGTTGAATGAATATATATGTACAGACAAAAGTCTGGGAAGAAATAAGCCAAAATGTGGTTATATCCGAGGTGGGGGTGGGAGGCTTAAGCATAATCTTTATTTTCTTTTTCAGGACCTTCTCTATTTTCTTATTTCTCTACAATTTATATGTACTACTTTTACAATCAGAAAGCAAAACAAAAATGTTTCTATTTAAAATGTGTTTTTTCCTAGCGTTATAGACCTAGAGTCAGACTTGGTTCAAACTTTATACATATACATGGCACACTATCAAGATTCTATACCATAATGGGGATGTAGAATATTCAAAGCATAAGAGATGCATATGGATTTTTTTAAAAAGATTTATTTATTTGAGAGAGAGCATGAGTGGGAGGGGGAGAGGGAGAGAGAGAATCTCAAGCAGACTCCACACTGAATGTGGAGCCCCATACAGGGCTCGATCCCAGGACCCTGTGATGCTGGCCTGAGCTGAAACCAACGGTTGGACACTTAACCAACTGTGCCATCCAGACGCCCCTATATGGATTTTTTTATTAATCACACATGCTGACCAATTTCTTTTCTACAAACAGACCTTTGTGGAGCATTTGTCATTTAAAGATACATTATTCAACACATACATATCACAGTACTTTATTGTTGTTGTTGTTTTTTAAAGATTTTATTTATTTGACAGAGAGAGAGAGACACAGTGAGAGAGGGAACACAAGCAGGGGGAGTGGGAGAGGGAGGAGCAGGCTTCCCGCTGAGCAGGGAGCCAGATGCGGGGCTCGATGCGGGGCTCGATCCCAGGACCCTGGGATCATGACCTGAGCAGAAGGCAAGACACTTAATGACTGAGCCACCCAGGCACCCAGTACTTTATTGTTTTAAACTGCATTATACTGCTAAGGTTTCAAAAATGTCAATAATTTAGAATTTTCCTCACAGAAATTTTGCTTTACTTTCCCTCTTTCTTAAACCGCCCTGTCAAATTCTCCTTTTCTGTAGCACAAAAAGAAAGAATTGGAAGTATCTTCTTGTCATCTGTTAACTAGCCTCAATCACATAAATATCATCAGGTTGCTAATGAGAAAATGGTTACTTCGTATAAGATGATACATATTATATGCACAAAAAATGTGCATGTTCACAAATAGTAAGCCAATTTTCCCCCTAGCAGATAACAATTTTTCCGCAGGAAAAGCAAACAAAAACTTCAGAAGAGTGCAAACAGGAAACATTATCAGGACCTGGTCTCAAAGGGCAGAAAACAGATGGGTGGCCCTTTCTTGGCATCCAGAGGAGCACAAAAAAAAAGGAGTGAGTCCAAATACGACGACCAATTGCCTGGGAAACTGTAGAGAAGGGCTGTGTCCCTGACTACTACATGTCCCTCTAAAAAGGCTGGAATGAACCTAGAGCCATGACTTCTACCTTGAGAATCAAAACAGTAAGAGTCTTGAATGTCACAGACAGATCTCTTAAAAAGAAGATGCAATCCCAGTAACGATATGGTATCATCACTGAGGGGCTCCGTCGAAACCCAAGACCTTGCAAAGTGCCTGGCAAAGATTAAATAACCCCATAATAAATATTTGCTGGGTGAATAAATGAATGAAAGGTGGCAGAGGAGACTGGAGTAGAGAGACCATAGCACAGAAAGCTTAATACCCTGCACATAATGGGAAATCAATACACATTTATCGATTGAATTAAAACTTTTGTTATGTTTTTAATCCCTGGGTTCTGACACTGTCATAATTTGATCCACAAAGCAAAAGAAAGAGAGTGTGTTGAGCAGTAAGGCAAAACAAAGACAGAAACCATGTTAAGCTCTATATATATCTTCCACCACACGTGTCAAGGGTTTTGTTAAGGATCACAGAGGCTGCCACTTGTCCCTGCTTATCCTGAGCAGTCAACCAACGGAAAAACTGAACAGAGTGGGCTGGGAATACATAAAAGCATATACTTATTTTCTTAAAAATCCTCTTTGAAATAATTATATTCAAATGGTTCATATTTTAAAAATTGAACTGACTGACTCAATTATCCACACCAACGTATCATCAAATAACTATAGAAAGAACAGTAACAAACTCCTTGGGGCTACCTGGTCAATACACCCCTTTAACACCAAGTATTTACCAAGTGCTCACCAAGGCCACGAGGCTAGTTCTCACCCTGCATCCCATTTCCCATCCCTTCTGGAAGTCACTGGATCACCACCTATAAACTGAGTACATGTTCTGGGGCCGATTCCTCCTTGAGGAGCAGGCACTTCTTTGGTACTTTCTGATTCATCATCATCAACATGATTACCATCATCATCATCTTCACTGCCATCACTGCCGATGTTTATCAAATGCTACTTCATGCCACATACCATTCTAAGGCACTTTACCTATATTATTTCATCTTTTAAAAAACCTCATAAAGTAGGACGTTTTACTATTTCCACGTGACCAACAAGGAGACTGAGGCACAGAGACTAAGTATCTTCCCCAAGACCACATGCTAGAAGGTGCAGTCACTTTGATTCCAGGATACATACTCTTAATTGCTATGCTAGCATCTATTGGCTCTCCCAGTTAGTGCCCCAGTGCTGATGACCAGGCCACCTCTAGTTTTCTGAGTCCCCATCCTCCTTCCCTTCTCCTTAGCCTGTTCCTGTGTGTTTTTGCTTTGCTGTTGTCTTCCCTCTCAAAGCTTTGTTCTGATAACTGTACAATAACCCCAGTCTTCTCCCAAGACAGGGTTTCTGCCCCATCCATGGTCAGCCTGGCAACGGAGTCCTGTCCACCTGCTCACAGATCTAACAAAAGATACACATCCCAATTCAGGCTGCTCTCATTTTCCTGGGGCTGCCCTGAAGACCCCCATCACCTGCTGCTTGCCCAGACTTAAACTTCCTACTGAAGACCTGAGCCTCTCTAGTCAATCCAAACCACGAGGCCTCCCCCAAGTGGGCAGATCTACATCCAAGGACCAGTCTCTCCTGCCTGTTTCTGATCCTGCTATCAATAACTGGCCTTGTCTGGCAAAAACCTGAAGTAGCTACAGGCAGTACTGAATCTTACTCCATAATTATCTATGTCCCAGAAAAGATATTGGGGTATCTAACTATTCCACTGGCAATTCAAGGAAGACTCATCCTCTCTGGAGGCAGCACAACCCAAGACAACAAAGCCACTGTTCTGAGCTGACAGAGCATGTGCAGTGGTCCTCTTTCCCTGCAAGGCATGCAGGAGCCAGCCACCTGTCAGATCCTGTGCAGCTTAACGAGGTAACACTTGTGAAGGGTTTTGCGATGTGCAGGACACATGTTGTCCCGGGAGCTCACACATGGCATACCACATTGCAAAATTCAAGAGCTATTTTTAAAATCTATCTACCAGTTGAGCAAAACGGAGAGTGTTTTGTGGACTGTTGTAAAACCCATCACTCTTTCATTGAGGATCCCTCAAAAAGAGCATACAACTGGGGGAGATTACTGAACAGGACCTAAAAGACACTTTAAAAAGAAAAAAAAAAAAAAACTAGTTGCAGTCAATGCCAAGTTTTCAGGGAAACCTCAAAGAGCTTGCTTCATTTCACCCTTTTTCTTGAAAACAAGCAATTCGAGAGGGTAAAGAAGGAAGTATCTCGCATCTCGTCTGTCCAGATGTCATGTCCAGGTCTGAGAGTGAGTTATGGTGCAGTGGACCAGCGGAGGGCACAAGGAAACGGCTTCTGGGATGCCCTAGAACTAAACACCAAGGCCAGTGTCTCTCTCTGGAGCCCTGGCCAGACTCGCTTGGTCAGTTAAGTCAAGTGTTTTGATGGGTGTAGGTTTAAATGTGGGATCACCTTTACCTCTCTAGACTATAATTACACAAAGCTTGTCTGGCTTCTGGAAAAATAAGAGGTTTATTTTTAATGGACGAGGGCAGGTCCCATGTTCCCTCTTGAAGAATGCCTCCTTTTGCCAAAGGGAATCCTAGGACTGAGTGGGTAGATTTAATGGATTGCCTTTGGCTAAGAGGTTTGCAGATAGTTCCCCAAAACAGCTATACTCCTGCAGTGGCTGAGCCACTGGGGTTTGCCTCCTTCCCACCTATGCTTTCCCTTCTGTAATTATTAATAAGCCATCGTGGCAGCTCTGCACGACCTGGATCCTGCTGGCTCTCAGGTGACTACCATCAACTTTCAAATTCCTGAAGTTTGCAGGAGCAGGTAGGTGCAAGGCATGTTCTCAAACCCATTCATATTTACCTTTCTAATACCTATGCTCTAAGACAACAACGCTAACCATACCAAATGACTGAACAGTGATCCTCTTTTGATTAAAATCTTTTTTTTTTTTAAAGAAAACTATCCTGTAGTATATTTCCTACAAAATCAATACTCTTCTTCCAGTATTGCCTTCTCAATATTGTCTTGTTCCTGAGATGTGGGACGCAACGGGGAGGAGAAGGGGTTTAGAGAAAAGCCTGGGTCAAAGCTATCAGATGTCAGAAAACTGATGTTCTTCCTTCGTGCTTACTATTTAATAGGTAGAAGAATCACAATATATGAAAATCAGTACCCAGGCCCTTTTACAGTAATCAGAATTTCCTAGGCAGAGAAACGATTATCACTGATTAATATCAATATGTAAAACTGTTCAGTTGACATGCACACACCAATAGCACTAAGGGATTTCCTCTCCCAAATTAAAAATACTCACCCGTTTTAAAATTCATTTGTCAATGGAAGCGCTACCCATTTGTCATCATAGAAAGAGGAGAACATTCTGCCCTCCGTGATGTTGACAGTGTTGGCTCATATTAAGCACAGCCAGGTATTATGCTTGGTGCTTGATAAATACTACCTTTTGAGAAATGTATTAAGCCCTCCTGGACCCTGCAGAATGCAAGCTCCATGGGGGCAGGTGCTTCACCTGTTTTCTTCACTGCAGCAGCCCCACTGCCTAGCACATAGTAGGTGTTCAATAAATATTTGTTGAATATGTTTTTAAAAAATTATTTCCCATAGTTCTCACTGGGACATTCAAAGGTAGAGATTATGTGTGCCTTCTTTTTACACATGGAGAAACTGAGGCTTGGAGAGATTAAGTAACTTGCTCCCAGTCACATGGCTAGTAAATAGCAAAGCCACAATTTCTACCTCCCAAACTCATCCCATACCAGTCTGCTCTACTGCCTAAGAGTCTCCTATATTCAATTACCTACTAAAACCACCTGCTTCCAACAATGTCCACATGAAGAGACATGCAGGGACACTGGAAATTCTTCCCATTATATGCTTTCTGACTGTGCCTTATGACCTGCTATTCAGCATGTCTGGGGTCTCAAACCTAATTATTTGGGTGTTTCTTCTATTTCTTTGCACAATTATCCTCCTTTTCAGCACACAGCACACTGATAAAGGCAGAAAAACAAACCCTGTGGGATGACTTTCGCCTGCTGTAAATATGATGTCCTCCTGCTAATAGGAGGACCAGAAAAGCCACCCAAGCTTTAAGTACTTTCCATTCTCCAAAGAGGGAAGGTCACACTTCCTTTGTTTTTACACAGACTTCATAAAAAGGAGCAATTCGCCACCTACTTATCTTTTTATTTTTTCCTTCATCATCATTCTTTTCTTCTCTCCTTTGTGGCACACAGACCTATTCAGCTCTCCCCACAGAGCGGACAGCAGGAGGGGAGATATGAACAGACAGGAGGAGAGGATAGAGGTGGGGGAAGGAAGAAAGGAAGAAAGGGAGGGAGGTCCATTCTCTACCCATTCATTGCTTCCACTTCTTCTGAGCCAGCCAAACTTCTCGAATGAATTTTCTATACCCACTGCCTCCACTCGCCTCCTGCTGACCAATCATTGAAGGCCATCCATCAGGTTAGGTGCCAGGAAGACAATGATGAGGAAGTCTCAGAACGTATCTCCCCCACTTGGGGGCTTCTCTACATCAGAGGCCACCATGCTCTAGTCCCTGGCTGTTCAGCTCCACAAGAATGTCTGGACAGGACCTCGATCTCTGCACATCGTCAAGTGGGCTCCTATTCTGTACACCCAGCTCTTCCCCACTCTCGCCTGTTAACGACCACACCAACCTCCCAGCACCTTCACTCATCCTCTTCCTCCCGGAGATTCAGTCAAGCTCTCAGTCCCTCCAACGATATGCTTCTTGTATCCGTTTCCACTTCTACACCTAGTATATTTTTACACCTGGCCTATTTGCTCGGGCTTTTGTTACCTTTCGTCTGGACTGTAGTGATGGCCTTCCAATGGGTCTTCCTCCCCCCAAATAATCAGATGCACTACTGAGAAATCAAACTTTCCAGGAACATAATACTCCTGTCTTTCTCCTAATCAAAACCTTCCCTATGTTCCCTCTTAACAACAGAACAATGTCAAACTGCTAAACTGACATTCAAGGCTTCCACAATATGGGTGCTACTGCCTCGGCAAGTTTATGGTCTTACTCATTTAACTGAACCTGATCTGCATTAAGCTCCACTGAACACCCAAACACGTTCCAAACGAAATACTGACGTAGCTCCAACTAGGAAAAACAGAGTTAAGTTTTGTGTGGTGGATAAGAAATCAGTACACATACCAGGTTCACACAGTTTCCAAAACATTTCCCTGTACATTAGCATCATTAAAATCTTGGTATTACTCAGAATAACTCAGCTGCTTTCTTGAAGAAATGCCTCTGTTCCTGTGATTCTTTCCCTATACACCCCATGCTGTAGTATTCTAGCCTTGCGGGACTCATTGCAAACTGAAGTAAAACTACAGTATAAATTATAAGTTTAACACCCAAACAATAACTACTTCACTGTATCATTTTACACCACTTTTTAAGCAACTTTTTTTTCTTCCATTCATCGATGCTTTAGGTGTAGCTGTAACGTATCCAAGAATCCTCTCCAAGTGCCGGCACCTAAGCAGATCCCGGTCTCTACTGTCAGGAGTGAGGTACGAACTGAAATGTATGTGAAAAACAAACACGGGATGCTTGTTAATCATTTCTTAAGTGAACTGTAATTTTCTCGATCCTTAAAGCAAAATCTAGCTAAAAGAATCCTTCTACCTTGCAAAACTGTAATTTTAAATATTTTGAAATATGGTTATTCAGACTTACATACTGTGACACCTTCACTGTAAGTCATAACAGTCACAAGCCCCGATGTTCAGTCTAGCTTCAGGCCATAAAGGGGTTTTGTAACAACATGAATTATACCAAAATGAAGATTAAGGATTTAAAAAACTAGTGGAGGGGCACCTGGGTGGCTCAGTCGTTAAGCGTCTGCCTTCGGCTCAGGTCGTGATCCCAGGGTCCTGGGATCGAGCCCCGCATCGGGCTCCCTGCTCGGCGGGAAGCCTGCTTCTCCCTCTCCCACTCCCCCTGCTTGTGTTCCCTCTCTCGCTGTGTTTCTCTGTCAAATAAATAAATAAAATCTTAAATAAATAAATAAATAAATAAATAAATAAATAAATAAATAAATAAATAAATAAAAACTAGTGGAGGGGCACCTGGGTGGCTCAGGCGGTTAAGTGTCTGCCTTTGGCTCAGGCCCCGATCTCAGCATCCTGAGATCGAGCCCCCGCCTTGGGCTCCGCGCTCAGTGGGGAGTCTACCTCTCCCTCCCTCTGCCTCTGCCCCTCCCCTGGCTCATTCTCATTTTCTCTCTCTCTCTAATAAATGAATAAAATCTTAAAAACAAAAACAAAAACAAAACAACTAGTGGAAAATCCATCAGGAGTGTAGTCTGCAAAGAAGCTTCGGGAAATATTCCCATTATGGTTTTTGAGAATGAATTTGGATATAACTAGAAATTTTAAGGGGCATTTCATGCTTCATATTAATGTCATTAAAATTTAACATAGGAAATTACTAAAAGCCCAAACGACATATTTTTAATTCCATACACAGTTTCAGATATAGCCTCGTACATGGTGAGGACCCGACAGATGCTGACTGAAGGTAACTGCATCACGCTGAACTACATAAAATCCTGTCCTCTACTTTTTCATGTGTGTTTGTTTAGTGGGGAGGGGGGGGAAGGCGGGGAAGAGGTGGGGAATCATACTGCATTTCTCCTGGACCCCAGGACACCTGGTAAAGAGCTCAGTCAATACTTAGTGACTGAATCATAAGATTATATAGAAGATTCGTGGAATTGCTTAAATAAAAATACAGACAGGAGGCAATTTTTATGTTTGTGTCACAGATTTGTGGGCAAAGCTTTGTATTACACCTCTGGGTGGCTTGTGATATTGCAGTGTGTTACACTGGTTTATTATGAAGTCCCCCCCACAGCCAGCTCATGTTAGAACACTTATTACCTCTAATGCGACGTGCTTATTTATTACCTCATGAGGTTTCCATTTACTAAGGAATGTGACTTTATGTGCATCTTATAACTAAGACTGTCCTAGAGAGAAAATGTAATGCTGGTAATAAGGTTTGTTGGTTTATAGGAAAGTACGGCTCTTGCCTCAAGAGAACTGATTGAGAACTATTCTAGATTATAAGTAATCTCTTTTGTTATTTGGATATGCAACCATTAAAAATCTAACCATGAGCACTGCTTTCCACAACACTGCCTTTTTTTTTTTTTAAGATTTATTTGTATTTGAGAGAACAAGAGAGCGGGGAGAGGGGGGAGGGGGGAGAGGAAGAAGGAGAGAGAATCTCAAGCAGACTCCCCGCTGAGCATGAAGCCTGATTCAGGGCTCGCTCCCAGGACCCCAAGATCATAACCTGAGCTGAAATCACGAGTCAGATGCTCAACCCACTGAGCCACCCAGGTGCCCCTCGCCTTTTCCTTATAACAAAGCAACCTCCACCTCAATACTTTAGCAGTTTCTCATGGTGAGTACTCATCAGGATTACCCTACAAACACTTTCTAAACTCACTGTTAGCGTACTAGAGGTGCATTCACAACCTCTGACACATACCAGGAGGTTTTCCACAGGCAACATCCTGATGGGAGAAGCACGAGTATCATGTCAAGCTAAGAGTGTGTTCCGTTATGGTCTGCAGTGAAGGTGACTCTCCAAGTGCCCAGACTAGTCATCTGGTATCTGCTTCATGTCAGCCTCTAGCAGTTCAACTTTATTAAAAGCACAAGAAATCTTCTCCTTGTTGTCTGGTTTTAAATATAGATTGCAGTTTTTAAGGACAAACTTGAAGTCACTTAGGTATGAAATCTCTTCCATAGCCCCAAGGTGATACTGGTACAAAATATTACTCTTCTCTTAATCTTTTATTGTTCTCTAATTCTCTTATTATTATGTTGATGGCAGTTTTCACAGCATTTTGGACACTTTAAAGAAAATAAAACTGAACTCCAGAATTCATTTAAGCAAAAACGGAAACATGAGAACATTTACATTCAATATTGCTATTCACATACTACTACCTACAACTCTTTATAGTGGGATATTCAGTTCATAATCCTTGGCCTCTGCAAGGTACAAGGGACCAGAGGCACCAGGGACTGTGGCAAATGCTCTGAAGGATAAAGGTCAGAAAAATGCAATTATAAGGTGCTTATAATCTGGTAGAAGGGATGAGACAAGTACAAATAATAATGCAAGGTAGAAAAGAACAGGCACCATAGAAGTATGATAAAACTGCAATGGGGGTTCAGAAAAACAAGGGTCACTTCCCTTAGGGATCCAAGGGAGAGAACGCAGAGGTGGCTCTAGAGCAGGCCACAGTGACAAGTGTAGTGGGTGATCAACAGTCTACAGGCAAGGAACAAGGTGGAAGAGAGGCAGGGATTGTTTTTCTTCAAAACAAATCTCTTGAAATGATATGATCATGTATAAGCTGCATGATAACAAAAGCTAAAGGGGTACCTTACACCATATACAAAAATTAAACTCAAAATGGATCAAAGATCTCACTGTAAGAGCTAAACTATAAAACTCTTACACGAAAACATAGGGGAAAAAAACTGATGACACTATCTTCGGCAATGATTTCTTGGCTAGGATACCAAAATCACGGGCAATAAGAGAAAAATCAGACTTATTAAACTTCATCAAAATTATAAAATTTTTGTTCATCAATGGACACTATTTACAGAGTGAAATGGCAACCCAGGGAATGGGAGAACATGTTTGCAAATCATATATTTTATAGGGGATTAAGAGCCAGAATATATAAAGAACGCCTACAAATCAACAACAAAAACAACCCAATTCAAAAATGGGAAAAGGACTTGAATAGGTATTTCTCCAAAGAAGATATACAGATGGTCAACAAGCACATGAAAAGATGCTCAACATCACTCATCAATAAGAAGATGCAAATCAAAACCACACTAAGGTACCACTTCACATCCACTAAGATGGCTATCAGAAAGGAAGGAAAGAAGAAAGGAAAGAAAAGAACAAGTGTTGGCAAGAATGTGGAGAAACTGGAACCTTTTTGCACTGTTGGTGGGAATGTAAAATGGTGCAACTGCTATGGAAAACAGTATGGAGCTTCCTCAAAAAAATAAAAAATGGAACTACCACAAGGTCTAGCAACTCCACTTTTGGGTATCCTCCAAAGAACTGAGTTATTTGTACACTCATGTTCACAGCAGCATTACTCTCTCAGCGGCCAAATGGTGGAAGCAACCCAACCGTCCACTGATGGATTAACGGATAAACAAAATGTCACATATACATACAAGAGAATATTATTCAGCCTTAGAAAAGAAGGACAGGGCGCCTGGGTGGCTCAGTTGTTAAGCGGCTGCCTTCGGCTCAGGTCATGATCCCAGAGTCCTGGGATCGAGTCCCACATCGGGCCCCCTGCTCAGCGGGAAGCCTGCTTCTCCCTCTCCCACTCCCCCTGCTTGTGTTCCTGCTCTCGCTGTCTTTGTCAAATAAATAAATAAAATCTTTTAAAAAAAAAGAAAAGAAGGACATTCTGACAGATGCTACAACACGGATGAATCTTGAGGACATTATACTACGTGAAACACACCAGTCACAAAAGAACAAATACTACAGAATTCCAATTATATGAGGTATTTTGAGTAGTCAAATCCACTGAGACGGAAAGTAGAAAGGTGATTGCTGGAGGCCGGGGGAAGGGGGCAATGGGGAGCTGTAACAGGCACAGGGCTCTGGTTTTGCAGGATGGAAGACAGTTCTGCATATGGATGATAGCAATGACAGCAGAACCATGAGACGATACCTAAGGATCTGCACTTAAAATGGTTAAGACGGTAAATTTTATGTGTATTTATTGTATTCTTTTTAAAAAATAAATTTTTTAACTGAAAAACTAAAAGCTAAACTAAAAAAATTCAACCCTCCTCACTACCACCACCCTTATGAACAATGCCTTCCTAGACCTGAGAAGGGCCTGTCTTCCTGGCCCCAGACTCTCCTTGGTCCCCTCTCCCTTCACTGACGCTTCCAAACACTGCCTTCTGTCTGGCCAACCCACCGGGACCAGCTCCTTCGAGGACTGCCTGTATTCCTAAGGCCCCCCGTCTTAGCACCAATGTTCGACGATCTCCTGTAAATTGTCCTGGAAGGAACAGTGCGCATGTTGGCTGTCTCTCTGCTGAGTGCTAATGGATTGGACACTGTTCTCTCTAAGCTGGAGCACTTAATTTGGAATCTGATACCAACAGTAACACTATTTAACATAACACAGCAAGTTAAAATAACAAGCCAGCTGCATTTATTGAGGTCTCCTTTTTTTTTTTTATTTTTATTTTTATTTGAGAGAGAGAGAATGAGAGAGAGCACGAGAGGGAGGAGGGTCAGAGGGAGAAGCAGACTCCCTGCCGAGCAGGGAGCCCGATGCGGGACTCGATCCCGGGACTCCAGGATCATGACCTGAGCCGAAGGCAGTTGCTTAACCAACTGAGCCACCCAGGCGCCCTTGAGGTCTCCTTTTTTTATCTCTTGCAGTTCACAAGCAGGTACCACTCATAATCAGCCATGTCCACACTGAGCCTCTTAATGAAGTCCTTCAGAGGTGTTCCTTGAGGATCATATGGTAAACATTCCAGTCAAAGGAAACAAGCCAACAAACAGAAGGGTTGCTCAATAACTCGGACCTGAGTAAAATGCTGGCTTTTGTTCAAAATGTGCATCTCCTCGGGTCAGGCCATGTGACAGGCACCCAACAATGAGAAGCATGTCCGTCTGGCTTGTTCTCCAGCCCTGCCCTATCCTCTGTTCCAGCCTCAGGTCAGTGTGACATGGGCATAAACACATCTCCACCTGGAGAAAACATCTCCAAGTTCGATGTCACCGTGGAGGCCACTACCCAGCACAAGATAGGTTGGGTTCCAAACATTACCTTGTCAATTTCTCTCTCTCTTTTTTTTTTGAGGTAACATTGAGCTTTAATGTCAGGAAAAATGGGCACATTCCCGGGTCAAGCCTCACAGTCCAGTTTAATCTCACGATGTGCTGGGATACAGAATGTACAGCCTACCTGCCACACAGAGCAAGTTTCTATGGGAAAATGGAGTTGACATCCAATTAGAGGTTCCAAGATGAATTTGCCCCCAAGGAAGTGAGCGAGGGTGCACAGCCTGGAGGTGTTACTGGTGGACACTTTGACCTGGGCAGTGGGAGAGGGGTAGGCTCAGGAGCAAAGGTAGGCTCCAGATGGACAAAGGGACAGGTGGTGAGAGGAAGAAATGAAGGCAGGAGGAGATGGGAGAGGAAGGGGTGGGATGCTGAGCAGCAGATGGGAGGGCAAAGGTAACAGGTGAGCAGGACAGCTCCTTGGTATCTGCATTCTCAGCCCTGCTGCAAACTAGCCTTGGAGTAGAACACTGCAGGGATAGGGACAGGATGTCTTGTTCTTCTCTGTGCCTCTAAACCAAATACCACCGAAGTTGGGGGTGAGGGTATGAAGAGGCGTGGGCAGAAGGTGCATTTTCTCCGGTCTCCTTCCTCCTTGCTCATCCCTCTCTTTATGGTATTTTCTACAGTCCTGGCCACCATTCCTTGCTAATAGTCTCTCTCACCTGCTCACCTACACTGGTATACACACATGTACACACATGTACACACACACACACATGATCACAGGCAGGAGGGAAGGAGGACGCTAGGGTCAGAGGGACAGGCAGGCCTATAAGAGGGGCAGGGAACCACCCATGTCCAGAGTGTGCGATACAAAGAGGACACGGGAGCAGGGAGGAGAGGCAAGGGGTAGGAGGAGTGTCTCCCTACCCCCACCCCTACCCCAGTTTGAGCATCTGCTCATTGGCTGAAAGATGTGTCAACTAGTGACTTTCAGTCCAGCCATGCTCTGGGCAGAATCCACTATCTCCTCCTAGCCTACGAAGAGATACTAACTGGTTCTTTCACGAGTCCCACCCAGCTTCCAGCATTTGCATTACTACTTATTTCCCTCTCTGCTATTCTGCAGTTCCATGCGGTCTTACCGTGGGCTCTGCTATGAAAGTAGGCTGCTGTCTTGGAGTTGATTATCACATGGCATACACAGAAAACCCAACAGGGGAGCTGGTCTAAGCAGCAACCACATGACAGGTGAGGTGGGAGGGTAAGCCAGTTTGGAAAGAACTGGAATATGAAATGTATTTTCTTATTATAATCCAGTTTCTAGGGACGCCTGGGTGGTTCAGTCTGTGAAGCGTCTGCCTTTGGCTCAGGTCATGATCCCAGGGTCCTGGGATCGAGTCCCGCATCGGGACTCCCTCTGCCGGCCGCTCCCCCTGCTTGTGCTTTCCCTCTCTCTCTCATTCTGTCAAATAAATAAATAAAATCTTAAAATATGTGTATATATATATATATGTATATATATATATGTATTTAATGTATACATATGTACATTAAATAATCCAGTTTCTATGAAGATTGTCCGCCTTGGATCTTGGACTTTTACACTTAGATACCCATTTTAAGACAGTAGCTTATCCCTCCAAACCATATTTAAAAATAGATATAAAGCCAAGTTTAAGCATGAAAGAGATTTTTTTATTATCAAATATACTTTCATACTGGGAGCCTTTTCTCCTCTAATTAGAAGTTTGAATCTCTTAATATATTTTATGTTTTTATTAGCCAATGGATTCCTTCTGTAATAAAGGCACTCTTTTCCCGGAATTACATGTTTCAAAATTTTCTTGCTTAAAAGAAGTTTCTTATTCATGCTTATTTTAAAACCAAGAGGGGATTAAGAAAGCCTTGCTTTTTGAGGACAGGAATCCAAATATCATCAAAGCGTCCAGTTATTGCCATAAATTCATTCCACAAATATTTATTGATCAGTTACTACATTCTGGGAACTGTATTAGCTAGCCACAGAGATACAGTAATGAACAACATATTATACACTCACTACAGAAAGATGAAAACAATACAAAGTACCATGGGATCCTAGGATTAGATGGTGGCAAAGACTGCATCTGTGAGTATACCAAAACCAGTGAATTGTACACTTAAAATTTTGAATGGATTTTTGGGCATGTGAATTTTATCTCAATCTCAAGTCGTTTTTAAAAGCCCTATGGGAGTGTACTGAAGAGAGCCAAAATGTACTATGTGCTTTCACAGGATGATAAGTGATTATATATTTCTCTCTCAAGTGATAAAATAAATATTTTATAAAGAACACCATCAGTTTATAGTTTAATTAAAAGAAAGTATCTACTTGGAAAAACAATATATGACTATAACCTTCGTCATTGCTGTGGTTGGCATTATCAGTTTAAGTATAAGTGCCCTTATGAATTCAGCCCTGTGAAATTCACCTAGAGCTTAGCTGTTTGCTTCTGTTGGTCCAGCTTATGGCATAGCATTAGCTGAGCAACTGTACAAGTTTTGTCCCAATTACTCAGAAGCCAGTCTTTCACTTGATGTTATGTTGCAGAGCCCTGACCCTAGCCCGAGGCACCTGCTCTTCCAAACCAGTTCAGCTAAGCCTTCCAACCAACAAGCATCGCCACTGTAACCTTTTCTGTTTTCCTGCTGCTTAACGTAGCTTCATGTGAACGGAAGGAGAGCTAGAATATGTTGTAGGCAGATCTGTATCGCCCACTTATGACTGTGACTAATATAATCTTATCCTTGGCTGTCTTGTTCTATTGCAACATGAGCTTCCTCATGATTCTAATAGCTTCCTCATGGCACCAAATATGTTACTGAAACACACCAGAGATCCAGTAAATGTTGTTTTGCTTTGCTGATTCTACCAATTCCCTGCATTCGCTTTCAGGAAGAATACTGAATGCCATCATTTAGTCATCTCTCAAACAGTTATTCTATAACACACTAAAATTACAATATCATAAACCCTCGAATATTGGGTTATTCTGTTAAATATACTGAATATACAGTAAATATATAAATGTACAGTAAAATGTCTTCATGTTCTTTTACCTTCTTGAATTTAATTTTTCTAAAGTCTACGATCCCCTGTGCTCTGTAACAATGTAGGGAATATAATTTTAAGAGATTACTTTTAATTCTGGATTGCCCACAGAATCTACAAAGTTGCTTGTCCCTATTTTAAATAGTCCAGGTTGTTGAGCTTTTTGAGTTCTTCTAACTACTTTTTCAATTTCTTGTCTCTTCATTTACTTCATACCACTAACCGATGACTCTCAAACAACTAGTCCACCCTCTTAATTTGCTGCCTCAGCTCGGCTCTAAGTTAAACATGATGTCTGTCTGTCTCTAAGCATATATTTCTGTGTGTGCAAAGAGAAAAAGAAGAGAAATAAAGGTGCAAAAAGAGAATGACTAGAAAATAATGTGGAACTCCAGAAAACTATTTAGATTTTTTTTTTTTTAATTTTTATTTTTTGACAGAGAGAGACAGCGAGAGAGGGAACACAAGCAGGGAGAGTGGGAGAGGGAGAAGCAGGCTTCCCGCTGAGCAGGGAGCCCGATGCGGGGCTCGATCCCAGGACCCTGGGATCATGACCTGAGCCGAAGGCAGACGCTTAACGACTGAGCCACCCAGGCGCCCCCCAGAAAACTATTTAAAAGCTAATGGCTTATGGACACATGAAAAGATGCTCAATATCACTACTGATCAGGGAAATGCAAATCAAAACCACAATGAGCACCTCACACCACTCAGAATGGCTGGTATCAAGACATGAAATAACAGGTGTTGGCAAGGATGTGGAGAAAGAGGAACCCTCATGCACTGTTGGTGGGATGCAAACTGGTGCAGCCACTCTGGAAAACAGTATGGAGGATCCTCAAAAATTAAAAATAGAAATACCGTATCATCCAGTCCCTTCCACTACTGGGTATTTACCCAAAGAAAACAAAAACACTAATTCAAAAATATTTACACCCCTATTTACAGCATGATTTACAATAGCCAAAATATGGAAGCAGCCCAAGTACTGGATAGATGCATGGATAAAGAGGATGTGGGGTGTGTGTGTGTGTGTGTGTGTGTGTGTGCATGCATGTATATGTATATATATACAAGGGAATATTACTCAGCCATAAAAAAAAGAATGAGATCTTACCATTTGCAACAACATGGATGGACCTATGGGTGTTATGCTAAGTGAAGTAAGTCAGAGAAAGACAAATACTGTATGATCTCACTTACATGTAGAATCTAAAAAACAAAACGAACAGACTGTTAAAACACAGAGAACTGGTGGCTGCCAGAGGGGGAGTGAGTGGGGGGATGGGCAAAACAGATAAAGGGGATTAAGAAGTACAAGCGTCCAGTTATAAATAAGTAAGTCACAAGGATGAAAAGTACAGCGTAGGGAATACAGTCAATAATAGTGTAATAACTTCGTATAGTGACACACGGTGACTACACTTAACCGTAGTGAGCACTGCATAATGCACAGAATTGCCAAATCACTATACTGTATACCTGAAACTAATATAATATTGTATGTCAATATACTTCAATAATAAATAAAAATTTTTAAATGCTTAAATAAAAAAATAAATAAAACCTAACTGTTTAGAATTGTCATCTTTGGTAAATGAGTATTAGGAGATTTTAAACTTCTACTTTAAAGAATTTTGTAGGTTTCTCTTTTCAATTTTTTTTACAATGAGTATATTATTGTAATTTGTATAATAAAAATGATTTTATATTATGCCTTATAATATTGCATTTTCACTTTCATATTATATTACCCAAGCACACAACCTAATCTGTGTATCAAGATCCACATTCTTGGGGAAGAAGACTGAGAAAAATCTCTCAGAGTAAAAAGCAAGGTTAACGAGTGGCCTGGGGAGATGCAGAGATTTGGCACTGACCTCCTGCTTCAAATCCCTTTCCAGATACTTACAAGCCACTTGGTTTTATTTTATTTATTTTTTAAGATTTTATTTTTATTTATTTGACAGAGAGACCGAGAATGAGAGAGCACAAATTGGCAGGGCAGGGGGCAGAGGGAGAGGGAGAAGCAGGCTCCCCACCAAGCAGGGTGCCCGATGCGGGACTCGATCCCAGGACCCTGGGACAATGACCCGGGCTGAAGGCAGACGCTTAACTGACTGAGCCACCCAGGCACCCCAAGCCGCTTGATTTTAGACAAGTCCTATTTTTACGATCATTACTCATCGATAATTAGTATTTCTAAAAAAAAAAAATTAGTATTTCTAAGATAAATAACAAAAATGGTATCTGTTACAGATATTCATTGATCTCTAACTTGTACCTAGGAAGTCTGGTGAGGGTGCTACAAACATCATCTTTATTTAATCTTTACAGCAACCTGGTAAAGAAGCCATTGTCATCCCCAACAGGCAGTGCCCGGACTGAGACTCCAGGCAGTGAATATCCAGGTGGGTGGGCAAATTAGTCTGAGTCTGGGTCTTCTCTTCCAGGCAATATGGCCTCCCTTTGGGAGTATTCGTTTCTTCCTCTGCCCAGTCAAAATAGTAAGATAACTAATATCCATCTCACAGGGTTATTAAAAAGACTAAATGAGGTAGTAGATGTGGATGCCTCATAAACTCCAATGGACTTTTTAAAATGTCATTATTGTGATAATTATCAGCATAATTATTATTATGGCCTCCTCGTACTGTATTCACCCTGACTTTCTAGTTATTGGCAGTAGTTTAGTGAGGCAGATAAAGTACACCGAGTGACATGGTAAGTCATACTGATGAGCAGTCATGCAGAATAGCTTAACTGTTAATTATCCCAGTAACAACAGCATTTAAAAGATTCATCAAAAATATTAAACAGGAGGGGTGCCTGGGTGGCTCAGTCGGTTGAGTGTCCGACTCTTGGTTTCGGCTTGGGTCATGATCTTGGGGTCATGAGGTCGAGCCCTGTGTAGGGCTCAGCACTCTGCCCGGAGTCTACTTGAGGGTCTCCCTCTCCTTCTGTCCACATCCCCCTCCCCCCTCCTCACCACTCTCTCTCTCTCTCCCTCTCTCTAAAATAAAATAAATAAGCTCTTTACATAAAAAAATATATTAAAGGGCGCCTGGGTGGCTCAGTCGTTAAGCGTCTGCCTTCGGCTCAGGTCATGATCCCAGGGTCCTGGGATCGAGTCCCACATCGGGCTCCCTGCTCCGCGGGAAGCCTGCTTCTCCCTCTCCCACTCCCCCTGCTTGTGTTCCTGCTCTCACTATGTCTCTCTGTCAAATAAATAAATAAAATCTTTAAAAAATATATATATATATTAAAGATTATGTTTTTCCTTAAGTTAAAATTCTCCTTTAGAAAGGCTTAATCTTCATGAGTCAAGCAACAAACTCCAATGAAGAATTCAGATAAAATACCAGAACAGATTCCAGAAGATGAAAGAGACCAAAGGAATATACTGGAAGAGTGAAACCCACACCCTAAGGAGAAAGGACATACACATACAAACAAAAATAACCCTTTGAAATCACAGCTGGAAATCTGTCTTCCTCTTGGCATCTCTGTTAAGAAGCCATGCCTCCTCCATCTCACACATTAAAAAAAAATCACACACACCCCCGCAAACACATCCAGATGTTCACGAATATTCATGATGTGCTTCCAATCTGGTTTGGACTCGCCCTTGATTTATTTCTGATTAAGTTCCACCAGCTTCTGCTGGGGCCCACGAGATGGATGGCACAAATTTAGAGAATCTTCGTGTGGTAAATAATTGCAGAAAGTCTCTCAAACTATCCCTTATAAATAAATGATTTGTGCACAAGCCTCAGAAGAGCCAGACATGGAGAAACTGGCTTAGGCCTGAGCCTGAACTCGAACATCATTGCTGCAGTTCATAAATTAAGCCTCCATGTCTAATACCCAGGGGAAAGGGAAGGGGAAGGGGAAGAGGAAGGGGAAGGGGAAAGGGAAAAGGAAAGGAAAAAGGAAGGAAGGAAGGAAGGAAGGAAGGAAGGAAGAAAGAAAGAAAGAAAAGAAAAAGAAAAAAGAAAAAAGCTAGAAACGAATGTTTTCTTTTGAGTAATATAATGGGACATTAGAGGAAATGGAGATGTATTTTCCAAAGCCACCAAATTAGTTTGTGTCGTTCCAGATACCCAAATGGTTGAAAAGCCAGAAGAGTGACTGGATCGGCTGCACTGAAGACATTAGCTCAACACTGTACCATCTCACTTTCTTCTACTTAAAATAAAATTCTCAAAACTTCCAAACTGAAGGAAAGGCAGCTCCAGATTAAAAAAATAACTGCTGAAATGGGTGTAATGGTCTTTTCTTCTTCTTCAGCGTGGAGCCCAACACCGGGCTTGAACTCACGGTCCTATGATCAAGACCTGAGCTGACACCAAGAGTCGGCCGCTTAATTGACTGAACCGCCCAGGCATCCCTGTAATGATCTTCTTATAAGAAGTGGCTCAGATCAATATGAGGTGGGAAACAGATGCAGAAGGAAATGTAGATAAAACTAAATGTCCTTATAACTTGTCGCCCTTTGACAAATATTTGAGGCAGGCAGAGTATAACCTCCCTCCAGGAAGCTCCCAACTATCTTCATGTTAATGCTTTGCTAGAGGGAAAAACAACCCTGGTTTGATAAAAAGGCCTCAGGCATCCCTAGAGTCTTCTTTAGCATATGAAAACCCTTTTGGAATGTCCCTTATCTTTACTTCCCCCAATCAGTTGCTCCTCACAACCCCAGATCAATAGCCAGCAGGCAGCAGCGACTTTCTGCCCAGGGGTCCTGCCCACGGATCCTGCCTGCGGGTCCTGTTCCCGTGCTTTAATAAAACCACCTTTTTGCACCGAAGGCGGTCTCAAGAATTCTGTCTTGGCCGTGGGCTCCAGACCTCACCAACATTCCAAAACTACATCAAATATACCAGGTGTCCCAGGGCCCAAGTCTCTCTGTCCTCAGTCATGCCAGTGCCAGGAGCTGTGGTGAGACTGGTCTAAAGTCCGGACGGAAAGGTCAGGAGGCCAATGGCAGCTGTGCCCCAGGTGACTTCCTGCCTGCACCCAGCCCTTCTCTGTCTAATCCCATTTCAGACCCCCAACATTCGTTATTCCCTAAACAGAGCCTCGAAGGACAAGTGGGCCACTTGCCTGAGACACTCGGTCCCCACCAGAGGCCTCAAATTTAGACCTTTGATGACTGCATCATTATAGGTGTTCTAGATACAGCCACAGAAACCCACTTAGGCCCTGAAAATAAACATCCATCACGCTCCTTTACATTTTGTCTGAAGGCAAGATCATGAACATAGGTCTCTAGCGTGCTACAAATTCACATGTTTAAATAGCCTATACTTCCCTTGGGATATGCACAAATAAATTACACTGCAACCTCCCACGTTAAAAGTGCTTAAGTGTTAAAATGCAAACATTTAGATGGCACTACAGTTTTAGTGACCTGGTGTTGATATCCCAGGGCTCCCAAAAAGGCACCTGGCGGGGACTTGCTCAACTATGAAACGTCCTGATTCCAAAAACAGGAATGCTCCTTTTCCCTCCCAAACGCTGGCCAAGCCCTCCCAAGCTCTGATTCTGCCATCAAAGTGGACTCACCACCGACTTTAATTCCTTGGCTTTTCTCCCCAGTTACTGCCCATGTGATTAAAATTCAGGAATTCTTCATTGTATGTAAATGAAAACCACAAAGCTTGGACGTCTTTCCCTTTCTGGCAAACATTTGTAATTCTGAGGAAGATGCTATTTTGGTTTTTAATCCCCTAGGCATATTGTGTTTTAGAAAATGCAAACAAACAAAAACAGTCATTTCTCAATGCTCAGGAGCAAAAATGAAGCTGACGTCACTGAGCCATATTTGAAAAACCTGATGAAGACCTCTCGCCTTGTAGACGATTATATCACACACAACACATCTAAACTGTTCCCAAATTATACATGCAGTCGACCAAGGTTCCTAAGTGTAAAAGGATAGAAACACCTCCATTACAAGCGGCGCAGGATGCCGAGATCAAATCTGGCAGCCAAGAGATGGGTTTCTGTCCATCCATGTTAGTGTGGTGCAATGCACAAAAATGCTGACTAAATTGCCACTGGGCCTCTGACTATAAATGGGACTTTGTGTGAGAAGAGCCAGGACAGAGAACTGTATCACCATGTGGCTTAAGACATAAAGCCTCAGTGTATTTTGACATCAAGTCTGTGAATCGCACAGTAGAATGTAGTTCAGACTTGACGGTTAATGCCCACTGTTTCTGCCTGCAATCTGCAAATTAACAGTGGCCCCAAGCTGGCAAGTCCCGTCCGTGAAGACAAAATGAAACAAAACAAAAACAAATGCCTCTCAGAGCAATGACAGGGCTTCAGCAGTGTAATATTTAAACTCCAGACACTTTGCCACTCGGATCACATTGCCATCCTTCGGAAGCGAGAACATGGGTCCAGGGAGGCAACATTCCCGCCAAACACCTGTGACCTCCGCACTCAGGTGGGGGCAACCTCGCCTTCCCTCATCATTTTCTTGAATCTTCAGGCGGCACAGGAAACCTCTTTTCCACGTGTTTTGTTCTCTCTAGCAAATAACAAAAGAGAAGTCGATAAAACAACAACCCGCCCCCCCCAAGTTTGAACTAAGTCTGCATGCCCCTGGGGAACCACAAGTTCACCTTGACCCAGCCAGCCAACCGTTGGGAAACAGCAATTATTTTTGTTTTGTCTTGTGAATGGTGATGAATCAGAACATCCTAGCTTTTTATATCATGAATAATCCAAGGACTTGTTAAAGAAGACCATGTATCTTTTTCTCCACATATTTATATCTTAGGTTTCAGCCCCAGTAAACTTCTTGTAATTGCCTTAAAAGCCACCACATTTTCTCTCCTAATTTTTGACCTTTGCAAAAACTGTGACCTCTGCCTTAAGTTCTTCTGCACTGTCCACCCCCCATCCCAAAATCAGGTTAATCTTCTGTGTCCTTAATGAGCGGGCTTGGGTATCACCTCTTGCAGGAAGCCTTCCCCGACTTTCCTACTGTGGGTCGGGGGCTCTTCTCTGTACCCCCGCACAGCATTGTAATAATCTGTTTACTTGTCTAATGCCCCCAACTAAATTGTGACCTCTTTGTGGATGGGGAAAACATCTTTTATCGGTCTTTCTAGAAAAGGCAAAATCTCAGATACAGGCTTAATGTTCATAAAATATTTAAAAATAATTACATAATAAATGAACTCAACAAATACTTATCACATACCTCTTACACACCATGCACTGTTCTCTATGTTGGAATGCAGAAGTGAAGTGACCGAAACAGACCAACAAAATTCCCTGTCCTCAACACAGGATTTGCTGGGAAGGGACTGAGGGAATTTGGCAGGGCTGGTAACTATGTCCTATATCAAGCTAGAGTGTGAATGGCATGGATACATCCTCTTGACAAAATCATAGAGCTGAGATCTGTGCATTTCAATATGCAAATTTAGCCTCACAAAGAACTTTTCAAAAATAATAATGAAGTGGGTGTGGGGAGTAAGGATAACATAAGATCCTCGAAAGGCTAACAACTATAGAAGCTGGATAAGAGGCACGGAAGTTTGTTACAGTGTGTTTATGTATGTTTAATTGCCAAAATAAAAAGCTAGAAGTAATCTGTTTACTCCTATAAATACACCATCGGCAAAGGCTGTGATGTCACATCTGTCTGTTATAACGTGCAATATTTGAATCTGCACCCCTGGTCCCTAAAAACCTGCGTTGAGTCTCCACCTGGGCTCCCATTTCCTGGTGCACACACAGAGGTGATCATGATCTGGCACCGAGCCCAAGCTAGGCTTTGGCCGACATTTGTCAACCAGGTCCCCCTGTAAGTAGGGACTCCTTCGTCATGGCTGTATTGCACCAACGACCACACACACTTGTTTTCTGTCCACACCCAGGCACACTCAAAACCTCACAGATGCCAAGGAAGCCGATATGGCAGGTCATAATTGCCCACCTTGCCTGTGTCCCTTTCCTAGCCACCGTGTCATTTTGACAGATGTTGGACTTCGCATCACTAGCGATGGGCCCATTATGGACTTGGAAAGCCGTTATCATTTCCAAATGCAGACTTGCCCAGCCAAAAAAACACGCAGTGCTCAGGGATGTGCCAAATGTGTAGAAATATGGGCAGCTTCCCCGCAGTTCACAAGCACTTATGTCCCAATCCCCAGCAGAGGCAAAGGCTCAGGTCCAGACATACTGTTCCTTTAAGGCCCGTTTGGTGCTAAATAAAAACTCTCTCCATAGTTATAAATTTGAATCATAATCCTTGTTTATACTGTTGAATGTTCACCCATCTGGACTCTCTGTTGCCTTCATCTAAACTAACTGGCCCCAAAAACACTTTATCAAAGAAGTGCTTTATGCTAGTAGGGAGCCGGGTGATTAGGTCCTGGAAAAGTAGCTCGATATTCAATCCAGAAAGTTAATCACTAACATAATTATCAAAACCTTATATTTTTCAGGGTTAAGTCAAGCATTGCTGTGGGCAGGGTATCTTTTTGGTTGGTGTGTTCTCTGGTTGACATGTAATTAGCTCTTAAAGACAATGCATTTTTTGACTTTTAAAGCCAAACACAAATATCTAGATATCTATTCTATCTATAGAATATTCCCTCAATTGCCAAAATTCACCCAGAGAATCTGAAATGAAACAAAGTCATAAACTGATTCAACCCATCGTTCAAAACTCTGTATTCAAGGCTTTCTCTGAATGACTTTTTCTACAGCATACACAACAAACTTAATGCTACTTTTTTCCGTATAAAATGCTTTAGGTGGGGCGCCCGAGTGGTTCAGTAGGTTAAGCGTCAGATTTTGGCTCAGATCATGATCTCAGGGTCATGAGATCGAGCCCCGGGTCTGGCTCTGGGCTGGGTCTGGAGCCTGCTTAGGATTCTACCCACTCCCCAACTCCCCACACCCCTGCTGTTGTGTTCTCAAGCTCTCTTAAAAAAAAAACAAAAACAAAAACAAAAAAAAAACCTCTTTAGGCTCCTACTGTATTCCTCTTACTGCTTTTGGTGGATTCTTTCTTTTCCAAGCCACCTCAGTTCAGCTTTCACGGGACTGCTTATGGACATCAAAAGGAGTATAAAGTTGCAGGTCCTCAGACCCAAAACTGCTCCAACAGCAAAACAGGGAAGAAGTTTATCTACTTGCCCAAAAGTGGAATAATGTGCAATAAAATAATGAAAAAATAAACAAAATAACACAATAAAGGGAGCATTATGGACTGAAAGTTACAGCTTTTCAACAAAATGCGTTCCCATCAGGACTCAATCTGTGATGAGCTAACCACCCTGAGAGGGAACTTGGAATATGTCGCCTAGTGTTGCATACATGGCCCAAATGAATGATGGATGACCTTAAAGCACATCTCACATGGACTTCTAGACTCCTGAACCATGTGGATGACATACAGGACACATGGCATCTAACCTGGCATTCAGCAGTTCCAGAGCTCCCCTTTACCTCTCCAACCTGCCTAGAATTTCCTAGAAAGAGAACCTGAATATACCCATCGGGGATCTTACTTTTTTCACTAACTACTGTTTAAAGGATGAACAAAGTTTCCAGCCTGGCTCGAATGAGCTCCCATCAATTTTACCCACCACCACATTCCTGCACCTTTGATGAGAACTAATTAAGCTCACGCGGTGTTTCTTTTTTCCCCTAGACTATCTTTTGCAGCTCTGGAACATAGCACACCAAATTAAGCCCATCTGTCTAAATGGGAAGAAGTTATTTATCCCACTGCCAAGCAGGCTTTCTTTCCTACCTAGATGCTGCCTTCCAAAGTTCCTAAACACCTTGCGGTGATGACGGTAACCCCAACTCTTAACCAGCTAGAATTCTGGGACAGCAGTTGTGTGTTACATCCAAGATCATCTACCAATGCACAGCAAGCATTTCCTTGCATGGCAAAATGTCCAAGGAAGCCACAAAGTATGCTACCAGACTATCATTCAAGGTCAAAATTACAATATCCAAGAATTCAGTGCAATTTTTAAGTTGTTGTTCAGCTGCAATCTTGCCCCCCACAGAAAAAAGGGGGGGCCGTCCTTTTTCATTAATGATGCCCTAATAAAAGAGCCTAATTAATTTCAATGGAGTCCTCGGCCACATGAGGTTACTTTTGTTAAAAAGGAAGAAACAACCCTGCCATTCACACATGCCAGACGACAAAGCTATAGGAAAGATGCCCTGGGCAATGATGACGCCATGTGCCTGCCTGGGCCAGGATGCTAGGCTCCCAGGATGATGGCTCTCAGCCCCCAAACCAAGCCTCTCAGCCTCAATCAACTCAATTGTACTAACTCCCACCACTGCCTACTACCCAAGCAGTGAACAATTTGAGAATCAATAGGTATCTGACAGTCATGATACACTATTACTCCTGACCTGAAGAATCTTCACTTAGGTGGAGTTAAGGAAAGAAATTAAAGTCCATAGGAATGCCAGAGTCTCAATGTAGAAGTGAAGCATGTCCACTTGCAGAATAACAAAGGTGCCTAAACTAGTTGCCTAAACTAGTTGTTATATAATAGGTCCTTTATAACATAAAAGAATTATTAACAAATGAATTCTTTGTTCTGAGTTTCTTAATTATTGCTTTTTCTTTTATTCCTACCCTAAGCAGATTTATGGAAATTTTTTAAAAATAAATAAATAAGGATTCGAGTGAATCAGCAGTTTTCAAACTATTTTTAAAGGCACAGAGACTCTTATTCAAAACAGATCCATGTGGCCCCTTCTCTCTCCGCGCCCCCCCATATAAAAGATGGTCAAAAAGGAGTTGGTCTGGATGAGGAGACATTCCTGAAGGAGTCTTGAGGTCACCACAGTGAAATAAAACAATTTGAAAAGCAATGAACCAGATGAAACCAAACAGAATATACAATGAAAATTTAAATTAATAAGCGCAGAAGTTTCAGTAAGATTTTTTTGTAGCAAATGCACAACATGGAAACATTAGCACACATATAGATTACAGAGAGAGACCTAAGCTATTCATTTACTATTTATCACATGCAAGTTCAAATGCGGCATTAATCCTAAATGGTCTTCATGAAACAGCCAAATGAATTTCAACACCTGAGTGCAAGGACAGAGCCATGAAAAATGGTGATTATGAAGATCTTAATGACATGGAAGAACTATAATAAAATATTAAGTAAAAAAGCAAGAATTACATTGCTGATGTAAAAATGCCCAGGAAAAGCACTGAGCAGGGATCTGCTAAAATACCAACATGGTAATTACCAGGTGAGAAATTAGGGTGGTTTCTGGCTTCTTTAAATTTTATTTTAGGGCGCCTGGGTGGCTCAGTTGGTTGAGCGACTGCCTTCGGCCCAGGTCATGGTCCTGGAGTCCCGGGATCGAGTCCCGCATCGGGCTCCCTGCTCGGCAGGGAGTCTGCTTCTCCCTCTGACCCTCCTCCCTCTCATGCTCTCTGTCTCTCATTCTCTCTGTCTCAAATAAATAAATAAAATCTTTAAAAAAAAAATTTAAAAAAAAAATTTTATTTTAGGAAGGAAGGGAGGGAGGGAGGGAGGGTGAAAGGAAAGAAGAAAAGATCTAGCCTGGACATTCTTCGGGCTTAGAGTCCATAAAAATGTAGTGTGCACTGGCCAACAGGGAAAACACTCTTGTCACTTAGGTTAAAACATAAAATCTAGTCTTTTTGTGAATGCAAAGATTTGGTCATGCCATCCCAGCGAATACTCAATTCATCTGATGACCACAGAGCTAGATGATTCATCCTTTGGGACCTGAACTTTGTACCCCGATCTAGCACAGCAGCTTACAGAGGGACACCCCAGGCACAACCAGGACCGTCAGAAGGCCTGAGGGAGTGCTGGATCAGGAGCGGGACACCGAGCAGCCCTGCCGGGCAGAAGCATGTTCTCAGCGCCACCCACTCACCACATCCAGGTCCTGGGACACCCGCCGTTTCCGGAGCTCCTCCATCCTCTCGCACACATCAGAGAAACAGGTGTTGTAATAATCTGCATACTGCTGTGCCAGGTCATCGATGTTTCCCAGCGAGCCGTCCTGGGGGCGAGGAGGGCAGCAGGAAGAAAGAGGAAAAGAACAAAGGCAGTCAGTCCACCTGCAAAAAGACCCACCGCTTTTGGTCCCCCTCTCCATGCAGTTACACTAATCATGGCTGGGATTCAGCACCAGGCTAACTTTCATGTGTGAGATACCTCCTAATCCTCAGGATACCCGCTGGACACCAGACCTGTTTCCTCACTGTGCAGGTGAACAAACTGGAGGCCAAAGAAGTTGAGTGACTGCCCAAGGGTTCCAGGGCTAACAAGCAAAGAAGCCAGGCCTCCAACCCAGGACTGCCGATGCCAAGGCCACGGTCTTAAACCCACACCTCCGCCTGCCTGGCAGGGCTCAGAAACCCTCAGGGGTGCGCCTTCAGAGAAGACACTGTGCAGGTGAGAGGCTCCCTAAAGCCCAATCAGTGGCTGCACCAGAACCTCCTGGGAAGCTTCTGAGAAATTCTGATACCAGGACCCCACTCCCAGAAATTCTGATGAGAACCAGAGAACTGAGGACCGGTGAGGATGCTACATCTGAGACACACCTGTGCCATGCCTTCCCAAGAGACCCTTGACAAGAACACCCTATCCCTTGAGTTATTCCAAGAAATACAAATAACATGCAAGGAGAGTACACATTACAAATTCACCTAAAGAGGAAACCCACCTGGGGCCTCAGCAGCCGCTCTGGAGCCCACGCTCCGGAGCCCAGACTCAGCTCTGCTGCCCCTTACAACTCAGTGGCCCGAGGTGGGAACACCGGAGCAGTTAGGTACCTATCTCACAGTGGAACTAATGAAGGAACACAGTCAGGCTGGCACATAGGCTTATTAGTTACTAACATTTGCCTCAAGATAACGTTTCAGACTGTAGTCTTCCCTTAGGGGAGTGGATGCCTAAATGCACGTCTGAACACATTCATGAGGACAAGCGCTGCCTACATTTTAAGTCATGCCGTTTGCTTCATTCATTCATTCATAGAAACATTTCCCCTGCCCCTTTGTACCTCCCAACATGTCCTTTCTTTGGTATGAATAAATGGTGCTACGAAGACCACCAAAGAAACACAACTTTGAGAGAGCCTAGAAGGTGCCCACACTTTCCATTTTACAGAGCACAGCCCTATCACATGACACACAGCAACACTTGTAAAATGCTGCTAAACACGCTCAGATTGCAAGTGGAGTTGGGGAATTAAGAGTTCTCCAAAAGCCTTTCTGCTAAAGACTTTCAGGCCTTGTCGAGAGGCCTGGGTCAGAACAATCTCTATCCTAGATCTGTGTTTACCCATTTTACGCAACCGACAGACAGAAGAAACAGAAATGAAAACAAATGATTTTTTAGAAAAAAACCTCTTCCTTTCCCACCAGTAAAATGTTCTCCTTTGAGGTTAATTGCCTCCAAATCCCTAGTGCAGATCTAGGGGCGAGAAGAACTCTTATGAGACCAAATAAGGTGTTTTGAGTATCTGAACATGTCTGGGCAAAAGTCATTCCCCACACGGTCCGTTGGTCTGTCCGTCTATCTCAGACAACAGGCTGGAAGGACACAGTAGAGGAGCTAGGAGCCCAACCTCCTCTTCAATAGGTCCCCCAGTAGGGAAATAAGATTAGTCAAGGTAAGAAATCTGCTGCTGAGACTCTGAGGAAAGGTCCAGGGGTGGTCAGCCTGCTGGTCTTTGCTTTACTGCTGTCAAACTGCCTGAAACCAGAATCACTGGGGAGGAAGGGGGCCAGACCAGAGTATCTTAAGGTGACGTTCCTGAAATACAGCATGATAAATCAAACTATGATCCCCCAAGGTTTGCCCTGACTCGCCTCAACTCAACAACACATACCCTGTCCGTTTCCCCACTTTGTCTAATCTGCCATGAACCCAGCCACCAAAGTGACCATGCTAAACAGAGCGGACCGGCTCACCTTCCTCTGAGAATCACCTAGGTGACAAAATAAACCCTCAGCTTGCTGGCCCACATCTCAGGGCCCTTCACTTCACCTCTGCTCCCCAGTCCCGCCCAGCTGAGGAAGGAGCTCAGGCCCACAGCCTGGGAGGCCCAGGGCAGCCAGAAGAGCGACGAGCAGCTTCCTATAGCAACAGCTTTCCCCTCAGAGCAGCCCCCTCCCACCCCACCCACCTCAGCGCCAACACCCAGAGAACTGAGTCCTGAACACCAGCTATCACTCACAGCCAGGACTAGGAGAATGAGAGCACAGTGCCTGCTGAAGCAAGGGCTGGAGTCCACGGCTGCCTGGGCAGCTGCCTTCTATTAAGCCAACACGTTTGCATACACTTCAGAGAAACAAAGTCCTCCCAGGCCCCCTTCTCTTCAAGATCTTCAGGTTTCCTTAGTCCCCGCCCCCAGCATATACTGAGAAAGACCAAGGCGCTCCCTTCAAAGTGTGTCCTGGAAGGTGGGGGAACAGGGCTTGCAGCTACAGCACCCGAGAGCCCGCTTTTTATGAGTGACTGCCTGGATCTGGCCACTGGCCGCCACTGCTGGGGCCCCTGGGAGCTCCTGGGCCCTTCAGAGTCACGTCAAGTCCCTCGAGAATATGATGCGATCTATCCTGTCTTCATGCAGACACGTCTGCCTTCATCCATCCAGGAAGGGAAACTTCTGACCAAATAGAAAACCCACATCTTCTAATATCTGAGCGAATCCTTCCTATGGCTTGTTGTTCTTAAATGGAAATCTCTCTCTCTCTCTCTCTCTTTCACAGAAGCACTAAGAATTGTACTGTTTTAGCCAAAGTGCTCCAATCTTGAATTCTGGCTTCAAGAATTCAAATAAATAGGGCGCCTGGGTGGCTCAGTTGGTTAAGCGACTGCCTTCGGCTCAGGTCATGATCCTGGAGTCCCGGGATCGAGTCCCGCATCGGGCTCCCTGCTCGGCGGGGAGCCTGCTTCTCCCTCTAACCCTCCCCCCGTCATGTACTCTCTCTCTCTCATTTTCTCTGTCTCAAATAAATAAAATCTTAAAAAAAAAAAGAATTCAAATAAATAAATACAAGAATTTATTTATTCAAAACAACCAGCTGAACTGCACAACTTAACACAACTTAACACAATCAACTGTTTCCCTGGAATAATCAAGTCCACTCCAAAAAAATTCTTAGTTCAAATTACCCTTTTCCCCCTTTTTCCAAGCAACACCTTCAAAACCAACCGTTCAGTTCTCAAGTTTCCAAGCTGCCGATCAAAATTGTCTGCCACTACTGAAAAAGTTTAAGTCCCTATTTCTCAGTCCAAATCACCCAAAATTCCCCAATAACTTGGGGGCCTGGAAAATATATCCGTTGCTCATAAGAAAAAAGGCAGCTGTTCAACTCAACACAGGCCAAAGACAGCAAACGCTTCACACCCTGCAACATGCTGCATTATCCACTCCTTACTTGGCGCCTGGCAGACAATAATTTAGAACAGGGTGGCACAGCTACGTCTCTGTTCGCCCAAATCGCTTTCCAGATGTGCAATAAGTCCCCTAAATTTCCATTTTCATCAGTCTTGATGATTTAAATGCCAAGAAATGCAAAAGAATAAAAGAACATGTTTTTAAAAAATAGGTCTTGTCTGCCATCCCCAGAAAGGAATCCTGTTCATCCCCATCAAATGGAACCAACGAACAACCACAAGATCATTTTCTCTTTATCCTCTCAACGCCCATGCTCTTTCAGGACTACCTGGAAACCTCTGCACCATTTCTGTCCAACCTGTTCCTACTTGAGATAGCACAGACCTATTCAGTAAAAACATTCACTTCTACCAGAAATGTTTGCAAAATTAGTCCGCAGGGAATTTAAGTAATGCAGCTGGATATTTAATAGCACCACACCTCATGCATCTTTCTTTTGGGGATATGAAGTTCATGTCTGACTCAACACCCCACAATGCTGATGTCAAGAGGCACTGATGTTACAGAATAAACTCTGGAATATGATTTTAAACTCTCTCTAAATACAATTATTAAAACACTGAAATAGATTCCTTTTTAAACTTTTTTTTTCTTTTAAGATATTCATTGTTTCTGCTCCAGAGTTATCACTTGGCTCATTTGTTTCACTTCTTATTTTTCCCCTTTGGTTCTCATGCATCAGGCTGAAGCAATATGGGTTCAAGTTTAGGAATGGGGGAACTCTTATTTCCTCAAAAGATTTTAAGTAAATTGTGAAATTTTGTGCCCCATGATCTTTTTAAGAATTTTCCCATCTTCATCTTAAAAAAAAAAAGAATATAATCCATGCAAATTCAAGTTCTCCTTCCTTTTCTTATTATAAAACCAGGTCACAGCATCTTTCCATAGGGCCATCTACTTCACTTGATATGGCTTTAAATCAAATCTGTGGTCTTACTCCCAGTGGCAGGTCAGCGGAGGGCAAATCTTGTGTAATCTTCCCAAGAAGCCATAGCATACATTTCTACCAAACACTCCTCTTTTATACAACCAACATAAAAATATAGAGATAAGGGGCATTTGTACCGAACAATTCATATCAGGCAGACTGCTGTTGCAATTAAGGAAAAAAGAAATAGCACTGTTCTCTCAACAACTGATTTAACAGTATTTCTGATATTTATCCCAATGTACTTCTGTCTCTGGGTAAAACTAAAAGTACTATGAAAACAAAGCATTTGTATCATTAACTTCTGTTATTTTTGCTCTCTTCTTTCCCAGATGTCACTTATGGTTCAGAATATCTTTGACAGTCTTTAAGGGAGAAAAAAAAAGAAAAAGAAAAAAAATCCTGAAAACACCAGGAAATAATACAATGTAATCTGTATGGTTGTATGCAGATCACATGCAAATGAATGCAAATGAACCTGTGGTCCTGCTATTTTATGTATCTGTAAAGACAGAGCCCGGAGGGAAAACTCAACATGTTGCTCTGAATCCCCAACGTTGAGGGGGAGAAAGAGAAGTCTCCTGACTCTTTTATTTAGTGTGTCTCTACCTTTTTTGTCTATAAGTCCATATACATATTGAATAATATAAAGTACATGTTATATTTACATTGCTCCCTGTTGTTTTGGAGAGGGACAGAGCTATATGTCAGTACATCAGTCTCCTACAAGCTAAATCCACGGAAGGAAATCACTACACGACAACGAAGCCTGATTTCTTGAATGACTTCACAATGTGTTTTCATTCTTAATTAGCTTGTTTAAAGATTCTTAGGTGATAAACACTTCCAGCAACCTTTCAGGTGAAATCGCTACTACCATAAAAAAAGACTTTAATTCTGATTTCCTTGTTCAGCCTCACTGAATCTGTGAGATGGTCTTGCAGGAATTCTCTGCCTTCAGTGCCCCAGGTTCTTGGTCACGCCACTTCAAAGAATGAAGAGGTGGACCAGATGAAGAGTGGTGGGCAGCAAAGCAAAGCTTATTGAGCAAGAGTATAAAGTGCCTGGAGAGGGAGGGGACCCGAGAGGGTTGCCCCTGGAGTTTGTCTAAGTTGAGGGGTTTTTATGAGCTCTTCTGCAGAACTATATTAAGCAATCACGGTGTGCTGAGTCATGCCAATCAGCCCTCTGGTCACGTATCTGTGTACCTATTAGGTTAATGTCTACGTGCTCACGGTCTTTTTTTGTTGACATCTGGGGGCTTATATCTTAACTGCCCCTTGCCCGTGATAGGGACAAATGCTCTGTGGTTAACTGTCTTATTTTAGGACGGAGAATGCTAGCGCAGTCCTGTCTAAGCTGCAAAACCGGATGTCAGTGCCGTTTTATCTTAGCTGTCCTGACTCCGTATTTCTTGTTCGGGACCCCAGCCCTGACTACCGAACTGTCCAACTCACTCCTAACAATGTCACTGTACCAGCTCTGTTATCCCATCCTGCCATGTCATTATGGAGAAATTCACTGAATGGATAATGATCTCAAATATTTTTCTCTGAGGTATCACTCCAAGCATTTCTGCAAGATGGTTGGAGCTGGAATACAGTCTGTCTCCGGAAAAAGTTTTTTACACATGACAACCAAAAACACACACTCAAGGACAGTATTAGATCATGCTGGTGTGATGAAAAGGCCCTGGGGGCACACCCACATGGCAGGTGGCTGGAGGGCTGATCTCACATCTTCCACTCCCCCTCTCCAAAAACACACAGAACTTGCCAGGCCCTGTGTCTAATTCTTCCTTTGGCAAATAGGACTTTGGTGCCCAAGGCCCTCACTATTCTGCATCATCTCTGATTAACCTAAGTCCGCTCCTGAAGAAGGAAGGGCCTCAGGCAGGCAGCATTGACCACTCCGTCCTTCCCAGCACTCTCTCAACAAAACCACCACCCAAAAAACAAACAAAAAACACACATATACAGCACAAAACCAAAAATACACAACAACTGGGCCATGGAACTTCCTTGATATAAGATAATTATTTACAAATATATATCTACTTACAACTCTAAGTACTTATTAATATAAATTATATCTATTGACATTAAAAATGCACACAGAAATAGGCATTTTAAATGAGATAAATACAAGTATAAATAAAAAGTTCTAAGTTCTTTCCTATTCCCAAATGGAAAAGCAACTGCAGTGGTATTCACCCATCAGATCACAGCGCATTAGGGCTGCAGGGGTCAGCATGGATCAGAGAAGTAAACTGCCATGGGAGACTGCAAGCTGGTGAAACAGTCTATTCAGGCTGCTACCTCCGGGTCTAGCACGGAGTCAGTCCAAAGTCACTACAGGTCGGCCAGGCTGGCAGTTATGAAAGAAGCTGGGTGTGAAAGAGCAAGGACAAAATTGAACCCTGGAACCACACAAAGACAACTAAAATCCGCATCTGTTTCTCACCACCCAAAGCCCTGACGCCATGGGTGACCTGTAAGAGAAGCTAGAGCTCTTTACGATAGATCTACACACACACTTGGCTCAAGACCAGAAGATGAAGGAGATCTGGCAGGACCTGGACTTGTGGTGGGTCCAGGCGCCACCTCACGCCAACAAGGCAAGGGAGTGGATCAATGGTACCACGTGGGAGCCACCACGGATACCTGCCACCCACCACCAACCTTCAGTCTAAAAAATATGGCAGCCATGATTCATTTCTGGCTTCCGGGTTGATACAGTGCTAAGCCAGCAGAGTCCTGAGATAAATGGAGACATCTGAGACCAGCATTTGTTGCAATGACATTGCATAGCATAGAGCAGAACAGCATAGAACAGAGAATGCTGGCGTACTACACATGAAGCAAGGATACTGTTTCCTGCAACATTTGTTTCAGTTATGTATGACTGTTCTTGATCACAATGTAAATTGTATCTTCCAGTGAATACAGGACAAAAAGGATGAAAGTCACTGAGGGCATTTTGCCTCCCAGGCTGCACTCCTGGGGGCACTCCCACTTTGGAGTCTATTCTAGAGCCCCCCCGCCCACTGGCCTCCTCCCAACCCTCAACCTTTCCTCCTCAGCTCACCTCAACAAGCAGATGCTTCCCCAAGGCTTCCCCTGCCTTTTTCTCCTCTCGTGTTCCCCGTTTTCTTGGGGAAATGCCATCAGTGGCTCGACAGATCTAAAGCCACAGAGGAAACGTGTTCTTGTTGTCTCATCTTCCTCCCTTAGGCCCAGGGCAGCCTGCTTGACCCGACGGGACGAAAAGCTTGAGATTTTTAGCAAAAATGTGATTACCAGAATCTCACACACAAAACAGTAATCTCTAATTATCAGCTCGGAAGGAATTTGGAAAGCTCGGTCTAAGTATGAGAACTCAGTTTCCTGACCATGGAGAGGTGTAGCTACAATAAAATGGGATTAAAAAAGGCCTCCTCTGTATCCCTCCTGGGGAGTGTGTGTGATACCACGTTAACTGTCAGGTATGATGGAGAAAGTGACCAAGGCTAGAAAATTAGTATGTTCTTCAATCATCAACACCTAAGAGGTTATGCCATTAATTCAAATAATATGTACTGAACATCTATGACACTCCAGGTGTTTGCTAGGTGCTATGTATACAATATAAAACCAAGAAACACGAATGCTTATTATTAATAGGAAAGCAAAGTATGGTCTTTATTTTACTGTAGTCATATGGTTCAGTCATGGAAACCTGTTAAGGGGGTTTACTAGGCTGTGTGCTTCGTGTAAGGTGTTTTTGGAATTAAGGGCTCTGAAAGATCCAATCTGTTTTTGTTTTTTTTTTGATAGAAAAATCCTTTAATCAAAACAAGTTTACAATGTTGACACTTATGGCTTAACTAGAATAAGTCTGTCCAAATTTAAATTGTATTAAGGGCCAGATAAAATGGAGTATCAATAGTTCCTCAAAACAGTAGGTCCCAGTTCCATTGTAAGACCTCTCAAAAAGCAAAACTCCAATTACTGAAATAATTCAAACTATTCATTTATAGATGAAAACCATTATCTATCTGAGAGGTCAAAACATACAATGCATGTCACATGCAAACACTGGTATTAAGCCTGTTCTCCATATTCATATTTTCAAAACATGAGAAGTCTTTTAGCTACTGAAACCACCAACTGACCTAATAATCAAAATATCTTAAAAATGCTATCAGTGGCTCAAAAGAACATTTCGCAGGAAGCTTCAGAACTTGAAAATGAAGGGAAGTGACTGAAACGTTGACAATTTGTTCAAAAAAATTAAAGTACAGATTCGTACTCAAAATGGACATGTGGAATTAGCAGATGGCAATTGCGGACTAAACTCATTTCTCATTTCTAAATTGCCCTGAGCTTAATAGAATCACGGATTTGGAAAGAACAGCAGAGCGAGCTAGTTGGGTGGCAATGAACAAGCTAGTTTGGTGGAAATGAAGTCACAATTTCTGACCATATTCACAGATTTTGAGGAGTATGAATCACACTTTGCACTTTGTCTGGCTGCCTCTGTCACATAATCATGAGGATATGAGCATTCTCAAGCATTTGGCCAATGATGACCTGATGGGGGGGGTGATCTATAATATTCCTAGAAATTTGGAAATGATTAATCTCAAAACAATCCTGAAATTTCGGGTTGTTAAACCTTGTACAATATTTGAGTTTGTCACATTTTAAGAAAATTATATTCTGCTGTGGCTTGAGCAGAGAGTCAGGAGGGTGATAATAAATGGAATCCGAACGGGACTCAATCATTGTGGCTGATTTCCTTGAGGCAGGCTGAGAGAGATTTGGAAGTCCTGGTGACCTGATCAAAACTGACAAGAGGATAAATCTTATAACCGTTCACTGTTAATTAAAATCTTTTTTGGTGATGCTCCCAAAGTTCCAGATTTTTAAGAACTGGTAAGTATTGCCTAAATAGTGTTATCAATAAAAATTCAGATGGCCAGCAAGCCCCAGGACACTGATCAAATGGCCCATACTGAAGTACCTGGAATGCCCCTAACTTATACTTTGAAAACTCTCAAAACTCCTTCTCCACCTCCTTAGCTGTAAATGTCTTGCCTCCTCTTTCCACGTATTCAGTATGAACTCTCCAACTCCCCAAACTTTCACGCTGGATTCCAGTGTTCCAGAGATTAGCCTCAACCAGTTGCCCCCGCACCAGACTCTCAGGAGTCCTTCACTTACCCTCAAAGAGGTCACTACGTCTAATGGAACTAATTATACTAATGTGTCATAAGTCAATGTTAGTATAACATCTCTTCCCTAAAACCTCTCCATGTCTCAAGTGTCTCAAAATGTCTCTCCATCCTAATCCTAGCAGTGTTTCAAGTGGTGGACAAAACTTCCCAACTACTCACCCTCTCTCCAATCTCAACTCATGTACAACCCCTGCCCTAGATCCCATGCCCACGGTGACTTTTAGAATATAGATCTTGGGCGCCTGGGTGGCTCAGTTGGTTAAGCGACTGCCTTCGGCTCAGGTCATGATCCTGGAGTCCCGGGATCGAGTCCCACGTCGGGCTCCCTGCTCAGCAGGGGGTCTGCCTCTCTCTCTAACCCTCCCCCCTCTCATGCTCTCTATCTCATTCTCTCTCTCAAATAAATAAATAAAATCTTAAAAAAAAAAAAAAAGAATATAGATCTTGAAAACTGTAAATGTCTCCCAGTGAGGATTTGACAAAGTCGGTCTATTGTATACCATACGAGAGCCTTTTTATCTGGACTGTCCGCCTTTCTAGACTTGTCCCATGGCTCCACCTCTCTCCACACACCAGTTTGGGCCAGATCAAACTAGTTCACACAGCACTCTATCATCCCCACTCCTCCATGCTGTTTCTTCTGCCTGGAACACCTTCTTTCGTCCTACTGACCCCGCAGACAGCAGCCCATCCTTCACGGTGGACTTGGCATGGCATGTGGTCTTCTTGCTGCATCCCTGCCAATCATACATTCCACCTACAAACGGAATGACCTGATGTCTGCGGTCTGCTTCAGAGGCATGAGGGTGAGGGAAGGGGTGGGTTCAAGTATAGATGAAACAAGACTGGCCATGACTGATGGTCGCGCTGGAACATGGGAGTTCTTTAAAATATGACACTTCGGTATCTATTTGAAGTTCTCTATTTTAAGGCATCTTTTAAAATGACTTTTACTTACTTACGCGGTCGTCATTCCCAGGAGACTTCAAAGTCCTTGAAAGCTGGAGCTGGGTCTTACTCATTTTGGCAACCTCAGCACCTAACACCATCACAATGATACTTAGCCATTCCCTAAGAGGTGTCTATCAGATGCATGAAGGAAGGAAGGAATGGAAGTCAACAGAACTGACTCCCCACTTCCTGAGGGTCCCATAACATTCATTCGGCATTTTCGTATATAATGATGAGCTTTTAGTCTCAGTCTCTGTCCCCACCAACTTTAGAGCAGTAACTGAGCCTAGTGAGTGAGTGAGTGAGACATTCAAACATCCTTCAAAATAACAAGCAATGAAGAACGAGGTGAAGGGTTGGGGAATATGTTTCCAGGCAGAAGGGACAACAAATACATATAATTCGTCTCAGTCAGGAGACAGCCTCACCTGTTGCCAGAGGAAAAGCTACCTAGTTGGCTGAAGAGTCGGTGCGGAGGTGTGGCAGAACAGGAGGCGGGAGAGAAAGAAGGAAACTCGCGTTGAGGATTCTTCATGTGCAGAACTGATTTCGGATTATTTCTACTTATTGCTGACCATTCTTAACATGTTGATGGGCATGGATCTCGTTGGAATCCAATGGAAGATTCTTACACCAAAAAGATTAACGGGGAAAGTTCCTTGGTGCAAGGGGCACAAGGTCACTAAACTCTTACATTCTTCTCACATCCTGACAGAAAAGGCAAGTGTTTGGAAATGACTATATAAGGAGGCACTGAAGACGCCAGAACCATAACCTCTTGAATCCTCCCCATCCAATCCCCACCAGGGAGACCAGGAGGAAAACACACCTGGAATGCTGCTGGGGCAGGTGGTGTCAGAAAGCAAATACAAGACCAACGCTGTGGCCAAGGAAACAGGCACATTCCCTTGCTGGGAATGAGCTATGATGAGCCGAATGGAAACCTGTCTGATCCTATACAGTGGAGGCTATTTTAGGGCCCTTCATTCACATGACACCAATTGGGTGGTCTCTTTCCAAAGTCAGGGAGAAACCAGTTTACCCATTGCCCTGGAAAAACTCCAAGTAATCCAAAAACAACTCTTCAACGCACACCTAACCCTCCTCAAGCACATTTCATGACCTAGCTTCCGACATCTGCTCTTCTGTCCATCCCCTTATCTCAAGGACACTCCCAACAACACTCCATGCTCCAAGGACTTCATGTGGGGACTCAAAAGCCTGCTTGTGGATGTGGGGTAAATGGGAAATCTGCTGTCTTCATCCTGTGCATATTCTGACCTGTAACTTACAGAAAAAACCAGATTTAGAGAATGTCAGCTGCGCAAAATTATTCTTCTTGTTCCAGGCACATAGGTGAGTATTATCTGGATCTGGGTGTCTGTTCATCTATGGATGTAATCATATAAAACAGTATATGACATGAAGGCCATACTTTTATTTCAATTCTTCGGGAAGAAAAGTTCTTTCCTAACTATATCATTTCCCCTCAAGATGATCTCAATTTTCATCATAAAAGACTTTTCCATTTGCCAAGAATATAATGTGAAAGATCTCTGAAAAAGCATCCTTAGCACATTGGGCTTACTCAGATTAAAAACACCTTGGAAGTTGAGAATGAAATTTATTTGCTTTGTACCACATTCTATATAGAGTTACAACATAAACTTGACAGGTATCTTAGGCCTAAAAGCAAAAAAAAAAAAAAAAAAGCCCACCTGAGATGAATTCACATCATTCTACCAAGCCACTTATCACTAGAATGAAAATGTTCATTTTTCCAATCTGCTCATGAGCTGCGAACTTACTAACATCACCACTGGCTTTATCATAACATCTAATGTTTAAATTTCTAACATATAATTTTTCTTGAAGAGCAATTCACTTCTACTTAAGAATGAACATTTTTATGTACTTATCGGCCAAATCTTGTTACTTTTAACAGTTTTATAGGTCAGTGTTTGCTGGAACACAGGCCCCTCTTCCTTCCTATCCAAGTTCTTAGATTCATAGGCTAGTCACGTGTCTACCACCTACACAAACTTTTTTATGCTCCTCAATTGCTCTATAAAAAAGAGCAATTTCACTTTTTTTCTCTGTGATGTGGATGATAAATTTTTAATTGTTTGTCACATTGTGGGGGAAAAGCCAACCAAAAAAAGTGTACCTACCAAAAAAGTGTACTAATAAGTCTCTTAAAGGGTCCCCTAGTTGTTGTTTTTAATGCTACTCTGTCAGGATTGACTATGTCTTTCCATTGGCAAAGCACAATTCAACAGCTCCATTTTAGACTGGGAAATCAAAACACTCGGCTCCCTCCCATTCACCCCGGGCACCCTCTAAACACAGCAGTCGAAGAGATCCTGTTTGAACCTAAGTCAGATCCTTGCCCCTCTACTCAAAAGCCTTACTCAGACTCCAGTCCCCCTCAGAGTAAAGGCTGCAGCCCCCGCCCGCATGAACTGAAAGGTCCATGGTCCATGTCATCTGTGCCCTCCCGCACTTCTCTCGTGCCCCATCTGGAGCCTCTCAGGCTCACACTGCCTGGCCACACGGCTACCTTGCTTCTCCTCCAACACTCCAAACCGTGCCAGCTAACCCAGCCTTGGGACTTGCTCCGCTCTCTGCCCACACCGCTCTGCCCTCACCTGCCATAGAGGTGACTCAACATCCTGCTTCCCCTGTGTGCCCTAGCTACAAATGGCGACCCACCTCTCAGGCACACACAGTCTCTGACCCCATCCTCTGCCTACTCTTTCTCCTCCCCACTTCTCATCATCTAAACTAGTTTGCATATAACTCACGTCTGTTTTAGTCCCGTCCCCTAACTAAAGTGTAAGGTCCCTAAAGGCAGAAATTTTTCTAAGTTTTGTTCACTGCTCAGTGCTTAGGACAGTGCCTAGAAGAATCTCAATATAAATTTACTGGATCAATGAATGAATGGAATAAAATTGTCAATAAACAAGCACTGTGCCAGGCATTATGCTCGGGCCCTTGGGAAGAGGAATATAAACAGTTTATATACTGCTTTATGTTCTGATTTATTTTTCTCTCAGTAATGGATCGACTCTTCAGTTCTCAGACTTAAAAGTAATTGGCAAGGTTTAATTTCTAAAACACCCATGACTTCACCATAATTTAAAAAGCCAGCACACTGGGGCACCTGGGTGGCTCAGTCGTTAAGCGTCTGCCTTCAGCTCAGGTCATGATCCCGGGGTCCTGGGATCGAGCCTCACATCGGGCTCCCTGCTCAGTGGGAAGCCTGCTTCTCCCTCTCCCACTCCCCCTGCTTGTGTTCCCTCTCTCCTGTCTCTCTCTCTGTCAAATAAATAAATAAAATCTTAAAAAAAAAAAAAAATTAAAAAATTAAAAAAATAAAATAAAAAGCCAGCATTAACTACGCCAGTGCCTTCTGTATGTGTATCATCCTGTTCTCTTTGTATGGATTCAAAAGAAACAAATGGAATATATGGTTCAAGGTGTTAATTACATAAGCTTATTAAAAACAAACTCCTAAGAGGTGTTGGTTTTAACACTTAGCACTTTTATGTTTATGTAGTCTATTAGTTTTTAAATGTGAGAAGGTCAAATGTAGTAAGCATATTGCAAAACAGCCACTACCCAGGGAAAATTATTTCAACTACATAGACAAGCCTTTTAAAGAACTGGCTCTAGGCTGCAAGTCTGAAAGTGAAAGAACATGGCAGCAGAAGAAGGTTTTCATAGGACAGTGTTTCTGAATTCATGGTGGTGCTGGGCTTCCTTATGCAATGTGCAATCATGTAATTTGCAATTTAAGCAGTTTCACAAAGTCAGAAAAGAAGTATCTGTAGTATTCCATTTTGTAAAAATGAGTGAGGGCTATGTCAAGACATTCTCTGTATCTACCTAGGTCATAAATGAGCTAGTTTGGTAACTCCAAATATTTTTTGGTATTGCATTTAGAAAGAATGTTCTGCGAACAACTACTAGTGGGGAAATTGGTTGTTAACGAATATCCCCGAATACGACCTTCTGACCTCCACCTGCAAACCAGGTCATAAATGCAGATAATAAAGATTCTCAAAAGGCCATTAGAGTTAACTGTTCTCCCACTGCAGTTCTTCAGGACCTTCCTGGTCACAGAAGGCAGGTGTTGGGAAAACTGGTGAGTAGAAGGCTCCCTGCCCCCATTCCTGCCTTTCCTTATTTGTGAGCACCAAGAACTCATAAAGCACCCTTGCTCTGTGCCTAGACTGAGGGCAGATCCTGTTCCCACCTCCCCATAGACAAGCGTGGCTGTGGAAGCCTGATGTGACACACAGGCAAAAATGCCGAAAAACCAAATTGATTTTCCATAGAAATAATTCAGGAAATAGCTAAAAAGGCATGCCAATTAATTTCAACCTCGCTTCATTTTTCCGAAACATCTGCCCAGTGACAAGACGCACTTTTCTCCCAGCCCCCTCTCCATGGCAACAAAACCCCTAAGAGGTATAAAATATGGAAGAAAGAAGAGAATTACAGCCATCCCATGAGGCTGGCATTCTGACAGCAACATTTAAGGAGACGACCAAGGAGAGATACTAATGCATGTGGCACATGGCAATATACTTCACCGATTGTTTCTTCATTATAAAATTTCATTTGCTGTTTCATTCTTGTGTGGCAGTCTTCCTTTGAGAATACCTTATTAGGTCGGAACATATCTTTTGACAAGACAAGAGACCCCGAATATCGCCAAAGCAGAGAGAGAATTTAATAGAAGGAAACCAAGATGGCCTTGTTGAAAGATAAGAAAAGGAAAAGCCTGGGGTCAAAACATTCCAATGTGGGTAACTCAAGGACCAGAATCCCGGAACTCATGTGTCCAAACTTCCCACGGACTGCTTCTGTGTGAATTTCCTCCTGATTCAAAATCTTGCCAACTACCCTTGAATCTCCAATAATTAATCGCCTATTTGTTTCTTAGAATTGCATTGGATTTTGTCCATATTCCACAACCTGTTTTTTAATCAAAGATGTCGAGATAAACTTAAAAGACCTCAGAATACTTTGTCTAGGAGATGTCTGATCATTTGATCTATCCTTATGACCCTTCCTCACCTCCACCTTCCATTTATAAAAGAAAAAAAAAAAACTGCTATTTTTTTAAGATTTTATTTATTTATTTGACAGAGACACAGCAAGAGAGGGAACACAAGCAGGGGGAGTGGGAGAGGGAGAAGCAGGCTTCCCGCGGAGCAGGGAGCCCGATGCGGGGCTCGATCCCAGGACCCCGGGATCATGACCTGAGCCAAAGGCAGACGCTGAACGACTGGGCCACCCAGACGCCCCAAAACTGCTATTTGTTATTAAGAAATTATTTTATCTACTTTTGTGGAGGAGTTTCTTGGTTTGGTTTGTTTTAGGGTTTCTTTCCCTTTTTTGGAAAAGGAAAAGAAAGAACCAGTTTGACACAATTGTTAATACTTCAATCTCTAACCTCAAAAAGGCAAGTTATTAAATTTCCTTGTGCCTTGGAAGTACCTGCCCACAGGGCCACGAGGCCTAATAAACGAGATTAATAATCCAAGTACAGCGCTCAACATAGTATCTGGCACCCAGAACTCAATAAAGAATTGCTTTTGTCACTAATAATTGCCATTGTCACTTACAATGTTCTGGAGTATCATGACCAACCCTGGGTTGTCCGGCTTAAAAAATTTCCCCGTGTTGTAATGAAATCACCTTTGTCCAGGTAGAAACAGTTTCAATGGGTGAAGCAGATATGACTACTACAGGTAACAAACACGATGCAGAAGCCGAGAAACCTGTGATAAACCCGGATTCCAAACTAGCCTTTTTCTCATTCAGAGCAGAGGAATTTACCTACAGGCATATCCCTGCTATGCTGCGTACGCCCCCAGCGTTTGTTCAGTCACTCTGCCTGGTGTGTATCTACTCCTGATTATCTCACATATGCACGTTCAGGCACCCTCCCCAACACGGATTAGCTATGCCAGGCCAATGCATGGGTCTTCCTACAACGCAGTGCACTTGTAACTCTTGGCAGTGCCTACCACAAGGTCACAGGGGTAGGCACTTAATAAAAGCTCAGTAATCTTCCGGGCTAACAGCATGGAGCTTCATGCACCATACCGACGCCTTTAAAATGATTTGCTTTTGATACGTTTGATCAAGTTTGTAGAAAATGCTGACACTAGAATCTGGCGTGCGGGCCAGATGGGTGGCTGGGTGGCTCAGTCGGTTAAGTGTCTGACTTCGGCTAAGGTCCTGATCTCCAGGTCCTTGGATCAAGCCCCAGGTAGAAGCCCCAGGTCATGTCGGGCTTGCCACTCAGCAGGGGGTCTGCTTCTCCCTCTCCCTCTGCACCTATGCCCACTTGTGCACACACGCTCTCTCTCAAATGAATAAAAATCTTTTTAAAAAGTAGAATCTGGCATGTGTGTGCGTGCGCATGTGTGTTGGGGTGGCTGGAAGGATGAGCTGGGGAGAGATGAGTATTTATTGAACACCTACATGACTATATTATGTATCAGGTGTCCCCACATGTGATTTCACTTAAAATGTACGAGTCGTAACGTAGGTTGTACTAACGGTACAACCTAGTGAGGGCGTAGACACTCAGGGAGGTGACAAACGTGTCCACGGTCACTTGGCTAAAAAGCTCAGACCCAGGCTTCAAATCCGTGATGACCTACTCCCAAACCTGACTTCGCTCCAGAAAAACGGGCTTGCAGCAGTTGGGTATACTAACCTTACTGCTGATTTAAATTACACAGCCATCTCCTGAGGCCTCCACAGAAGACAGCCCCTCCCATTACATTTTATTTATTTATTTATTTATTTATTTATTTTTTCTATAGGATCTTTGCACACTGAATTCTTACTGAACGCTCTTTTTTTTTTTTTTTTAAGATTTCATTTATTTATTTGACAGAGACAGAGACAGCGAGAGCAGGAACACAAGCAGGGGGAGCGGGAGAGCGAGAAGCAGGCTTCCCGCCGAGCAGGGAGCCCGATGCGGGACTCGATCCCGGGACCCCGGGATCATGACCTGAGCCGAAGGCAGTCGCTTAACCAACTGAGCCACCCAGGCGCCCCCATTACATTTGTTAAATAAAAACGAGCATTCGTTAACAGTGCAGTACTCCCGAGCTATAGAGGTGTACAGTGGGATAATTCACTCAACCACGTATGAGGAAACATACAGCTGGGGGCTTGGCCAGGCCAAACACATTGGCACATCATCCGATCCATCATTTCTTCCTGAGGCTGGGCCCGCCGCTGACCCAGCAGCCCTCAAGTGACTGGCCCCGCGGCACAGCGGGCAACGCTGGGCCTTGCAAGTGTTGACACAGCTGCTCTGGGGGCCCCTGAGGGGTGCCCCCTCCCAAGCTGTTCATCCCAGTACTATGCGCGAGCATGGCAATAGGGAAAAGCAGCCACGTGCAAGGGGGACACAAACCAAATCTATCCCCCCCACCCCCACCCCTTAACGTGGGCAGGAGAATGGTCCTTGGAACTCACAGACTGGAAAGGGCGGACCCAGGATCTAGGCTGACCTCAGCGCAGCTCCCAGAGGGCAGAGGGGGCTGCGCGTCATCACGTCCTGGTTAACCCCGGCCCACCCTCCACCAGGACAGCTTCCTGAGGAAATCCTGCCGGCTACAGAGAAAGGGGAGGCCGGGCCAGAGGGTGTAGACAGGCGCAGGCATGTTTTGTTCTGTGGCCCTGCCCACCCGAGCAGAGCCTCTGCAGGGAACAATCTTCTGGCAGCAGCAGAACTGAAGAGCCAGGCTGAGAGATGGCCTGACTAGGATCTGCAAGTCAACAATGTGCACGGTTTGCCCCAGCTGCAGATTGCTCTAAGGACTAAGTTGCTCACTCCTAAGCTCTCAGTTTAAGAAAAAATATTTACACTGAATAACAATAAGACACACAGTACACTTTTACCCCCAATTACTATTTAAAATTCAAGTTAGTTAACATACAGTGTTAATATTAGTTAGAAGATTATTAGTTAATATTAGTTAGTTCAGGTGTAGAATTTGGTGATTTGAGCCTTACACACAACACCCAGGGCTCATCAAAGTGCTCTCCTTGATCCCCGTCACACATTTAACCCATCCCCCCACCCCCTCCCCTCTGGTCACCACCAGTTTGTTCTCTACAGTTAAGAGTCTTGGTTTTCTCTCCCCCCACCACCCCAGGTTCATTTGTTCTGTCTCTTAAATCCCACACACAGTACTCTTCCTCTTCCGCATGTTCCCTAGCCAAAGGTCAAAAAGCTTCACAGCCCAGAACAAGCCTACTCAGGTGTGTACCCACCTGGCTGGGGATGAAATTCCAGTCAGCACCATGTGCCCTGGTGTCTCCTCTGACCTTATCCGGGTGCCTGGCACGTGGCAGACACTCAACAGATGTTTAATGAATGAAGATGCTGAAGTGGGAGAATCCCTCCCAGTGGCTACACAACCACAAATAAGAGTATCCACGTGTACCAAGAGCATGGCATGAAAAATTATATTAGAACAAAGGCAAGAGAATGAATAGAAAGGATGTTGTTCTTACCCACGCCCATCCCCTCTGTTTAAATCAACTGCAACCACTCTCTCATGTTTGTGCTTCTCCTTAGAAATTCTCTTTAGGACCGGGGGAGTCCTGAGGCCACTGGGGACCCAGCCCCTTCTCAAGATGAAACAGTACCTGCCTTTCTAGTAACCCAAAATGTCAAACACAGGACTCTGATAAGACATTTTATCCTATGCTATCTTAATAAATTCAGGCTCCAGGGAACCTAATGCAATTTTTGTTCATTATACTCCAGTGCAGAAAACTGTCTCCCCTTTCCCTATCCTGCCTCTCTTCTTGTCCTCCATCTTGCCAGGCACAGTCATATGGAAGGAAGGATGCTGCCAGCAAGCCAACACCTGGCCATTACAGACACCACCACATCTCCAGGGTGGCAATGGCTCATAGCTCTTCTTAGGAAAGAGGAATATTTAAAAATGCAATAAAGATTCACATACACACTGAAGTGTGGTAAGAAACCAATTATGAGCTGTGAAGCCAGAATTCCTGGGTTTATGTCCCAGTTGCAGCATTGTGTGACCATGGATGAACACCTAACCTCACTTGGCCTAACCTGTAAAATGGGGTGACAAGGACAGTCCCAACATCTCATCTCACAGGGCTATGTGAAGGCCAAGAGACATACCCACAGATAACATTGAGCACAGTGCCTGCCACGCAGTAAGCACTCAATAAATCTTAGCAAGTATTACTAAGTACCAAAATTCGAGAATTAATTGTCTAAACAAAGCTATAGGACAGCTCTATGCGTCAAGCATTTTATTTTTAGGAACAGTACCACAGAGGTATTTGAGATTTTTGAGGCATTTAATTAAGTCTGACACAGTTATCCTCCCCCCCCCCCCCCCCCCCAGTGAGCTTTTTAAACACAAAGCTTCATTTAAATATTATTTGGAACCCTACTTCTAAGTACCAGAAACTGCATGTGTGTTGGTGTTTATACCAACAGGAGATATCAGCACAAGAAGAGATCTCCCCTTTGTCATCAACAATCATCTGGGATTTGCTGCCCTCATCCACACAGTGGATTCTACCACGACCTCAGAGTCTGATGTTAGGGCCTACTTTTCTCAAACACCTGAGAACAGTCCTTTCTGCCCATGGGGGTTAGTAAGCACCAGGGACTGCAGCCAAATGACTGCATCTTACAACAGTGACTATTGTCACCGTCAGTCACCACATTTCCTCAGACGAGCAATGAGCTTAATGTGAAAACACATCTTATTTTAGAAAACATGTGGCTCATGCATCGTGGAAAAGGTTGCGGGTGGAGCAGGGGCACTGAAGGTCTCTTTTAAGAGGTCAAATGCCCTCAGAAATTTCAAGAAAACTAAGCAGACTGATTGGGACCCTAAGTGTAAAAAGTTAGCTGAAGAATATAGGCACATGAAGGCAACTCATTCTTTTTATTTCCCCCACCACATACCCATCACCCTGTTCACCAGTGAGCTGAGGCTCAGGGACATGCAAGCATGAGGCCTTCTCCTCCCTCCCTTACCCCACCCCACCACGAACCAGCTGCCAACTTTCATCACTTCTCTCATACGCATCTCTCAAATCCACCCTTTCCATTACCTTAGCCCCCTGCCTATCATCCCAGCATGGAAACCGCATCACTGCACCACCCTCTGCTCTGAGGTCCAAGGCTCCACGGCCTCCTGCTGACAAAGCTAGCGGACAGTGACCTGAGCGATGGAGCCTCTAGCACCTTCCAGGAGGGGCGAGGGCTCTGGCCCATTCTAGGGGCCCAGCTGAGAGGGGTGGGGAGTTGGGGGAAACAGAATGGACTGCCCATCTCCATGTCCCTCTGGTCCTAATTAAATTTCCCAAGTGAACTTTCTTACAGAAAAGAAAACGTCCTGGTAGTCCAGTCTGCTCAGCAGTTTTAAATTCTCACCGTAAATTAGCTGACTGACACTGGGTTTATCTCGATTCCGCACCCTGACCCTCACAACCAGAGACAGTCTACCTAGATGATCAGGCAAAACACCTGTCATCCTCAATTCTCTGCCCTGCTAACCACCAGCCCAGCTTCAGAGGCTCTACCTCCAAAACCTATTCTATATCTGTGTGCTTCTCTCCAACTCCTGGACTACAGTCTGGTCCAAGCCATGCCCACCTCATTATAGTCCATTTTCCATACACTGTCAGTGATCTTTTAAAAATATAAGCTAATTTAAGAACTCCAATGGCGGAGCGCCTGGGTGGCTCAGTCGTTAAGTGTCTGCCTTCGGCTCAGGTCATGATCCCAGGGTCCTGCAATTGAGCCCCACATCGGGCTCCCTGCTCAACAGGAAGCCTGCTTCTCCCTCTCCCACTCCCCCTGCTTGTGATCCCTCTCTCACTGTGTCTCTGTCAAATAAATAAATAAAATCTTAAAAAAAAAAAACTCCAATGGCTTCCAATCATGCGTAAAATAGAACCCTGACTATAGGCAATGTCACCTGGCCTGAATATCTCTTTGACCCACTCTCGAATCTCTAATGCTCTCCAAACAATAATCATTTTGGCCTTGTTTCTGTTCCTAGAATTCACCAAGTTCATTCCTATCTTAGAGCTTTGGATGTTCTCCCTGCTTCAAAAAGTGCTTCCCTCCACCCCGATTCTGGCTCATTCTCAGCTCCTTCCTTGACCACCCTATTTATATCTGGCCATGTATATTAACTACCTAAAATTTAAATAAAAAGATAAAATAAAATAAAATATAGCCAGGAAACCTAACTGCTTGTTCAGTCTTCAAGGAGTTGATGGTTCTATACAGGAGAAACTGCACAAATATACCATGTACTAGTAGATAATGGGTTTATATCTTGCTTTGTTTCACAATGAATTTGAGATGGCAATTCAAAATAATAAGTGATAAAATCTTAAAAATGGGGGGCCTGGGGCGCCTGGGTGACTCAGTTGGTTAAGCGACTGCCTTCGGCTCAGGTCATGATCCCAGGGTCCTGGAATCGAGTCCCACATCAGGCTCTCTGCTCCTTGGGAGCCTGCTTCTCCCTCTGCCTCTCTCTCTCTGTCTCTCATGAATAAATAAATAAAATCTTAAAAAAAAAAAAAAAATGGGGGGCCTGGCTGGCTCAGTTGGTGGAGCAGGTGACTCTTGATCTCAGGGTTGTGAGTTCGAGCCCCACACTGGGTGTAGAGATTAGTTAAAAATAAAATCTCAAAGGGCGCGTGGGTGGCTTAGTTGGTTGGGCGGCTGCCTTCGGCTCGGGTCATGGTCCTGGAGTCCTGGGATCGAGTCCCGCATCGGGCTCCCTGCTCGGCGGGGAGCCTGCTTCTCCCTCTGACCCTCCCCCCTCTCATGTACTCTCTCTCATTCTCGCTCTCTCAAATGAATAAATAAATCTTAAAAAAATAAAAAATAAAAAATAAAAAATCTCAAAAAAAAAAGATAGTAAGTGATGAACACTTTTTTAAAAAAAGATTTTATTTATTTATTTGACAGCGAGAGAGAGAGAGAGAGCACAAGCAGGAGTGGGAGGCAGAGGGAGAGGGAGAAGCAGGCTCCCTGCTGAGCAAGGAGCCCGATGTGGGGCTCAATCCCAGGACCCTGCGATCATGACCTGAACTGAAGACAGACGCTTAATCAACTGAGCCACCCAGGTGCCCCAGCGATCAACACTTTTTAAAGACGCACAAGTAAAGAAAGAGTCATGATTTATCCATCTTCAAAAGAACTCAGTTCCAACACGGTCATCTCCCCAAAGGATACACAGTTCTGTATGCTTGTAGGACAGATTCTCTCTCAGAGAATCACAATCAAAAAGGGGAGGCACAGACACTGATAAGGCAGTATAAGAAATCCCAAACAACCAGAGTTAGGATTAAGAGCCACCTGCGAATTCCACAATCCATCAGATCCCATTACATAGATGATGAAGAGGAAAGACGAGAACCTACTTGGACATGAGTACCTCAGTAGAAGCCTCATTTTCATTCATTTTGAGAAATGACAAAGTTCAGGCCCAAACTTAAATACCAGTCAAGCTTGTTATAAAAAGTCCAGGCATTTTAAGTCAGACACTTAGAAATCTGCCATCGCCCCACCAAGTCCAGACAAAACATCCAAAGAAATGAACTTCCTTCTTACTCCATCTTAAGCTTCATGCCTTCCCAGTATCTAACACCTTCTTGTGCTTCCTGGGCACAGTCTCTGCCTTTCCTAAACATCCCCTCCTCAAAAAATTATCCCTGCAGGGGTTAATATCTAAAATATATAAAGAACGGGGTGCCTGGGTGGCTCAGTCGTTAAGCGTCTGCCTTCGGCTCAGGTCATGATCCCAGGGTCCTGCGATCGAGCCCCGCATCGGGCTCCCTGCTCAGCAGGAAGCCTGCTTCTCCCTCTCCCACTCCCCCTGCTTGTGCTCCCTCTCTCGCTATCTCTCTCTCTGTCAAATAAATAAATAAAATCTTTAAAAAATAATAATAATAAAATATATAAAGAACTTATACAATGCAACACCAAAAAAACAATCTGATTAAAAATAGGCAGAGGACCTGAATAGCCATTTTTCCAAAGGAGACCTACAAATGGCCAACAAATACATGAGAAGCTCAACACCACTAATCATCAGGGAAATGCATATCGAAACCACAGTAAGATATCACCTTATACCTGCCAGAATGGCTAGAATAAAACAGACATGAAATAACAAGTGTTGGCCACGATGTGGAGAAAAAGAAACCTTCTTACACTGTTGGTGGGAACGCAAACTGATACAGCCACTGTGGAAAACAGTTTTGAGGTTCCTCAAAAAATTAAAAATAGAAATACCATATGACCCAGTAATTCCACTAGTGGGTATTTACCAAAAAAACACAGAAACACTATTTGAAAAGATACATGCACCTCTATGTTCGTTGCAGCATTATTTACAATAGCCAAGATACAGAAGCAACCTAGGTGTCCATCAGTAGATGAATGGATAAAGAAGATGTGGTATATATGCAATGGAATATTACTCAGCCATAAAAAAAAAAAAATTGTCATATGCAACAACATGGATGGACCTATAAGTCAGAGACAAATACTATATGATTTCACTTATATGTAAAATCTAAAAAACAAAACAAATGAATAAACAAACAAACAAAAAGCAGAAACAGACCCATAAGCACAGAGGAAAACAGATGATTGCCAGACGGGAGGGAAGTAGGGGGATGGGAATAATGGGTGAAGGGGAGAGGGAGATAAAGGCTTCCAGTTATGGAATGAGTTAAGTCACAGGGATAAAAGGTACAATGCAGGGAACACAGTCAATGGTACTGTAATAGTGTTGTATGGTGACAGATGGTAGCTACACTTATGAGCACACCATAACGTACAGAGGTGTCCAATCACTATGTTGTATACCTGAAACTAATGTAACATAACGTGTTCAATTATACTTTAATTAAAAAAAAATTATTTCTATCTTCCTAGCCCAATCTCTCCTTCCATTTAATCTCCCTTTACTGGATCACATCAAGGGGTAGCAAGACATAAAAGGTAAAGAAAGTAAGGAAGCAGCATTTGAATCCAAACAAGAACCGCAGTTATAGGGTTGGGAGGGCGGGGGTCAGGGGGAGGAGAAATACAGTGTTACCTCCTTCCTTTTAAAATCCTATAGCAGCAGAACCAACAGCATCTTGGTAGGGAGCACGATGCACCACAACAGGTCTCAGTAAAAAATAAAAAGATGGTAAGAATGCAATCCAACAAAAAATAAAATGGCACACAGGCTGTAAATATCAAACGAATGATACAAACAGTGGGTGTTAAAGCACACGTGGAGGACAGAAATACTGACTTTGCCATGTCAAGCTACTTACTATAAAAATAGTTCAGAATTTTAAGTCATTTGACAGTGAAGCAGACAGCCAGGAACTTGTCTGGTCAAAACGGGACATAGTATAATACTTGGAAAAAAGGATTTTACTAATCATAGAATGTTCTCTATTTTGTAAATATTGATATCCCTGACTTCATATTTCATTTTCACTCTTTTGCAATAGTTCCTGCTGTCAGAACTCTGGGGCACAGTACTCATGCTAACCTTGTGTTCCCTCCAGCCCCTGTGTCAGCAAGCCAGTCTATCCTGGGCAGAGCCACTGGCTGGAATTAACTCCCTCACCTTGACCTTGCATCAACAGAAATCTTCCTTTTGGTCTTGAGTCATTTCCTGCCCCAATATAGCAATTTCTGCTTTTATAGTCTTCTTAAATATTGAATCATAAACTCTAAATGTGGTCAGGAGAGCCAACTTTTGCATTTCAACTCCCACACTACACTGAAGTGTCTGCACCCTTTCTTTTTTTGCCCATTGCTGAGCTTGATTCCAAGTTAGTGATTCCTTTGCCGTTCTTCTAAGCGACTACACTCTGGTCCCTGCACTCGCTCCACTGACTTTCTAGGGTCACTTGGTGAGTATACGCCCAGAGGAAGGGGAGACAGCTGGGGGCCATCGCTGAAAACTTTGGGGGCTTTCTTCTTTCATGACCATGAATCATCTTCCTTCTCAGTCTCAACTTTGAAACTTTCCTTTTCCTCTGAGAATCAGGAGCTTAATAGGATGTCTGCTGGGCTGTGTAATAGCCTCCCAAAGGGAAGTGATGAAGGTTTTGGCTTGAGTCATTGAACTCGAGTTGGAAAAGTAATCTACGGTAATGTACTACAGGGAGCAGTCCCTTCCTAACATAACAGGATGGACTACAGATGATCTAAAAAAAAAAAAAAAAATTTACTTTTCTAACTATCTATTTTTATTTTACTTTACAAAGACATTTCTGTGAAAGCATTTATTCCGAATGAAGGGTGAAGATTAAAACAAATTTATTCAAGGGTCTGAACCTGTTAGAACGAAATGTCCTGTAAGATTTTAATTAAAATGTCCAGTGAAGAATCCATAGGGAATATAATCTAAATTATTTCCACTTTCTCCATATCCTCTCTTACGTTCATTCTAAACCCTCAGCAATCTAGTAAGGAGTGATTTCTGACTCCCCAAATCCTGCATCACAGCTAGGATGCCTCACAGACCAGGAGATAAAGTGGTACCAGGAGGAGTCTCAAACAGAGGTCAACATTTTCATCCAGAAACCTCTATCCCTCCTTCCCTAACAGTCCTCATGGAATACAGATTTTCCTAGTCTTACGATGGGGTTGCATCCCAATAAACTCATAGTAAACTGAAAATATCCTAAATTGAAAATGCACGGGATATGCATAACCTACCGCCCATCAGAGCTCAGCCCAGCCGGCCTTAACACTTACATCAGCCAATAGTGGGGCAAAATCATTTAACATGACACCTATCTTATGATAAAGTGTTGAAGAGCTCATGTAACTCTATACTATACTGAATACTATACTGAAAGTGAAAAATGGGATGAATGCATGGGGACAGAATAGTTGTTGTTGTTTTTTTTAAAGATTTTATTTATTCATTTGAGACACAGAGATACAGAGAAAGAGAGAGAGAGAGCATGAGCAGGGAGAGAGGCAGAGGGAGAGGGAGAAGCAGGCTCCCTGCTGAGCCAGGAGCCCGACGTGGGGCTCGATCCCAGGACCCTGGGATCATGACCTGAGCCGAAGGCAGACGCTTAACCATCTGAGCCACCCCGGCGCCTGGGGACAGAATAGTTTTAAGGATATTGGCTGTTTACCCTCGTGATCAGGTGGCCGAAGGGGAGCTGTGGCTGCCCAGCACCACAACAGTGTTGTACTGCAATATTGCTAGTCCAGGAAAAGATCGAAATTCAGATTTTCCCAAAGTGGGCCCATCATAAGCTGGGGATCCTCTGTACCATAATTCATCTCCCTCTTACTGTATTGGAAGGATTGAGGGCAGAGAATTCAGAGGGTGAGCCCAAAGGGTGAAGCAGGAGAGCCTAGGGTTTGTGGATATCTCCAACATCCCTTTGGGGCCTGTAATCCTATCCCCCACAACCCTTTTTTTGCCAGAGTCTCGGACACCCCCCACACCAGCTTATCCGCCCTATCCTAGAAGTCAGTTCAAGAAATCTAGCATCAATGGCATTTGATCTATGTTGAGCTAAGATTTTCCTCTTCACTCACTCAACTCTGTTCTGGGCAGTGGTTGGGATGTGAGGAGGAGGGCACGGCAAAGAAGTGTGGTCCTCTTTGGAGGACCAACTCAATTCCACCACTTTAGAACAAAGATGTAAAGCTTTCTTAAGTCTTCGTTTCCATCACCCACACCCACCCTTTTCACTTTCATCAAAATACAGATACAGTTGACTTGAACAACATGGATTTGAATTGTGCAGGTCCACTTATATGCAGATTTTTTTCTTTGATAAGTACAGGATAGTACTATAAATGCATTTTTTCCTCCTTATAATTTGCTAATAACATTTTCTTTTCTCTAGCTTACGTTATTATAAGAATACAGTATATAAGGGGCACCTGGGTGGCTCAGTCGGTTAAGCGTCTGCCTTCGGCTCAGGTCATGATCTCAGGGTCCTGGGATGGAATCCCACATTGGGCTCCCGGCTCAGCGGGGAGTCTGCTTTTCCCTCTCCCTCTGCCCCTCCCCCCGCTCATGCTCCTTCTTTCTCTCTCGATTGCTCGCTCTCTCTCAATTGCTCTCTCTCTCTCAAATAAATAAAATCTTAAAAAAAAAATACAGTCTGTAACACACAAAATGTGTTCATCAACTAGGTTACTGGCAAGGCTTATGGTCAACAGTAAGTTATTAGTATAGTTGTGTGTGAATGTTGACTCTGTGGGGGGGTCGGTGCGCCCCTGACCCCTGCACTGTTCGAGGGTCAAGTGTCTATATAACAGTAATAATAATGGGGAGCAGGAGAAGAGGGGAAAGCCACAGGCATTGGGCTGAGGCCTTATTTGTGTGGGAAAATGGGACACCGAGCAACCTTCTTCCTCTTCCCAAGTTCACTTCATTCCTCATCTTCTGTCACGCTTGTTACTCCCTCAGCCCTTGGGAGAGGACCAGAGCGGCCTGTGTCCCACATGCCGAGTGCAGTCCCCCCACACGCAGTAAACGCTTGTGGCACAGATGTCTGTGCTTCCACAGTCAGGTTCTGACTGGGGCTCATGGCTCATCTAGCTTTGCAATTTTCCTTTTCCTGCTGGTCAAGTAGTTCGCCCATGCAAAGTACTAAAACCGGATGAAGTTGTACTCTCCTTGTACCTTCCTCCTCTTCCCAATAGCTGCTTCCGAGTAGAAAGGAGATTAACAATCAAGTACCAAAACTAGGTGGCTTAAAAAAGGAATTTATTGTCTCGTGGCTCTAGAGCCTAGTAGACTAAAAATCAAGGTTTCAGCAAGGTCATGCTCCCTCTGAAACCTGTAGGGAACTCCTTCCCCCCTAGCTTGAGCTTGCCAACAATCTTTGGCACTCTTCGTAGGTGTGTATAGATGCATCACTCCAATCCTCCATCTACTTATGTTCCATGTGTCTTCACATCACCTCCCCTCTGTGTCTGTGTCCAAATTTCCCCACACTGAATTAGGGCCTGCTCTAATAAACTCATCTTAACTTGATTAAACCTACCAAGATTCTATTTCCAAATAAGGTCGCACTCTGAGATATATGGGCTTAAGACTTTAGCATATCTTCTTTTGGTGAACACAATTTAACCCATTAAGACCACCTCATAGGGTTATTTGGACAATGAAATGAGATGATGCAAAGACTTAAGTGTAAGACCTAAAACCATAAAACTCCTACAAGAAAACATAGGTAGTCATCTCTTTGGTATCTGGTGTAGCAACATTTTTCTAGAGATGTCCCCTCAAGCAAGGGAAACAAAAGCAAAAATAAACTACTAGGCCTACACCAATATAAAAAGAGTTGCACAGCAAAGAAAGCCATCAGCAAAACAAAAAGTCAACCCTACTAAATGAAAGAAGATTATCTGCAAATGATATATCCGCCTGGGGATAATATCCAAAATATATAAAGAACTTATACAACTCAACACCAAAAAAAACCTGCAGATTAATCTGATTAAAAAATACAGAGAGGATCTGAATAGATATTTTTCCAAAGAAAACATACAAATGGTCAACAGATACATGAAAAGAAGCTCAACACCACTAATCAGGGAAATGTAAATCAAAACTACAATGAAATATCACCTTACACCTATCAGAATGGCTAGAATCAAAAATAACAAATGTTGGTGAGGATATGGAGAAAAAGGAACCTTTGTACACTGTCAGTGGGAATATAAATTGGTATAGCCTCTATGGAAAGCAGTATGGAGGGTCCTCAAAAAACTAAAAATAGAGGGGCACCTGGGTGGCTCAGTCGTTAAGCGTCTGCCTTTGGCTCAGGTCATGATCCTGGGGTCCTGGGATTGAGCCCCACATTGGGCTCCCTGCTCGGCGGGAGGCCTGCTTCTCCCTCTCCCACTCCCCCTGCTTGTGTTCCCTCTCTCACTGTGTCTCTCTCTGTCAAATAAATAAAATATTAAAAAAAACCCCAAAAAACTAGGGACGCCTGGGTGGCTCAGTCGGTTAAGCGTCTGCCTTCAGCTCAGGTCATGATCCCAGGGTCCTGGGATTGAGTCCCGCATCGGGCTCCCCGCTCTGCGGGGAGCCTGCTTCTCCCTCTGCCTCTGCCTCTCTCTCTCTCTATCTCTCATGAATGAATGAATGAATAAATAAATAAATAAATGAATGAATGAATGAATGAATGAATAAATAAATAAATAAAAATAGAAAGAAATACTATATGATCCAGTAATTCCATTAGTGAGTATTTACCCAAAGGAAACAGAAACACTAATTTAAAAGATATAAGCACACCTCTATTTATTGCAGCATTATTTAGAACAGCCAAGATATGGAAGCAACCCAAGTGTCCACTGATAGATAAATGGATAAAGATGTGGAACACACACACACACACACACACACACACACACACTAGAATATTACTCAGCCACAAAAAAAGAATGAAATCTTGCCATTTGCAACAACATGGATGGACCTAGAGGGCATTATGGAAGTGAAATAAGTCAGAGAAAGACAAATACCGTGATTTCATTTATATGTGGAATCTAAACAAAAGCAAAAAGAGACCCATAAATACAGAGAAAAACTGATGGTTTGGGGGAGGAGGGAGGAAGTGGAGGGATGAGCAAAATGGGTGAAGGAGAGTGGGAGGTCCAGGCTTCTGGTTGCAGAAAGAGTAAGTCAGACAAGAATGAAAGGTACAGCATAGGGAATAGAGACAATGGTGTCCTATCGGCGTTCTATGGTGACAAGATGATGAACTACCCTTGTGGGGAGCACAGGAAAACATACTGAGTTGTCCAATCACTATCCTGCGCACCTGAAACTACTGTAACATTGTGTCAACTATACTTCAATTGAAAAATAAAAAAGAAATGAGATAATGCATGAAAAGAGCTTAGTACGGTGTTTGGCACATAATACATGATCTATAAATACCAGCTATCATTAATATTGTTATTTTATTACTAGGTCATGCAGTCTTTCTGCCCCATTGCATCTTTGCGAAAAAGGCTTTATAAACAAGTCCTTATAGCAGTCAAGTTACAGAGAAGAATATTCTAACTACTGCAAAAAAATATAACCTCCAAACTCCTTGGGAAAGGAAATAATTCCAGTGGTTGATTGGACACTAAGTTGTAGAGTGTTCTTTGTTCTATCCACTGAGCTCTGAAGCATCAAGGAAGCACGGAATGTAGAGCAGTGTAGGAATCAGTAAAGAAAGTCCTCCAAAGAATCTGCTGACAACTGAATTTCTAAGTTCTTTTGGTTGGAAGAAAAAAATCTGGATTCTACCCCGACATTCTCCCTACCCTGCCACAAAGAATATATGCCCATACTTTTAAAAACAGAAATCCATACAGGACAACAGACACACATAACATTAGAAAACCAGAAGCCAATGAACCCATTAACTGACTGCTAATGGTCTAAGGAGCACAGACTTAAATTTAAAGGAAAAAACAAAACAGGTGATCACTTTTAGTTTTAAAAGATATTTCAGAGTCTAAAATACATTCATCGTTGTACAACAGTGACCACTAGTCACAACCAAGGCACTGCTTCAGCATCTGCATGCTTTCCTCTGCACTAATAAAGCTTGTTTTGATTTGGACCTTCTTGGAACAAAAAGTAGTGTGTCCCTACCCCTATCCCCATGCATTTTGCTAAGTCATTTTTCTACCAAAACAAGCCTCAGAGCCTCATCAATCCTCGCTGCCAACTATATTGCATAATTCAGTACTTATCTTGACCTAACTAGCAAATTCAGGCTTCCAACCAATCTTGCTTTGGCTTGTTCGCTCGGTCTTTGGCTGATTCTCTGGAACCATCTGTAACCCAGTGCCTCTGAGCAACACTTGCCCTGGATTTTCCCCTTCATATGTAAGGACTTGAAACAGAACATCCTCATATTTGCCTGCAAGTAAGTCCACAGGTATACAAAAAACAGGTTTATGTGTCTTTCCAAAAATCTTGATTTTTTTTTTTTAAGTTAAACCTACTGTTATAAAAGCAACTGTTTTGCAGCTTGGAAAACTTTTTGGCTGACAACAGGAGAATTTGCCTTTCCCAGTGGTGGGAAAGAGGGCCTTCCTGTTTTCCACAATAGAAGAACAAACTGGAAGTCATGAGAAATAAAGTGGTGTTGTTCCAGAATATGTAGCAACCTAGTGACAATGAGACACCAGAACTTCATGCTTCTCTCTGCCTCTTTGGAAGCGGTGAGCCCGCAAAGCCCGGAGTACCTGCCATACTGACCTACACACACTCTGACACCCAAGACCCCAGAAGAAACCAGGCAGCCTGGGTGGAAAATGGGAAAACACAGACTGCAGATCCCCTTCTGGCTCCACCCCCAAACTCTGCTCAAAGAAGAGTAGGGCCCACATCCATCTGGGTCTGGTCTACTTCAGGTGGCCATTTGCAAACATTTGCAAAAATTCAACTTCAGTGTTTCACATCTAATAAACTTAGAAGTCTAAAATTTGTAGAAGCCAAAAATCAACTAGCATTTTTTGTTGTTGTTGTTGTTGTTGTTGCATTATGGGGTTGAAATATGGACAATGAAATGTCAGCATGTTTGAAAAGGAAACTAGGAACCCTAGCTTACTCACATGGCTGAAGACCCGAGGCTGCCAACAAGACTGGGTTTCTGGTGGCTGTAAGAGCTTTAAACCAGTCAATGTACGTAAAGACACACGGTGAAGTGCAAGGAATTATACCAATGTAAATATCATTATCTAATCTCTACAGCAGCCCCTCTTAGAGTAAGTGATGTGACCTGCTAAAAATCTCCTCATGTTTAAGGAGTGAATTAGTTCTATTTGTCTCCTCTCCCTGTTTCTATGGAAGTTCATCCACCACGGAAGGCATCCTGCCTTCTAAAGACACAAAATGCGCAGCTCTTCAGTGACGTAAGCTAGAGAGTCCTTTGATATAGAATGTGGGGGTTACTATCTGACATTCTGTTCTGTTGAAACAACACAGGGTTCTTTGCTAATGCTAAAGTTACATCACATGAATTTTACTGTATCTTTCATGTACCACTTATGAATCATTTGATACCTATTTGCTTTAAAGCTCACCATATAGTCTCAATTTCATAATAGCCTAATCAAGGCAAATCACCACATGCATCAGTGTTATGAGGGGCTTTCATTAAGTTACCACCTGGACCCCACATGTTACACACAAGTTGGTCGTTACTGCCTTCTGCAGCATGTTGCTCCTTCCCCCCAGTAGACTATGCCCTAACGCTACGCTTTTGTAGAAAGTTTTCAACTCAACTGTAATTCATGAAAAAATAGGCCTTAAAAATGAAATGTTTTATCTTTCCAATAGACAATGTTCATGGTCTTTATAGACTTGCCCGAAGATTTCCAATTCCTTCTGGTTTTCTTTAGATGCATAATGAAGTTCCGCCAAAATAAAAATGTAGTATAAGTGGCAAATTTACTCATTACTAGCTTACAATTCTTCCTCAAACCACAGCAAATTCCATTTTCTACCATATTCACACTGAAATGTGTCTGGTGGGGACACGCCCATGTGATACTTGTAGAAATTCTTGATTGGAGACCGAAGACTCCTAATGAAGATGCGAAGATCCAGAATAAATGACTGGCAACCCTGACAGAAACAGTGGTCAATTCAATAAAACCCTGGGAAAATAGTTCACGAAAAAGCTCAAGATAATGAAAATAGATCTAGTACATTCACATGAGTCCAACACTCAAAAAATAAAATCATTAGTTAAGTGGATGCTTTCGATACTTTACATGTTTCTACCAAGTCAACTATTAAAAAAGGTCTCACTATTGCAACTTGAACCCCATTTAAACAAAATATGTTTTCATTACAAACACCTTCTTGCCTCCAGAAAACCCTGCCTATTCACAAGTTTTATAAATTCTCTCTCGAGTATAGACAATATTTTTAATATTTCCTAACACATAACCCGAATTTATGCACTTATTTATTTTTAATTAAAAGATTTTATTTATTTACTTAAGAGAGAGAGAAAGAGCCAAGAGCAAGGGGGAGGGGCAGAGGCAGAGGGAGAAGCAGACTCCCCGCTGAGCAGGGAGCCCGATGCGGGGCTCAATCCAGGACCCTGGAATCATGACCTGAGCCAAAGGCAGACACTTAACCGACTGAACCACAAAGGTGCCCCTTTATGCATTTATATTTAAGCCATCTATTTTAAAAACGGCATTTGAGATAAACAAAATCAAGAGTATCAATTCTAAATTGAGCATGTGAAATCAGATCATCCCTCCACCTAAAGATGAAAAGTGGAGAAATTAATTCACATTCTAACTAGAGATCCAACTTTTAATAGTTAATAAAAACGAACATTTATGATCTGCTTACCATATGCCATGCAGTTTCAGTGATTCAGTTCATCTCACCAGACTTGATGATGCCAATGACTATCATGCCCATTTTACAGATGAGGAGACCAAGGCACAGAATGGTCAAGCAACTTGCCAGGTCACACATCCACTAAATATTTGAAGCCAGGATTTGAACCCAAACAGTCTGAACTACTCCCTTTGTTCTTAACTACTCTACAAAACGATCTTTCAGTTTTCTAAGATGTTTAATTTTTTGTTTGTTTCTAAATGTTCTAATTCTGTTACTCTTCTCTGCTTAAAACTCTTAAAAACTGTACCATTACTTTTTTTTTATTAAGACTTCATTTCTTTAGACTAGCTTCAGATTCGTAACAAAACTGAGGGAAAGGGGCAGAGATTTCCCGTGTATCTCCCACCCCCACACATGCAGAGCCTCCCCATTATTAACATCCCCCACTGTGATACTGTGATTCATACTAAGATATTATGTACTTGGTCTCCTCCCAATCCTGGCACAGGGCTCCTAAAACTCAATTTCTGGAGTGATAGGACTACTTGCCAGTTCACTAGGAGTCCCTTTTGAGCGCACCTGAGTTTATGCTAATGAAGTGCTGTAGGGTGAGGCCCCTAGAAAGCCTCAAGATCAGGCAGGTTGCCTGAAAGACCAGAAGATCAAAGGATAGGAACTTTCACTCTCAACCCACCCCCAGATAGGGGAAAGGTGCTCCAGATTGAGTTCAATCCATAGCCAGTGGCCAATGATTTGCTCAATCATGCCTATGTAATAAAGCCTCCATAAAAAACCAAAAGGGCAGGATTCAGAGCGCTTCCAGATTAGTGAACACAAGGTGTTATGGGGAGTGGCACCCCAGAGAGCATGGAGGCTCCCATATACCTTGCCCTATGCATCTCTTCCATCTGGCTGTTCCCGAGTTATAGCCCTTTATAGTAAACAGGTGAACTAGTAAACTGGTTAATCTAGTAAGTAAGTTGGTTTCTGGAGTTCTGTGAGCTGCTCTAGCAAATGAATCTAACCTGAGGAGGGGGTCATGGGAACCTCCGATTTGTAGCAGTAGTTCGTCAGAAGTGCAGGTTAACAACCTGGACTTGTGATTGGCATCTGAAGTAAAGATAGTCTTTAGGATTGAGCCTTTAACCTGAGGTACACAGTGCTAGACTTGAGTCAAATTTGTGGTCAGTGTCCACTGAGAAGTGGACAATTGCTTGGTGTTGTTGAAAAAAAACCATCAGGGGGCACCTAGGTAGCTCAGTCAGTTGAGCATCCAACTCTTGATCTCAGGTCTTGATCTCAGGGTCTTAAGTTCAAGCCCTGCGTTGTTGTTCTTAAAAAACAGCAACAAAAACCCCATCAGATCCACCAGAGTAGTACGGGTATTACACTGATGAACCTACACTGACACTTCGTTATCACTCAAAATCCAAAGTTTACATTATGGTTCACTCTTGGTGTTGTACGTTCTCTGTATGGGTTTGCACAAATTTATAAATGACACGTATCCACCATTATAAAAATCCTCTGTGTTCCATCTGTTCATCCCTCTCTTCCCCGAATGCCCCCCCAACCACTGATCTTTCCATTGTCTCCATGGTTTTGCCTTTTGCAAAATGTCACAGTCAGAAACCTTTTCTGATTGGCTTCTTTCATTTAGTAATATGCATGTAAGGTTCCTCCATGTCTTTTGATAGCTTGATAGTTCATTTCTTTTTAGTGATGAAAAATATTCCATTGTCTGGATGTACCACAGATTATTTATCCAATCACCTATTGAAGGACATCTTGGTTGCTTCCAAGTTTTGGAAATTATGAATAAAGCTGCTATAAACTAATCCATGTGTGCTTCTGTGTGAACATAAGTTTTGAACTTCTTTGGGTAAATACCGAGGAAGGAGCACAATTGCTGGATCGGATGGTAAGAGTATGTTCAGTTTTATAAGAAATCTCCCAAGTGTCTGAACCACTCTTCATTCCCATCAGCAATGAATGAGAGTTCCTGTTACTCCACATTCTCTTAAGCATTTGGTGTTGTCAGTTTTCCACATTTTGGCCATTGTACAGGTGTATAGGGTATCCCATTGTTTTTGTTAAAAAAATTTTTTTTAACCCTGGGTATTTCCAAATAAAGACATGTGTAAAATTGCCAATGGTTTATTTTGTAAGTGAGGTCCTTAAAATCCTCTGAAAATGAGTATAAGCCTATAACAAAGATACTTATTCTTAAACTAGAATATTCCTTTCTTGTAATAATATTGCAACACTGCATTTTTAAAAGCACCCCAAAAAGTTTATAAACATTTTTTTCAGCTCTAATAAAAAACTTGTTGGTTGACAGTAAGTCTTAGGCAAAAGTATTAAAGTCCAGGTGTGCCTGGTGGGCTCAGTTAGAAGAGCATGTGACTTTTGATCTTGGGGTTGTGAGTTCGAGCCCCACATTGGGTGTAGAGATTTTTAAATACATAAAATTAAAAAAAAAAGTATTAAAGTCCACAAAATTAACTAGGATAAAATTTTAAAGTAATAGAGCTCAGCATACATACTAAGATTTTTTCATTCTGTTTCTCAATGGCACTTTTCATTAAAACTACAGTTATATGCATTTTTTTCTTTCACTTTTAATTCCACTATTAACCTGAATAGTAGGAGAGAAAATGAAGCCATAATCAAGCACAGAGTCACGGGTAGACACATTAGACCTTCCTCACACTACGTGCTGTGAAACCAAACTAATAAACAATGGATGAAGCACCAAAATTAACTATGAATCCCCAAATCCGCATCACAGACACCAAGGAGAGCCGCACTGTACCTTCTATGATAGAGGGCACAAGAGTCCAACGAGCATTCACTGTAAATACAAACGTATTCATGTTTTTACCAATCATTTCAGAAGGGTGAAAGACAATAGTAAGGGCCCTTGAGAAAAGAAAGAATACTGGGGCGCCTGGGTGGCTCAGTCGTTAAGCGTCCGCCTTCAGCTCAGGTCATGATCCCCGGGTCCTGGGATCGAGTCCCACATCGGGCTCCCTGCTGGGCAGGAAGCCTGCTTCTCCCTCTCCCACTCCCCCTGCTTGTGTTCCCTCTCTTGCTGTGTCTCTCTCTGTCAAATAAATAAATAAAATCTTAAAAAAAAAAAAAAAAGAAAGAAAGAATACTGATTACAGAGAGGAAAAATACTATCTCATTATCAAGCTTTTGTCTTCTGAGTCTCAGCGATACCCTAAAGCCTAGGGACCCCGTGTCTGTGCTAGAGTATCTCTGTTGCCTGACTTGAAGGCAAGAAAAAATATAAGCGAGGTTATCTCAAGGAAGCATCTCATCTCATGAAGAATTAATGCTATCCAGTGAGACATATTCCGGAACAAAAGATGGGACACGAGACACAGGTGGCCAGGAGCACAGCTAATGCTACCATTGTCAGGTCTCATTACCAAAAGTTAATCAATCAATAAATGAGCAAAGCATGTGAAAAACGACAAATCCAAAGGGTCACAAAAATACATTTTACGTCAAAATTAGTCCGAAGGTTTAGTTAAGTCTGACAGTGTCAGTCTTAGCCTGTACTCACTGGTATTAAATGGTATAGTTAATTCTTAGAGACTTAGCCTCTACCCATTTAAATTCACTATTCTGAGATCAATTTTATTTCTACTGTATGATAAGAACGTGTGTAAACCATGAGTAAGGACATGATGTACCACTGTAAGATTATTATGGTTAAGTATGAAGCCAAAAGCACCCTTAAAAAGAATACATTAGACAAACTACTAGTTATAGGTTTTCCTCTTATGTCCTTTGTAAAATTGAGCTACAGATTTGCTTCTGAATCAATATGCACAACTGAACATTTCTCTCTCCTTTGCTGTTCTCTAGAATTAGCTTTTAGAAGACGGAATTAAAGATCATTTAGCTATAACACCACGTGCATATTGCTACAAATAATAATTCCCCTCTTTAAGGAATAGCACATCATTCACTGCAATAAAGACAGGTAGATAGATATGAGTACACATATATGTGCCTCGATATTTTTTCTTTAGAACAAAAAAGAATCCTAAGACCACGACATCTCTAAAAACCTCTCGCACTAACCGAGCCTCCTTGTGAGCTTAAGAGAATCACCAAGAGAAAGGGACCACAGAGCAACCCTTGACTACTTAGAGATATTGAGTAAACTATGGGGACTAATGGAAGCTAGACACGTAACGTGCTATGTTTCATAAACATTTAGCCCTGCTTCTCACCACTGCCAACTCATCACCCACCAAAGTTACTTCGGTAAGACACAGAAGGGATCATGGCAGGCGGCAGTTGCAAATTCTGCACCGGGGGGGCTCACTGGAGCCCATAGAATGATTGCACCCACTTCAGTACTCCACGCTAGCTCATCTTTATTCCCCTTGGCTCTGCCCAGGAAGCCCTCCTTCCCCCCTTCCTTCCTTACGCCTCAACCCCTCAGTGGAGAACAGCTCTCAAGGAAAGCCTAACTCACGGCCACGGTCCAAACTGAATGGCATTTCTGGGAAATGGCCCCACTCTGTGCGGCGGGCTGCCTGGGCACGCTGCTCTGCCCACTGCACTGTGGGACCGCGTGCTTCTTTGCGCGAAGGACGCGGGGGCTGCTGCAGTTTTTCCTACAAAACTATGTCCTTCTGGGGCGCCTGGGTGGCTCAGTTGGTTAAGCAACTGCCTTCGGCTCAGGTTATGATCCTGGAGTCCCGGGATCGAGTCCCGCATCGGGCTCCCTGCTCGGCAGGGAGTCTGCTTCTCCCTCTGATCCTCCCCCTCTCATGCTCTCTGTCTCCCATTCTCTCTCTCAGATAAATAAATAAAAAATCTTAAAAAAACAAAAAACAAAAAACTATGTCCTTCTGGAAGCCAGGAGCAAGCGTCGCTGGTACTTAGCTCAACAGCTTTAGCAAAAAGGTTGATAATCAATGTCTCAATAGACATGTGAAAGAATAAACTATAAAACTGTGGCTAGGAGCTAATTTCTGGGAAACAACACATGATCCAAATCCCAGCTTCTGTTTACTATCTGTGTGATTTAGGACACCCATGTGTATGCTTCCACTGTAAAATGGGGACAGCAATGCTCACTGGTCACAGGAGAGAATCTAGGAAGGTAAGTATGGGAAGGACCCAGGAAGGTATCAGGACCCAGAGCTTGGGAACACTCCCTGCCCCGTCCCCACCCCCACCAGCTGCATTCTATCATCAGAAATTGGAGTAAACAATGAAAAACAAGAATATCAGTAGTAAATCAGGTGGAAAGGGAAGGGTTACAAGGTAGAGAATGGCAGCTGAAGGCGATAAGTAGAAAAAAGGGGGGCATGAAAGGTCATTGTAGGGCAAGGGTCTCTCCCCACATCAAAAGATTTAGTGACTCCAGCCAGAATTATGAGACTTAATTCTGTCTCTGGCCAAGAACTGAAAATCAGGAGGCTGTAGAGTTCTGGTCCCTACTCTGTACCTTGAGCCTTTAATTCCTCCTCTAAATTAGGGGGTGGAGGGCTCACTTCCAAGGTCTCCGCTCCCTGCGCTACATCACCCTGCAACTTCACTTACGAAAGCCACAAGGCTTTCAGCTGGCGAACGGGAACATAAAATTAAGATGAAGTCAGAATATTTCAAACTGGGGCTGACTCTCAAATTCCAAGACCTAAAATTAATTAAGTCATTAGCTGATGGGCTAAACAGGAGACACCACCCAAAGAATATGTAAATTAATGCTTTCAAAGGAGTTTGCATTTTAAAAGCCCCCTGGAGATCTTACTAACATCTCCCCTCCCCCACACTTTCGCCTAAAACTACAAAGCAAAGGGGGGGGGGTGGTGGTGGTGGTGGTGGTGTGTGTGTGTGTGTTTTAAGGATCTTCTTCAGTAAATAGCAAGACTGGATAAACCTAACAGTTTTTGGACTAAAGCCTGCTATATACTTTTATGTGGCTTACATAAGAATAAGAATGGGGGAAGGTCCAAGTGTCTCCAGACAATGGATATTCTCTAAGCATTGCTAGGAAATGGGTGTAAATTGTAGGAACCAAGCAGGGAACAGAGGAAAAATAAGGTTTGGGGGAGGTGCATCTTGCAGGATCTTGCAAACAATAGGCACTTACTAACTCCTTTCTCCTCCCTTCCCAGTTAGCAAGCAGCTTTCAAGGACTGGCTCAGCTTTAAGAAGTCCTCCAATTCTGAAGGAAAAATAACCATCACAACTTACCGAATGGATAATCAGTGCTGAAACAGTGATCTATCATATCTAATAACCTTAGCAGTTCTACTCATAAAAACCACTACCCTCCCCGCCCCCGCCCCAAAAAAGGAATGTTGTGTCTGCAACATGGAGTAAAGATAAAAGAGTGAAATCCCACAGGATCTTAACTTGTTTCGCACTTCTCCGCAGAAATGTAAGCATGTCGTTGTGAAAGGTGACATGCTTGAAAACCCAGGCAGACCACATGTTGGCGGAGTTAGAGAACAGAAGAACACATTTCACAAGAAAGCCATGGTCTGATTGCTCAGGATTTACAAACATTTCACAATCTGCCATTACCGTTTCCAGTGGAAGCACCAGGATTCTGGTTTGCATAATGAAACTGCTCGAGCGCTAGGTTCAAGCAAGGGCAGAATTAACGTCTTCATAAATGCACCCCATTACAGGGGGTACGGTCTCTACAGAACTGGATTTTGATGTGGCTCCTGCATTTAAGAAGTATATACTTTCTTCCTTTTCCATTCTATAAAACCATGTACTCAGGACCCAGTAAATCCCAGGCACTGGAGATTAAAAAAAAGGGGGGGGGGGGAGTAAAATACTGACCCTGCCCTCCAGGCACTGGCACACGGGCTAGTGTTTGGTAAGCTCGTTTTCTCCAAATTCTCTATTTACATATTCACTTACTAGCATTTATTCATTCTAGCACAGCCCGAACATTTTCATGCCATAAATTACACTATTATTTCTTCTCTAAATAAGCATTTTTGTTAACAAATTATCTAAAAGCAACTGGCTGGTTCAGAACTGTGCAGGACTGAATTAATTTAAATGCAAAATGTGTCCTAATGAACTCAAACAACCATCCTGTATTTACTGAGATCTATGCCCCAGAAGGTTAGAACCTACAAAATCCCTGGGGTGGATGTTCAGTGCCTCTCAAGTTGGCAAAGGGAGCCGTGCTCATTCACCTAAAAAAGTTTAACTCAAAAGGCTTGGAGGTTTGATTTCTACAAACAGGGGAATCCAGAAAGTAGCTACTGTGCCTGAAGTCTTGAATGTGTGGATGTATAATTCCCCTACTACCTCTACTCCCCTCAAGTTCCGTACTTAAAAAGACCCAAGGAGCATTTTCCTAAAATACCGGATGTAATTACATTTCTGCTATGTTGATCTGGGACAGTTAACTGGGGAGCATCATGGCATCACCCTACTGAGAACTGGGGTGCACTCTGTAATTGTCAGTAACAAGGTGTGTGTGCCATTGGTCAAGTCACTTCACCTGTGCAGGCTGACAGACTGCAAAATCTTATTTTAAAAATGAAGGAAATGTTATCTTTTATCTGAGAAAGAATAGAGGAAGTCAACTGTCAATTCTGTCTTGATATATTTCTAGAAAGACAGTCTCCTCTAAACATGTGGATGACAGTTTTCTAAAAGCAGAAAGAATAAAGATCCTTTTAACCTGGTGACTTTTTACAGACAGGCAAAAGGGGAGATAAACCATATCTTCATCTGAATTTTACTAAGGCACAATCCTGATGCCCACGTTTACCCCAAAGGAAAATAAGATTGTCTAAAAGATGGGAAAACAGAAGTGAACATACTTGCTTTGAGACAATCATTTACATTCTTTCCTGCCTCACACTGAACTACTGGCTCTGTAAGAAGTACATATTTTCTTTTCTCCTACATCTGCCCTTTGAATAACAGGTTTGAGCTTCTCCAGCCCCACCCCATCTTTTAAATCAGCCAAAGAACACTCAGCTACAACTGACCCAACAGTGCTGGAATCTGCCAGGGAAGGGAAAGCAAATCTTCAGAAAGTGCCATCTGCCAACCACCACCCCCCTCCCAAGCAACCCTGAGACCACACTCCCATTTAAGTGAGCCCCTCCAGCTCTCCCCTCCACAACCACACCCGAACAAGGGATGCGATGTGATGTTATGAGACCAATTTTCTCAGTGACTAAAAATTTACTGAGCAGGATCTAAGCAAGAAATAACAAGGTAAGTCTCCTGCTTGACTAACGTAAAAAAACAAACTTATCACTGTAACTTTAACATATTCATTGGGTTTTCTGAAATTTCACTAAAGGCCCATATTCAGCAATAAAGTTCAGAAAATGCAAAAACTTGAGATTTTAAATTTTTAAAAATAAACTTTTTCTAAATACTGGAGAGTGAAAAAAGCAGAAATCTTTGACCAATCTTCCCTGGTTTTCTGTGTAAGAATAATCCTAGACACCAATGAACACCTAAAAATGAATTAGGTGAGACTTTAGGATGTCTGGAATGATGAGACACGAGACTATTTGCAGGGGGAAAAAAATAGAGAGCTATCATTTATTGAGCACCTACTATATGCCAGTATGCTGAACACTAGATACACATCAACATAACTAAAACTTAGAGAACCTAAGAAGCAAGGTAATGAAACTGAAGACCTCATTCCTTTGCCTCATTTTGCAGGGAATGAAACTGAAGATCAGTGGGGTTGAATACCTTGGCCAAGGTCATGCAGTCAGTCAATGGGAGAGTGGGGATTTGACCCAGCCTCACTCACGCCAAAGCACAAGTGCTTAATTCCTATGCAAAAATGGTACACTTCTCATCATCCCCAAAGAAGTTTCTTTTCAAAAACTATACCTTCCATCAGAAAGAGAAAAGACCCCAAAGTAAATACAGAGCCTTTTCCAACAACTGCCAATTCCAAATCTTTACACTGAAATTGACTCTTTATGTGTGGATTAAGATCTCTGACTGTAATAACCGCCACCCATCCGATTCCGGTCTACCTGCCTACCTACAACTCCACCAAAATACATCTACTAATTCCCCAGGGCTTTGAACGCTGAACAAGTTAAAGCTTCATCCTCCATGCATAAGAACTATTTTTCAGAAATTATGCCAAATCCATGGGCGGTTTTAGTTACTGGGCATTTCAAAATACATGACAATACAGATTTAGCAAAATAAGTCCTATTGTTTTTAGTTCCAAACATAAAACAACAAATATCCTGTAATTCTACAAGTTGAAAAACTGCACACAGAATAAGTACACTCTTTGGTGGTTCTGAGTAAGAAGATGGTTTGTTTTCCTTTCGTGGTCAGACAACAAATGGTGAAGAGATAAACATCAGTCACATCAGCCTCTTTCCCCGTCCAACTGTGAAGGCACAACAGCCAAATACTATTTATTTACATCTACTCTTTGAAGGAGTCTTTTCTAGCCTTTTCCACACCAACTTCTCAGCAGGTGCCCCGGATTAAACTGGTGACTATGTACCCGATTGTTTAAGAAAGATCTTCGATGCGATCTGTGGCTGCTTATTTTTTAATTAGGGTTTCAAATCCCATGCCGTGTGTAGTTAAGCCCCCGGGACCTGGAGCGAGAGAAGGACGACTCGGGGGAGTGGGCTTGCAGGTGGGCGAGCGCGAAGGAAGCGCGGGTCGCGGAGGGGGCTGTCCCGCGCGGGGGCCCGCGCCCCGCCCCTCCCGCGCCCGCCGGCGCCAGGTAACTCACCAGGATGCCCATCACGTCGGTCCAGAGCCGGGAGAACGCCTCGGACATGCCCGCGCCCCCCTCGGGCTCCGGCTCGGGCTCGGGCTCGGGCTCCGGCCCCGGGCCGGCTGCTCCCGCGTCCTCCATGGCCGCGTCCCGCGCGCGCGCGCGCCGGCCGTGCGTCCGGGTCCCCCCGGCGCCCTCGCTCCGCACCAGCGCGCGGCCGGCCCCCCGGCGCCGGTCCCCGCCCGCCGCGTCAGCGAGCCGCGCCCCCGCGCCGCATGCCCGCGGGGGCCCCCTCGCAGGCGCCCGCACCTCGGCTCTAGGTGGCGGCGGACCGCGCGACTGACAACTCCAGAAACTTTCCCACCCCAGCTCGGCGCGGCCGCGGGGTAGCCGAAGGCGAAGTCCGCACCACCGAGTTGTACGGCGGGGAGCTCCGGCGGCCCTGCAGCAATTAAAGCCGCTGCACAGGCGTCTCTTCCTGCGACCGGGACCAGCTAACTAAGGCTCGAGACTGATTCCTTCCAGCAAGTCTGGGCAGGGCCCCGCTGGGCTGAGCGCGGTGCCTCTGCCCCTGGGCGGGCGCTCCTCGGGACCCCTCTCTCGAAAATGAGCTCTTCCAGCTCCACATGACTCTCTCCCCTCGATGCTAAAGAAAGCGTTTAGCAACAAAAGGTGCTCTGATGTCAGGCTCTTTGCATGGAAATGAGCCACAGACGGGAGAACAAATCGCCTGTTGAAAGAGCAGCGGCGCGGCGTCGCCCGCCTGCCCGAGCTCCCAATCGCGCCCTTCACGGAGGCCTTTTCGGTCCCAGAAACTCGAGAAAGTGGGATCCGGAAGCTGCTCCCGCCGAAAGGGTTTCCCGAGTCGTCGGCGTCGTTGTACACTCCGCACCTCGCCCCTCGTGAAGTCAAGCGACCTAAGGAAACACGAGTCTGGGGCTGTCAGCCAAGACTTGCCAAAACAAGTGTGAAAGCTTGGGCACGAGCCATTGTGTGTACCGTTTTTATTGTGAGCGGAACGGTCTGGTTCCTGGGTGCCCACAATGCACTCCATTGCTAGGGCCTTCAGCTATTTCGGGGAAATGCGCTTTGGGTTTTAATGGTTGCCTTACAGTGAGGGCATAGGCAGGGGCCGTTTTCAAAACTAAATGTTACGGTGGTGACCATTTAGCCAGCACACACTCGGGGTTCCGTGTGTCTGTTTTTCCAAGGACGAGGTCCATGACGGATTTATTTTATGAGGGAAATAGCCCTGTAGAGGTATTTATCTTTTTGGGATTCGTTCTTTAAAACCCACTCAGAGGGCGCCTGGGTGGCTCAGATGGTTAAGCGTCTGCCTTCGGCTCAGGTCATGATCCCAGGGTCCTGGGATGGAGTCCTGCATCGGGCTCCCTGCTCCTTGGGAGCCTGCTTCTCCCTCTGCCTCTCTCTGTCTCTCATGAATAAATAAATAAAATCTTTAAAAAAAAAAAATTTAAAACCCACTCAGAATTTTCTCTGGGAGATGACAATACACGTCACATCTGGAGATTGATCACTTCATGAAACAGTTAAGAAACACAAGGAAAGGGCCCCTACGTGAACGGGCTGATTGGTTAAAAAAAAAAAAAAAAAAAAAAGCAGGTGAGATGCCCTAGGGAGAGTCCTTGCTTGCTTTAGAGGCCTCTCCCGGGTTTTCGTTTTGTTTTTCCTTCTGAGTCCACATAAAAGGAGGGGAATAAGAGCATGTCCTTGAAATCCACTTCCTGAAGCAATAATTACTGGGAGCACCTATCAATGCAAATGGGTGAATAGCCCTTACAGGAAAGTTCAAAACTGAAAAAACTTTTCCCAAAGTAATTAAACTTATCAGTATAATCCCTGATGATGAAAATCCCTGGTTTTTGAAAAGAAAGAAAGAGAATGAGAAAGTTTTCCCTTGAGAGTAAGTAGGCATCATGTTGAAGTGTGGAGAGTGCTGGGCACTTAAGCAACGTGGCCAGGCCTGATGCTTTCCTGTGTTGATGCCAGAGGTATACCAGATGCACGCTCTAAGATGCTGGGCTGGGAGAAGGCTAAGTCTCCAGCACCAATCATGACTCTTTCTTCTTGACTCATCAGAAGACCTAGGGGCAAAGCATTTAACCTTTCCATGCTATAGTTTCCCAATCCCAGATGAGGCAAGGCCTCACTAATTGCCACCCGACTCCTCAGAGGTGGTATTATATTTCAAGGTCATCTAAAGATAGGTACTTTTTAACAACACATATACACCTATCAATATAATTAAACCTTAACCAGCATTTTGGTACTTCTAGAAATCAACCTACCCTAGATATTTAAGTTCCTTTTCTCGGTGCTTCCTAATAAATATATAGGGAAATGAGATAAGTAATATTTGGTGGGGTTGGCGGGGGGGATGTTGATACCTATAATTTTGCTGTCTATAGATAAGTAAGAACTTTTGAGGAGGAGTCTCTATTCAACTTCTACCACATGAATAATTTTGTTAACCATTTAAAAAATGAAGCTGAACCTCTTTAATCTCAACTCCATAATGTGTATACTCAAACTGAGTCCAATTACTTCTCCAAAATTTGAGTCTTTTCTCCTTTAGTTAATGTTAGTCACACCTGAATCTTACACAAAGGAATAATTCTTAGTCTTGGAATGTGGTTGCTGACTAAAGGACTGGGGAGGTCACCTCTGGCAGGGTGGGGTGATGAGGACTGGTCAGTTTTTATAGTCAAGGTATTCAGAACAGCAAGAACAACATCTGTCATTTACTGCAAATCTACTCTAGGTCAGGCATTGCGCTTGACATTTTAAAAATATTTTATTTAAATGGAGTTTATGATTTCTCACCACAATCTAACCCTCCCACCCTGCTCATTTCCTATTTCTGTACTTGATACATCCATGTATTTGTTCAAGCTACCAAAGTCAAGAGACTTGCTTGAGTCCTTCCCCTCGCTTACCAATACTCCTGTCTAAACCATGGATAAGCCCTGTTGATTCTACTTCCGAAATACTTGTCAAACTCATCCACCTCTCTCCATCTCCACTGCCACTGTCTTAGTCAATAGTACCACCAGCACCTTTTATAATATTTTATCTAGGTCACTGCTTCTCAACATGTAGACTTAAGAACAGAAGCATTGGCATTGCTAGGAACTTGTTGGAAATGCACATTTCTGGGTCCCGCCCCAAGCCTACAGAATGAGACACTCTGGGAGTGGGACCAGTCATCTGTACTTTAACAAGCCCCCTGCCCCCTCCCACCAAGGTGATTGTGATCTCTGCTCACATTGGAGTGCCATTTTGAACTATGGAAATGTCAGAATAAGGAAAAAGAACACACTGCTGAGGAAATGTGAAGTTTTAAAATATAATATATTGGGCACCTGGGTGGCTCAGTGGGTTAAGCATCTGCCTTCAGCCCAGGTCATGATCCCTGGAATCGAGTTCCACATCAGGCTCCCTGCTCAGTGGGGAGTCTGTCCCTCTCCCTCTGCCCTGCTTGTGTGCTCTCAGTCTCTCTCTCTCTCTCAAATAAATAAAATCTTTAAAAAAATAAAATATAGTATATTGAAAAACCGTACCAGTAGATTGCTTTAAAAAAATTAATTGGTAAAAAGAAAAAAAAATTAATTGGTAAAAGAAACTGTCATAAGTGAATGGAGATCCCCAAATCAGATAGTTGGTTTTAAAGGGCAATTAAATATTGGAATTAAAATGTATTATCCATAAGATAGTACATGTTCTAGGAACAGAGCTTCATTTAAATACTTGGGGTTTTTTTTTTTTTAAGACAAATATTCTGCACAGAAAATGTAAGATTAGGCAGAGATTAAGTCTGAAAAATTATAAATAGCCCAATTTATTTTTTACCATACTGCCTTCTGAAATTGAGCAATGAAAATAGATACGCTCATTTAATATTTGCCTACCATCAGCAGCCCTCTCTGGCACTCCAAATGGGGGCATTCCACAATGCCTCGGGGATCTAACTTTAAGGAAAGACTGAAATGCCACAACATTTTTTCCCCTTGACAATAATCCCAAACAATTTTTTTCACAAATGCCTTAAAGGTGAGCCAAGCTCCTGCTTAAGCATTACCTGTTTAAAAGCCTCTTCATCTCAAAATATTCGGTAAGAGAGATGAGAAAAGAGCTCAGAGCAAACTAAAGAGGAATTAAAACAAAGTGAAGACAGATCGCAGGCTAGGGAGAGAAGGTAAATAAGCAAAAAAAAGGATGCAGGGCTATAAATGCTTTTCTCTGAAATCTCTTCTTCCACTCTGATAAGCTATGTTACTAGCCTAGCCAGTTAGGTTGTTATCTGTGCTAATGCTGTGTAAGCACCGAGGGTCTGCCTGGGAATTACTCCATCAGGCATAAGAGTACCATGACTGAGTTTTCATTCTACATAGTAGGGTCAGACTAGATAATTTCTAAAGCCATTTATAATTCTAAAATACTAGGATTGTGAACTATTCAGTAAGGCACCTTAGAGACAAGAAGCTAAAACAATTCTAGTGGGCTGCCAATAGGGAATTCACGATGTTCAAGGCAAAGAACCAAAAGACTCCAACTCATAAAACTACTTCTGAATTAATATGAGCACAGTGCCCTGTGGACACTCTCTCCTGGTCTTGTGAGAGCAACTTGATACCTAAGAGAAGAAAACAGGAAGGATGGAGAGGGAATGTCTTTGGAATCATACTCTTTTCTATTCATCTTTTTAGCATAGGAGAGTGTTAAGAAAAAAAAAGGAATGTGCTAATAAGAGACCAGAGATTATGTTAAATATTTCCAAATTATGCAAGGAAAGGCTTAAAAGCACAGCTGGGAAGTATCATCCACCAACCAAAATGCTTCATCAGTCTTGTCTATTTTATAAACTTTACCCTGTAAGAATGCCTACTTGGCTGTCCCTATTGCTTAAACACACTTGTGAAAAATAAGGTTTTCGATTAAATTAAAAATTTCCAGTTAAAACTGTTACTCTCCTTCTTTGAAGTCCCATAATATTATGTACGTGGGACAAAAGATCCTCACATAATTAATCCCCGTAACCATAGAAGATTATTATAATCTTATCTGGAATTGAAGTATTAGCCAAAACACTTCAGTTGAACCACAACCAAAAATAACTTATGATTACAGACACTTGCATATGACTATTTAAAAAAGAGGGGAGCACTGAGTTGTGTCTAGCATTCTGAAAAAAGAAATTCATGTTGACTCATTAAAACAAAGGAAAAGCGTGATATCCTTTTACCACTCAGTTTTTTAAAGAGTCACGCATTTACTATACAAATTACTTGAGGGAGAACCATGAGTCTTAGATGTACTGCCCAGGCTGATGTCAACTCTCTCTATGGTTCTGCTGGACTCTGTTCTATGTCTTTTATGAAGAAGCCAACATTGCAGATCACAAGGAGCAAGATTTTAACAGTAGTAAAATTTATCTGCTAGCTATTAAAAAGAAACACTCCCATTCCTGTTCCTGGAAGAGAAAAACAAAAAACAAAAAACAAACCCTCAACTTTCCCTTCAGCTATAAAATTCTATCATTTTAGAATCTTAGAAACACGTTATCTTCCTTCTCACGCAATCTGACTCCCCTCCTTTCCATGTATAGTCAATCCTACGGTTTCCCCCTCGTCATTCAAGGCCATTGTCCCCTCTTGGGTACTTTCTTTCAAACTGCACTTCCTGTGACACACACACAGAGGCATGGGGGCATGTGCACGTGAACACACACACACACACACAAAGGCTCAGTTATCTCAGTTTTTCTGAGCTGCCTTATACAATTGAAGATATAAATAAATGAACTTGGTGAAGAACTCATCAAGAGAAGGTGGTGCCATGGGAATGTCTCAATGAGCTTCTCACATATGGAGACAGAAATCTGAACGACAGGACATTGGGGTCATAGCTACTTCTTTAAATAGTGCCTTGGTCAAGCTTAGAGAAACACTTCCCTGTTTAGGGAGGCATATAACATGCTGTGCTCCTACGATCAGCGCTGGCCTGAATAGGTTTGAAGTCTAAAAGAAATATTAATATGGGTAAGCAGGCACCAGATTTTCTGCACTATTTCCCTCTCAATGAACACAAATATGTTTAAAGGAACAAAAAATGGATTGTCCGGGCATAATTTCTTCCCTATGCCTTATAAATGAAACAACTAGGTGCTAGCTACTCTTTATCTAATGAATGTTCTCAAAAATCAGATGATGTTGATCCCAATAGCAAAGAGACACTGAACAAAGGACACTTGTTCTAGAAATGAGGTCATTTGGACAGTCTATCCATTAAGAAAAAGCCTATTTTGCTTTCCGAGGTCACCTATTAGGGCAGGAAATCCATCTTTCAGCCAGTGGACTAACATCTGGCCTAAGTCTTCTGGGCTGAAATGTCAATTTCCTGGTCTAAATGGATCACACATGAAAGAAAAAAGATGAAAAATACACAACTTCATTTGCTGAAGAATTCCTCAACAGTAGCATAAATTATAAAAATTCTCCAAAAAAACAGCTACTTTTGAGAGATCAAAACTAACAAACAAAAACACTAAAATATCGGTCTGAAAATTTTCTTTCTTTCTGTAATAACTACTTAAAGGCAAAATTAAGGGGCTAAAGCTAAATCATAGCCAATCAACCATTCACTGGTAAATCCATAAATAAATCTACTTTAGTCTAGACCAACTCATCACAATTCATGATGATTCATCCCAGGCTGGGCCAGATTTGCTTTTGTACTATGAGAGACAGAGAGAGAGAGAGAGAGGTCTACTAAATCAACAGGATAAAACTTCAAAAAGAGAAATGGGAGGATATTAAACCAACATCAGAAAATAATCTTCTAATGCTGGTTAAAAGTGTCATAAAATGGGGTGCTTGGGGCGCCTGGGTGGCTCAGTTGGTTAAGCGACTGCCTTCAGCTCAGGTCATGATCCCAGGGTCCTGGGATCGAGTCCCGCATCGGGCTCCCTGCTCTGCCAGGAGCCTGCTTCTCCCTCTCCCACTCCCCCTGCTTGTGTACCCTCTCTCGCTGTGTCTCTCTCTGTCAAATAAATAAATAAAATCTTTAAAAAAAAATGGGGTGCTTGGGTGGCTCAGTCAGTTGAGTGTCTGACTCTTGATTTCGGCTCTGGTGGTGCTCTCCAGGTTGTGGAATCCAGCCCCACGTTGGGCTCTGTGCTCAGTACAGAGTCTGCTTGGGATTCTCTCTCTCCCTCTCCCTCTGCCCCTACCCCCACTTGTGTGTGCTCTCTCTAAATAAATAAATAAGGGGTGCCTGGGTGGCTCAGTCAGTTAGGCATCTGTCTTCAGCTCAGGTCATGATCCCAGTGTCCTGGGATCGAGCCCCATGTCAGGGTCTCTGCTCAGTGGGGAGCCTGTTTCTCCCTCTCCCACTCCACCTGCTTGTGTGCGCTCTCTCTGTCTCTCTCTCTTTCTCTGTGTCAAATAAATAAAATCTTAAAATAAATAAATAAAATCTTTTTAAAAAGTGCTATCAAACATTCCATGTATAACCCTTCTGTTTATACTACTTCTTGTACTCTTTGAGAATATTGCATAATTTTGACTAGTCTTTCTCCTACTTGGTCTATTATTACTTCATTCAGTCTGTCATCATGCAACAAACACTGATCGACTGCTGATTATGTTCGACATCGCGTTAGGTATTGACAAAAGATAGCTGTAGTTTTCAGGAGCATCTAATACATTCTTTTTAAATGAAGTGTTAAACTGACCAATTTAGGTTTGTTTTATAATTAATGGCAATGTGGAGCCTAGAGGGAGGTGAAATTTGAGAGGCTATTTTTAAGTCATGCTCCTAATCTAGGCAAGAGGTTACAAAGATTAATAATACAGGTACTTTAGCACATGCATATCGGTTCCTGCCTGATCCCACATTGCTTTTCCAGCTTGATTTTCTGTTAGGATCCAACATAGAATTACTCTGGGAGGCTCCTATCTACCTTTCTCCACATTCTCTGGATTTTCTATTTTCTGCTTCTTTGTTTTGTTCAGTCTATTCATTTTTCCTAAAATATTCCGGCTTTCTGCCCCCAGCTTTATTGAGATATAATTGACATATAACATTGTGTAAATTTAAGGTGTGCAACACATCGATTTGCTACACTTATATATTGCAAAATGATTACCACCATAACATTAAGTTAACACTTCCATCATCATCATGTCACATAATTACCATTTCTTTTTTTGTAGTGAGAACATTTAAGATCTACCCTGTTAGCAACTTTCAAATATATAATAGTATTGCTAACTATAATCACCAGGCTATATTAGATCCCCAGAACTTACTTGTCTTACAAAGGAAGTTTGTACACTTTGACCAATATCTCTCACCCCCTCAATCCCCCACCCCACCCCTGCCACCATGGTAACCACCATTCTACTCTGGTTCTGAGTTTGGCTTTTTTAGATTCCACATATAAGTGATATCATACAGTATTTGTCATTCCCTGCCTGACTTATCGTACTTAACATAATGCCCTCAGGGTCTATCCACGTCACAAATGGCAGAATTTCCTTCTTTCTGATGGCTGAATAATAATTCCATTATATTTATATTTTATATGTATCACATCTTTTTATCCATTCATTTGTTGACATATATTTAGGTTGTTTCTATATCTTGACTATTGTGAACAATGCTGCAATGAACGTGGGAGTGCAGATATCACTTTTAGATGCTTTTTTCATTTCCTTTAGATATATTCCCAGAAGTGGAATTGTTGGATCAAATGGTAGTTCTATTTTAAGTGTTTCAAAAAATCTCTATACTATTTTCCATAGTGGTTGTAGCAATTTACATTCCCATCAACAGTTCACAAGGGTTCCTTTCTCTCAAATATCTTTATTTATTATTCATTTATTTATTTTTGAGAGACAGAGAGCCTGACATGGGGCTCGATTTATTAAGCAAGGGGAGGGGCTGAGGGACAGGGGAGGGGGGTGGAGAGAGAAGCAGACTCCCCACTGAGTGTGTAGCCGATGTGGGGCTGGATCGCACAACCCTGAGATCATGACCTGAGCCAAAATCAAGAGTTGGATGCTTAGCCGACTGAGTCACCCAGGCGCCCCTCAAGTATCTTTATTTTTTGAAAGAGCCACAAGATATGGTGGGTAAAAAAAAAAAAATGAAATTGGTATAAATGAGAATGGAAAACTGAGAAAGACAGAACATGGGGAACACCATCATTCAAGAGAATGTCATAAGGAAGTGATACAACGTCTAAGTGAGAGGGGGCAGATCATGGTGGCACATTGTCAAGGAAGGTGAGAATTATAGGAAAGGCATCAATAGTGTCCAACATGATGGAAAAGTCAACAGAAGTACCAGCTCAATACTCATTTTGGGGGTCAACTGTAATCTTACTTGGCCGGTGCAATTTCAGCATCAGGGGAAGGAGTAGAAGCTATATTGCAGGGGACTGAAGAATGATGGAGAAAACTGGATGAAGAAAAATGATAGATGGGACCACAAGGTCTGAAGAAGGGTTTTTAAGGATGTGAAAGATCTGAGTGAATTCATAAGTTAAGCAGAAAAGAACTAGTAGAGAAGGAGAGGTTGAAACTTTAAGAAAGGGTACTTCTAGAAGATCCCAGAGGAATTGATGGTGATGATATTAACAATTTACATTTTTGAGAAATTATTGTTGTTGGCTTATTTCGAGGCCAAATACACCACCTCTTTCTTGCCAACACATTTTGTCCTGCCCAGTAATACAACAAAATTGATCTAAGTATTCTATGTAAGAATTACATTCTAGTCACATTTTCCTGTGCTATACACAGACCACCTTCAATGGATTTTTGGGTTTTCACAAAATTCTTACTCAAACATTTTAAGTATTTCAGTTCAATAAATATTTATGAAATGTCTACTGTGTACTCAGCATTGGGAATATGAAAATAAGTCCCAGATCCTGATCTTGATCAGCTTAGTCTAGTGAGGGAGACAGACACAGAAACAAATATTCTCAACCCAGTGTGATAAAAGAATGCACAGGTCCTTTATAAACTGAGAGAATAGCTAGTTATTGCAGCCTGGAGGCATTATGGAAGACTTCCTGCAAGAAGCATTGTCTCCATTAATAAGTCTTGAAAGATGAGTCAAAATTAGCTAGCAAGACAGGGGCTAAGTTTGTTTCAGGCTATGAGAACAACAGGGGCAAAGGCACAAAGACATAAAATAGCGGTATGTGTCGGGGGAACATGGAGCTGTTTTAAGAAATGCTGGAGAGAGAATGACTGGATCCAGAGCTCAGGGTATGGGGTTGGTCAGTCACGTTGCACTTTGTATGCTGTAAGCTAAAGAGGTTAGTCTTAATGCTCTGGAAGAGCTCATCCTTTGTATTTTGTTTTTGTTTTGTTTTTTTTAAAAAAAGATTTTATTTATTTATTAGAGAGAGAATGAGAGCACGCATGGGAGCGGGGAGGGTCAGAGGGAGAAGCAGACTCTCTGCTGAGCAGGGAGCCTGATGCTGGCTTGATCCCAGGACCCTGAGATCATGACCTGAGCCCAAGGCAGCCGCTCAACCAACTGAGCCACCCAGGCGCCCCATCCTTTGTATTTTGATGCTTCCTAATTCCCCTTCTGGGACGGTAACCTTCCTTTTACTTTCTCGAAGGGCACCAGCAACGGCGGCACTCCCTGGGCTGGGTAGTAATTCCACGGCTTTCGATAACAGGGTGCACATGAAATGCCATGCACACATTAGGGAGGGAGTACAATTTAGAACACTTCATTAATGTTCAGGTCATACCTGCCCAAAGGCCATGCTGATTTTTTCTTTTTCTTTCCTCTATTAGTATATGGGCCACCCCCCTTGATATTTTCTGGCAGCGGTATCAATCAGCTTTATGCCGAAGATCTCGTCCCAGATCTCTCCACTAAGTCTGTGATCTGAAGTAGTTCACAATCTCCCTGGCTCTCCGAGTCCTTAACTCTAAAATGAAGGGATATTTGAGGCTTCTTCCATTTGTGACATTCTGTAATGCCAAAGGAGGGGGGCGGATTTAGGTATAGAAACTGGCTTAAGTGGGGCACCTGGGTGGCTCAGTCCGTTAAGCATCTGCCTTTGGCTCAGGTCATGATCCCAGCGTCCTGGGATCCAGCCCCATGTCAGGCTCCCTCCTCTGCGGGGAGCCTCCTTCTCCCTCTCCCCCCTGCTCATGCTCTCTCCCTCTCGCCTCTCTCTCTCTCAAATAAATAAATAAGATCTTAAATTAAAAAAAAAAAAGAAACTGGCTTAAGGAATAAGGACTAAGGAAGTAAGGAGGTGTTAAAACTCTGGGGAGCAGGAAAATGCCTTTCCTGCTCTGTGCAAGTTATTTATACAATGAATGGGTTATGCCATCTGGAAGATAACCCGTGTAAGAAATGGCTTATGTATACGTTCTTGATGAGGCTGGAGTGTTCCTCAATTTTCCATCTAGTAATCAATGTCTTCATGAAGGTGGCAATGGAATGTGACTGATATAAAGAAAATTATCATTGTAAATTAGTATAAGATTCAGAAATTTGGCAGGATGCATCAAAATCCCCCAAAAAAGTTTATATCCTATAACCTGGTATTTAGATTTTGGGGAATTTATCCCTGTAAATTATTGGAAGAAAAAATGAGATGCTCAGGGGCTTATTATTGCATTTTTTATAATACTGTAAATTTGGAAAGAAGCTTCATATTCCACAAGAGAAAAATGGTCAAATAAATGATTTTGAAAGGATAATATCCACTGATTAAAATGTTAATGTAAAGAACACGTAACAGCATGAGAAATCCTCTGTATGGGATACTTAACTCCGAAAAATCAGGAGTGCATATGCCCAGAAGTGAGAAGAAAACATGCAGATAGTCTATGCCATTGTTTGTAATATAGTAGGAGATCAATCAATCAATATTTTTTGAACAAATAAATGAATGTAAAATGAAAACTGGTGATGGATGAGGTTGGTGGAATTTTGAATTAAATTGTCATTGAAAAATTCTCTATGTGGTTACTCTGTTGTTTAACTATAAACACAGAGTTCATGTTAATGGCTAACATTTATTGTTTACTGTGGATGGACACTACCCTATATATGACATATTTTGAAACACTACCTATTCATCCATCGCCTTCCAAAATATGTCTGCCACTTTTCCTCCTCCAGATTCAAACCTTCATGGAAACAAATTCAGTGCTGGCCAGACACAGTTGTGCTCTAATGGTCTGACGAAGGAAGGAAGGATGGAAGGAAGGAAGGAAGGAAGGAATATCTCAATGAATGAGAGTGGCAGGAACTGAAGCCCATGATACTAGTACCTTAGACCACAAGGTCTCTGGTGTGACACCAAGACAGGAATTCTCAGTACTCACTCAAAATTTTAGACTTCTAGATTCTCTATGTAAATAGTTGCAAAAATCGGAAGGATTGAGTTTCCGAGGCTGAAAGACAAAGAGTTCTCAAAACCCAGTCTCGGAAAGTATAACATTTTACATTACTTAGGATAATTCTTGAATGCCTCACTGTTAAGTGGTGGGGTGTGCTGGGAACGGTTTACCTATTGTAGCATTTCCAAAAAGGAATAGGAATGTATTATGGCAACTTTTGAAGGAATGGAACCTGAATGGATCCAGCATCCAATAAAAGCAAGCAGGAGCTGTTGGGAGTCACATTTTAAAAGGTTTTCTCAATATTTCCTCAAAGTTTCTTATAAATAACAAATATCCAGGAACCACCTCTTTTGATCCACCCGTAGTGTTTAACTTGCTTGGTTTTGCAGGTATGATGATAAACATGGTGTCATAGATTAACAAGAGCTCCTTATTGGGCTGAATTCTATCATGGGCTTATTCATGCCTAAGTTTTTTAGAGGCCATTGGAATTGCTTGTCTGCATCCAAGAGAAGCATTGAGCCTTTGGTCAGCAACACAAGCAATTTCACCCTTGATTTTTCTTGGATACAGAGTCTACCTTCTTTATTATTCATCTCAGCTTTTCCGCTGCGAGAAACTATTTCTGAAGTTGCTCTGTGCTGTTAGCTATTTCTCCTGATTCCTCCTTCCCTTTCTGGCTGACAGAGAATGGAGTTCAGTCAGCCAGGTGCCATGTCTGATCATCATTATCTTCCTGGAGGCACAAATGACAGTATTTTTAAGCATGGCAATCTCGGGGGTTTTATTTCAGCAGCTCATGTGACATAAAGAGCCTCACTTTGATCTTTGAAGCATATACTCAAGATACACACCTCTTCCCATAAATCTATGATCCCCGCCTGAGCCAGAGCTTGGACACCTCAGAAAAACAATAATAAATACTACCTGAATCACCCCAACATATGGTGGCTGGTTTCTCCCAGAAATATTTATAACCTATGTAGGAAAACCAGCAAAACATTTCATAAACCAATGGTGTCGAACACTACTCATGCTCTTGGTCTATAAAATAAAATGCTTAACTTTCATGCCTGTGAGAAGGAAAACTGAGAGTCCAAATGCACGCTGCCCAGCATTTCCTGAGAGCTTCCTTCTAATCATAGATGCATTCTGGGCAAGCCAATTAATCTGGGCACCATGCCCTGAAGTGGGCAGGGCGCTGTTCAATGTTAATAACAGCATGACATATATCTCTGCCCTGTACCCACTTAATTTGTCCCTGGCTGGAATACATGAACTTTTACTTGTGCTATTACCATCATATCCTGTCTAGACTGAGAACAGCTACAGAGCGGCCCCCTTCATATTCAGTGAATTAAAAATAAAAAGGCCCATCTGCTCTGCACTGCCTCCTCCGGGGACTCTGGTGGGTTTCCACTCAGCCTCTCCCATCTAAAATGGGAGAAAACAGAGAGAAGACCATGGAAGCTGCTTCCATCTGGAAAAACCTAGATAAGAGTGAAATGATGGCAAATAGTAAACCTAGCGATACAACTCCAGTGATACTATGTTTTAAGTAAATCGCTTGAACTTTTAAATCAAGCGAGGCAGAAGTATTATTCGGACTCTGTTTTGATTCTAGTTTGAAAACACTGGTGTGCCAGGAAATCAGTGAACAAAAGGATTACTGTATCCTCAGAGTCGGGAAGGGGAAGAATGCACTGGTCCACAGCACAAGGACTCGGGAAGGCAGAACTGTTCAAGGGTATGGCAGGTTTTCTTATTTCTGAGATTTTGACAGGCCAAGAAAGCTCCCATGACCAAGGTTAAGACAATCCTTTAGATTAAAGTAGCTGCAGTTTATATAAACCTGATCAATCAATGCATCAGAAAAGATCCCACAACTGTCCACTTAAGGATTCATCCAAGGATCTAAGAGGCACACAGGCTTTGGCTTCAGACCTACCAAGCTCAACTTTCAAGTTTCACTTTCTTCGGTTATAAAATAGGGTTTAAAAAGTAAAAACAAAAAAATAAAATAAAATAGGGTTCATGATAGTGCCTATGACATATGTTGATCAAAGGAATAAAAGAGCTAAAGAACTTGACACTATGCATGGCACATAATAAATTATCAGTAATCATATCAATAATACTAATAATAGCTACTTTTCTATTTTTAAAGATTCTATTTATTTGTTTGACAGAGAGAGAGAGACTAGAAGCAGGGGGAGCAGCAGAGAAAGAGGGAGAAGCAGGCTCTCCGCTGGGCAGGGAGCCTGACTTGGGGCTCGATCCCAGGATCCTGGGATCATGACCCGAGCTGAAGGCAGACCCTCAACCGACTGATCCACCCAGGCATCTTTAATATTAGCTATTTTTAATATTATTACATGGAAAATATAGTACAATATCTATCTGTCATAAAGACAGCCCTGAATAAATGATAACGATGGATATTAAAATTTTCATTTCAATTTTGCTTAATACTAATGATAAATAGTAGCCCACTTAATCCCTTGAATGTTTGCAGATCACTAACTTTTTTTTTAATCGTCTATACTGTTGTTCATTAATAGGCTTGAGGCTTACAGATGTCGATTGACAGATGAATGGATAAAGAAGAGGTGGTGTATATACACACACACACATATATATGTATATACACCATGGAATATTACTCAACCATCAAAAAGAATGAACTCTTGCAGGGCGCCTGGGTGGCTCAGGCGTTAAGTGTCTGCCTTCAGCTCAGGTCAAGATCCTGGGGTCCTGGGATCCAAGCCCCACATCAGGCTCCCTGCTCAGCGGGAAGCCTGTTTCTCCCTCTCCCACTCCCCCTACTTGTGTTCCCTCTTTCACTGTGTCTTTCTCTGTCAAATAAATAAATAAAATCTTTAAAAAAAAGAATGAACTCTTGCCATTTACAATGACGTGGATGGAACTAGAGGGTATTATGCTAAGCGAAATAAGTCAGCCAGAGAAAGATATTTCTTACATTGCACATATGATTTCACTCATATGTGCAATGTAAGAAACAAAACAGAAGAATATAGGGGAAGGAAATGAAAAATAAAATATAAAAACAGAGATGGAGGCAAACCATAAGAGACTCTTAACTCTTAGGAAACAAACTGAGGGTTGCTGGAGCGAAGGTGGGTGAGGGGGGTGGGGTAACTGAGTGATGCGTGTTAAGGAGGGCACTTGATGTAATGAGCACTGGGTGTTAGGTGCAACTGATGAATCACTAAATTCTACCCCTGAAACTAATACTACACTATATGTTAACTAAATTGAATTTAAATAAAAAATTTTTTAAGATATGCATGGGGCTTCGGAGAGAATAAGGTATTGAAAATGCATCTTCTCTTTCTTGGTCCTCCTCTTGAGCTAAGGACACAGTAATGGTGTTGGGAGAAGAAAGAATAGTAAGACATTCATTTCGAAAATTTAGTTTGAGGGCCTAAAATGAAAGTGTATGCCGTTGATTGCAGGAAAATGACCATGAATGTCTTAGAAATAACCCCTAGATTCAGGCACAATATAATATACTCAGTGTAAATTCCTCATTACCATATAAATTGTTTTCAAGTCTGATCTAATAGGATATGATTAATAATTGGGATTTGTTTGCTTCCAAGAAGCTGAATAATTGAAGGGAACCCAATACAGGGTCAAAGACCATTTCCAAACTGATCAAGTAAGTGTTTTCTGCTTTGTTTTGTATGAACAAAAATACTCGAATCAGCGTGCAGGGTCCTCCAGGATGCCAAGCCGGGAAGGACGTGGCTGTGGTCTTGGCATCGCACGTGTTCGCTCCAGGAAGTGGAGCCGCATCTCCTCACCACATGGCTTATGCAATGAGAACCGCAAAAATTACGGCTGCACAGGGACAGGACTTCTGACTCCGTGTTGTTTATACTCTGATTAGAATACCCAATTGGCTCCAAGGACTGCTTGAGCTACTTCCCAGCCCTTTCACTTCCTCTCTGGACTGTTTCTGAGAAGCATAAGCTCATTTCTGGTGTAAATTTAATGCAACCTGAATTGCTTTTGAGAATCTGGACAGGAAAACACTGAGCTTATGCTAAAGGTAATTTTCAGAGGAACAAGGTTTCCTTGTTCAGGTTGTCCAACATTCAGAGCTATGCAAGGGAGAGGGAAGGCTTGGCAAGGTAAGGGAAATAAATCCAGCAAAATAAGCCCTCTGACTAGGACTTCACAGAATGTGCTCTGCCCAGGGGACACTGTTACAACTCTCACCGCTCCACCAGAAGGAGCAGGTAGCAGTTTCTAATTCTGCCGCCCACCCTAAACCAGGCATGCAGCTGCATGCACTCAGCCCCCGAGGCCCTCGTCAATTAGGAACAACATTAAAAGGACATCCCATCTGCTCTACAAATGTCAAGGAGCTCATGCCACCTGTTGAGGGATTGTAGGGACAGTAGAAGGGCAAAGAGTCTCAACACAGGTTTATCTATTTATACAAAGAGCCACTTCATTCAATGTTCTACGTCTCTGCCCCCCACCCCCATCTATTTCCCTTCTTTGCCAGAAATCTTTCGAATAGCTTTGCAGTGGTATTTTGCACCCAGAAGAGAGTTAGTTGTCTTTAAATACCATGTCCCAAGAAGGCCACTGAAACACATGCACTATACCTCAAATAGTAGACAAAATAATAGCTTTAAGTTATTCTTGAACCATTTGCAAAGAAGCGCAAAGAAAAAACGCAGCCGAGAGGTTTTAAATTGGAGCTTGGGATGAATTTTCTCAGGGTGAATCTAAGACACTGGAATGGGTGCAGGGGAGTTTATAAAAGCTCTTTTCCAAAGATCTGGACATTAGGATTGTATGTCCGAATCAGGATGTCATGTCAGCTTATGTGAGCCTCCCCCCAGCCTCCGCTGATTGTGGTTTCCCCACCCAATATCCAAGGCCAACTTGGAGGTTTGGCTCAAAAGTTCCCTGGCTGCTAATTCCCGTGACCTGTTTGGTGTGTGTGTGGGAGGGGGTGACGGGGTGTGTGTGTGTTTTTTTCTGGTTATCATTTGCCTTGTCTCCTCAATTGCTCCACATCTCACTGGCTCTCTTGTCTGCTGACACTTAACCTGTCCTTGAAGACACAGTCAGAAGCCACCTCCCCTGGAAGGTTTTTTGGCAGTACGGCCCTCTCCCCCAGTGAGAGCCTCCTCCTTCTCCAGGATTCCAGAGAAGTATCCTGCCGACCTCACACTTACAGCACTTAACACATTGCCTTTCAATGTTCTTTCGCTTCATTGTCTCTTCTGTTAGACTGTGAGCCGCCTGTGGGCAGGAGCTCATGGTCTTTTCTCCGTATTACTCTTCTCTTCGTGCCTAGCACAGTGCCCTGCCATAAAAGATTCTCAATAAAGAGTAATACTAGTGGTCAACACTTCCGCAGTCCTTCCTATATGCCAGGCACTGTCAGCTAATTTTATTTCAGGCAGTATGTCATTTAATTCTCAGAACATATTTTTTCTGCTATGCTACTCTCTATTTTTTTCATTTTAAAGATAAGGAAATAAGTATAAAAGTTTAAAAAACTTGCCTAAGGTCACTCGCTCAGCTTAAAGTGCCAGAGCAGAGTTTGCTTTTTGTTTTGTTTGTTTGTTTTTTAAAGATTTTATTTATTTATTTGACAGAGAGAGACACAGCGAGGGAGGGAACACAAGAAGGGGAGTGGGAGAGGGAGAAGCAGGCTTCCTGCCGAGCAGGGAGCCCGATGTGGGGCTCGATCCCAGGACCCTGGGACCATGACCTGAGCCGAAGGCAGACGCTTAATGACCGAGCTACCCAGGCGCCCCCAGGCTCTAGAAAATATTGATCTGATCTCTGTTCTTCCTGTTTTGCCTTTTCCAAAATGTCACCTAAGTGGAATCATACAGCATGTAGCCTTTTGAGTCTAGATCCCTTCACTTAGCATTTCACGTTTGTGAAGCATCTGTGATTCATACATGTTGCTGCACATATCAGTAATTCTGGTTTATTGCCGAGTGGTATTCCATCGTATGGTTGAATGGCAGTTTATTCATTAACCATTTAAGTGTGCTTTGGTACTTCCTGGGTTTCGTTGGTTATGAACCAAAGTACTTAGAAACATTCACTGAGGGGCAGCTGGGTGGCTCAGTTGGTTAAGCGTCTGCCTTCTGCTCAGGTCATGACCTCAGGGTCCTGGGGTCGAGCCCCGTATCGGGCTCCCTGCTCAGTGAGGAGTCTGCTCCTCCCTCTCCCTCTGCTCTCCCTGCTCTGCCTAGCACTGCCCCCCAATGCTGGCTCTCTCTCTCTCATAAATAAATAAAATCCTTTAAAAAAAAGTCTCTAAAAATAAAAACAAAATTCATGGATAGATGTTGTGCAAACATAGGTTTTCATTTCACTTGAGTAGATACCTAGGAGAAGGATTGCTAGATAGGATAAGAAATAGCCAAATCGTCCTTCTGAAGTGCCTGTCCCATTCTGCATTCCAATAAGCCATGGTGAGAGAGCTCCTTGCTGCAGTCTTGCCCACACTTGGTATTGCAAGTTTTTCTTTCTTTCTCCTTCCTTCCTTCCTTCCTTTCTTTCCTCCCTTCCTCCCTTCCTCCCTCCCTTCCTTCCTTCCTTTCTTTCCTCCCTTCCTCCCTCCCTCCCTCCCTTCCTTCCTTCCTTCCTTCCTTTCCTCCCTTCCTCCCTCCCTCCCTCCCTTCCTTCCTTCCTTTCCTCCCTTCCTCCCTCCCTCCCTCCCTTCCTTCCTTCCTTTCCTCCCTTCCTTCCTTCCTTCTTTCCTTCCTCCCTTCCTCCCTCCCTTTCCTTCCTTCCTCCCTCCCTCCC